>NC_134690.1:74518252-75118252 GCF_050947455.1 Rhinoderma darwinii
AAGGTGCAGCACGAGAAAAATCTTGGAGACGGGAGTGGGAGGTTCGGATTATGGAGGATTTTAATCTAAGGTCGTTGGCAGAACGTAGAGCCCGAGTAGGGTGGTAGACAGAGATGAGGGAGGAGATGTAGCACTGTGGAGAGCTTTGTGGGTGAGAGTAATAAGTTTGAATTTTATTCTGAAGGGGATGGGCAACCAGTGCAGTGACTGGCAAAGATTAGAGGCGTTGGTCATAAAGATGAGCCTGGCTGCTGCATTGAGGATAGATTGGAGAGGAGAGAGTTTGGTGAGGGTAAGACCGACTAGTAATGAGTTAGGCTGGGTTCACACGACCTATTTCCAGGCGTAAACGAGGCATATTATGCCTCGATTTATGCCTGAAAATACGGCTCCAATACGTCGGCAAACATCTGCCCATTCATTTGAATGGGTTTGCCGACGTACTGTGCCGACAACCTGTAATTTACGCGTCGTCGTTTGACAGCTGTCAAAAGACGACGCGTAAAATTACAGCCTCGTCAAAAGAAGTGCAGGACACTTCTTGGGACGTTTTTGGAGCCGTTTTATCATAGACTCTGTTGAAAACAGCTCCAAAAACAGCCGAAAAAACGGCGCGAAAAAGGCGCGAAAAACGCCGCGAAAAAACGTGAGTTGGGGTATGTGCACACGATAGCAGGCATTTACGTCTGAAAAGTCAGACTGTTTTCAAGAGAAAACAGCTGCCTCGTTTCACACGTAAATGCTCCTCCTCGTAATATACGAGGCGTCTGTGACGCTCGTAAATCTTGAGCTGCTCTTCATTGAGTTCAATGAAGAACGGCTCAAATTACGTTGCAAAGAAGTGCCCTGCACTTCTTTGCCGAGGCAGTCAATTTACGCGTCGTCGTTTGACAGCTGTCAAATGACGACGCGTAAATTACTGGTCGTCTGCACAATACGTCGGCAAACCCATTCAAATGAATGGGCAGATGTTTGCCGACGTATTGTAGCCCTATTTTCAGGCGTAAAACGAGGCATAATACGCCTCGTTTACGCCTGAAAATAGGTCGTGTGAACCCAGCCTTGCTCAAAAAACTTCTGAAAATCAGGTGCTATTTTCCCTTGAAAACAGCTCCGTATTTTCAGACGTTTTTGGCTCAGCATGTGAACATACCCTCACAGTAGTCAAGACGAGAGTGAATCAGAGCAACAATGAGAGTTTTGGCTGCTTCCTCAGTAAGAAAAGGGCGGATTCTGGAGATCTTTTTGAGGTGAAAATGACAGAAGCGTGAAAGTGGTTGAATGTCAGGAGTAAAGGAAAGATCCGAGTCAAAAATAACCCTGAGACAGCGGGCGTGCTGCTCAGGAGTGATGGTAGTGATAGAGACAGCGGGCGTGCTGCTCAGGAGTGATGGTAGTGATAGAGACAGCGGGCGTGCTGCTTAGGAGTTATGGTAGTGATAGAGACAGCGGGCGTGCTGCTCAGGAGTTATGGTAGTGATAGAGACAGCGGGCGTGCTGCTTAGGCGTTATGATAGTACCACACACTGAGATGGAGACATCAGGTTTAGAGAGGTTAGTAGATGGTGGGAACACAAGGAGCTCAGTTTTAGAAAGATTCCGTTTCAGATAGACAGCGGACAGACAATCACTGGTATTTTGTATTAGAGCAGGGGTGATGTCATGGGGAGAGGCATATAATTGGGTGTCATCAGCGTAGAGATGGTACTGGAAGCCAAATCTGCTGATGGTTTGTCCAATAGGGGCTATGTAGAGAGAAAAGAGGAGCGGACCTAGGACTGATCCCTGAGGAACCCCTATAGCAAGTGGAAGAGGAGAAGAAGTGGAACCAGCAAATGACACACTGAACGAGCGGTCAGAGAGATAGGAGGAAAACCAAGAGAGAGCCGCGTCCTTGAGGCCAATAGAGTGTTAAGTAGGAGTTTGTGGTCTACAGTGTCAAAGGCTGCAGAGCGATCCAGAAGAATCAGGAGAGAGGATTTACCGCCCTATTTAGCCACCAAGAGATCATTTGAGACTTTAGTAAGGGCAGTTTCTGTGGTGTGTAGAGTGCGGAAACCAGATTGTAAGGGGTCAAGAATGGAGTTAGCAGAGAGATAGCAGATAAGGGGAGAGTAGACCAAGCGTTCCAGGAGTTTGGAGATGAAGGGCAGATTAGAGACTGGTCGGTAGTTAGCAGCGCTGGATGGGTCAAGAGTTGGTTTTTTCAGTAATGGGTTTATAATGGTTTAAAAGAGGATGGAAAGATAGCAGAGGAAAGAGAGGTTAAATATTTTAGTCAGGTGACTAGTGAGAGCTGGGGAGAGGGGATGGAGGAGGTGTGAGGGGATAGGATCACTAGGGCAGGTAGTAGGACGAGAAGAAGAGGGGCCTGGGGACGACTTCTTCTGTTATTGGGTCAAACGCTGAAAGTGAAGAAGAGGGAGTGCGGGAGGGAAGGGGATCGATGTTACTAGGGGACTGGGAGATAATATCATGGCGGATGTTGTCAATTTTAACCCCTTCCCGACATTTGACGTATCCATACGCCAAAGTCGGGTAGGGGAAGTATGGAACGGGCTCACGGAGTGAACCCGCTCCATACGATGCCGGTGTCGGCTGTATGTTACACAATGGTGGGGAAAATAAATATAAACTTCAGACACTACTGTCAATCAATACTGGCAGAGTGAGACTGTGCCCCTTCCCAACCTATTTACACTGACAATGGTAACACCCAATGTCAATTTAATCATACATTTCTCAGAGGAATAACAGAGGAACATTACAAGTTCTAAGAAAGGATGCCCCACTAATGTTATGGCATGAGGTACATCTATATTTTCCTGATACAGACCTGTCAGGAGTGGTGACAGGTCCTCATTAATATCTTAAGTTTTTAGTAAGCAACTAGTGGCCTCTCGGTCTTCACTGTATAAGACAATTGGCAAAAGGAATTGTGCAAGGAGAAATAAGAATAAAAAAAACAAAACGTTCAGCCAAAAGAGCAGCAGCAGCAGCAGCAGCAACCCATGGAAATCCTTTACGAGGTAAGGATGTTAAGGTCAGTCACAGAACGAACTGAGAACTGGACATTTTTTGCTGGGGGAGGGAGGGGATATTTTGTACAGTATATAATATAGATCACCATGCCTCTCATAAAGGCCTCATAACGCTCCCCCATATACATAGTGTCACTCATTATTTCCAAGATGTCCTTCTGTAAATAAACTACAACAGATATTAACATTAAAGATTTACTAATGTTAAGACTAAACAAAACCGTAGTAAATCTCAGATGACGGGTTTTATCACATTATTTTCTGCTGAGCATGACCAATCAATGCTTCCATTATCCACTTTACATATTATATTAGGCAACTGTGTTCTCAGCACTTCTCCCATGTAATGTTATTTTCATCATCGTCCCCAGTACAAGCGGAAGTGAAGCTGATAATTGAGCAGGAGCGTTGAAAATATATTACAATTTCCCAATGGTCCCCTGCAAGTCCCATTCACAACACACAGGTACTATGTATGCCAGCTTGTATTTCGAGAGTGCCCACTACTGCCCTTTATTATTAGACTTTGTCCGAAAAAAGGGAAGCAGACCGTAGCAGCAGGGCTGTGGCGTCGATTTGCCAAACTTACGGCGCCACTTTTTTTTGTCCGCCGTCGTCGACTCCACCACTGACTCCTTCATAAATGGCTCATGTATAAGCCCGGTTGTCTGTAGCTGTATATAAGTGTATGTGTAGTTGGTAATGTTGTAAGAAAAGAGAATAGCATGCAATCTGATAACTTTATGCAGCTCTATAAATATCAACTATGTATATGTTCTGGATACGCACTCCAAAAAATTATAGTGGGGGTTTTATGGCAAGCACCCAACGAAAGGAGGGCGGAGGGGAGTGGCATTGTTGTGTGTCTTCATCCCATTAGCCCTTGCATTCGTCACCTTTATTGGTTCTCTTCCCTTCCCCGGTCTGGCCAGTCCCTCACCTGCAGTTCTGCTCAGTGGTTGCAGCCCCCCTGAATACTTTGTAACGTTCCTGGTTATCGGGAAGACAGTTACCCAGGCTAGGAGCGGAGCAGTGCAGCGTCAGGTCGTTCTGAGCTCAGCGATGCCATGGCCATGCCAGCTGAGCTGATTATTTGGGCACTGAGAAGGAGCAGGGTTGTGCGGCAGTGTGTTAAATAAAGTACACTACAGCTCGATCACTAAAAACAAAGACAAAATTAATCCCTCATCGCTCCAGTTTATTTAGGAAGGGGGGGGGGGCACGCAATCATGGAACTTGTGCACGTGGCCCACCAATGCGTTAAAAGGGGACTGCACCAAAATAGTGAGCTATCTAATCTGGTCTTCAGAGGTCGAACTTCACTACTGAGAACATGCAGCACAGACTCAGACATTTTAACTAAGGGCCCTGGAGCAGTAGCATGAAGGCACTTAGTTAAGGGTATGTTCACACAAAACGTCCCAAAAACCGGCTAAAACTGCACGGGCTGACCGCTTCCAAACATCTGCCCATGGATTTCAATAGGAAAAACGGCGTTCCGTTAGAACGGGGAGTTTTTTTTTTTTTAAGCGGCCATTTTTAAAAATGGCCGTGTATAAACCTCCTTGTAAAAAGAAGTGCATGTCACATCTTGAGCCGTTTTCATTGACTCAATAGAAAAACAGCTGCAAAAACGGTAGTAAAAAATGGCTGGAAATCAGGAGTGGTTTACCCTAGAAAACAGCTACGTATTTTCAGCCGTTTTTTGTTAAGCGTGTGAACATAGCCTAAGACTACATTCACTCAAGGTACTAATGGTGCAGATTTTGGTGCATGTGAATAAGGATTCCAAGGCCCAAGACAAGGAACTTTCTCACAGAATGACCAGCAGGTGAGGTTCTACTGTAAGGCTGGATTCACACGACCATGTTACGTCCGTAATGGACGGAACGTATTTTGGTCCGCAAGTCCCGGACCGAACACACTGCAGGGAGCCGGGCTCCTAGCATCATAGTTATGTACGACGCTAGAAGTCCCTAACTCTCCGTGGAACTACTGTCCCTTACTGAAAACATGATTACAGTACGGGACAGTTGTCCTGCAGCGAGGCAGGGACTCCTAGCACCGTACATAACTATGATGCTAGGAGCCCGGCTCCCTGCACTGTGTTCGGCCCGGGACTTGCGGCCGAAATACGTTCCGTCCATTATGGACGTAACATGGTCGTGTGAACCCAGCCTAAGGCCCGATTTACACGAGCGTGTGCGTTTTGCGCACGCAAAAAATGCGGTGTTTTGTGTGCGCAAAAGGCACTTAACAGCTGCGTGTGTCATCAGTGTATGATGCGCGGCTGCGTGATTTTCGCGCAGCCGCCATCTTTATGACCCTCCGTTTGGATGTTTGTAAACAGAAAAGCACGTGGTGCTTTTCTGTTTACAGTCAGAGTTTGACCGCTGTTGCGCGAATCACGCAGTTCACACGGAAGTGCTTCCGTGCGGCATGCGTGGTTTTCACGCACCCATTGACTTCAATGGGTGCGTGATGCGCGAAAAACAGCGAAATATAGAACATGTCGTGAGTATTACGCAGCGGACTCACGGACTGTCTGCACTGGCCCATAGACTTGTATAGGCCTGTGCGACCCGCGTGAAAAGCACGCGCGTCGCACGGACGAAAATCACGCTCGTGTAAATGAGGCCTAACACTGTATGCTGCAGTATGTAATCATTCATATGGTAGCCTGGACACAGACAATGCAACAAGAGGGTGACAAAAGGAGTTGGCTTTGGCAACAGAAAAAAAAATAAATTGCCGATGACCAAAGCAGCATCATATACATTTGTGTGTCCAAATTTGATCCACAACGTGGCCTGACAAACATAATTCAGCAAAATAGAACTAAAATAAAAATGCTAAATAACCACCAAGTTCCTTGTAAAGCTGACAGAAAAACCTTTAATGATCATATTCAGATTGCTGGGTACAGGACATCCCCCATCTACATGGTTTGAACAGAGGAGTGATATTAATGGTCCCATCACATCATATTACGGCTGAGATCAAGTAACTGGCGTGATTTGGTGGAGCTAGGAACGTTAAAACAGCCAGGACTGCATATTCTACTTCTTGTTTGCAGAGCTTGGTGACAGACTGGCATACTGGCTAACCATCCAGACTGGCATACTGGCTAACCATCCAGACTGGCATACTGGCTAACCATCCAGATTGGCATACTGGCTAACCATCCAGATTGGCATACTGGCTAACCATCCAGACTGGCATACTGGCTAACCATCCAGACTGGCATGTCCTCCCATAGATGCACATTATATGACTCAAAACATCCAAGCTTTATTAAGCATAAATATATTTGCATAAAAAAAAGAATCAAAAAATTTCATCGATTGACACATTTGGACTGGTAGTAGATCACAGCTGCTAAGTGGTTTGGACTTTAGGCAGCAGACATAATGTAACTATACTGTACATAGGGCAGGCTCTCATAAGAACATGATGGCATTTCTTCGCTTTATCAGGCGTGCAAGAGGTCAACTCTGCGGTTATTGTATATTACATAAAGACATAATTTATTTTTCACAGCAACGTGCAAATAGAACATCTAATGAAGGTCCGCTAGATGCCACCAAATTAGAATATATATATGAATGTAACAGAAAGATGGATCATAATCGGCGCTGCTACTAAGTAATAGGAAAAAAAGATAATAGAAAACTATTTATTATAATATTATAATCCAGGCTACGCGTTTCAATACCGCACCGGCATCTTCATCAGGCCTGATGAAGATGTCGGTGCGGCATTGAAACGCATAGCCTGGATTATAATATTATAATAAATAGTTTTCTATGATCTTTTTACCTATTACTTAGCAGCAGCGCCGATTATGATCCATCTTTCCGTTACATTCATATATATTGCATTTGCGGTGGCCAATTGGTCTAACCGGCTCTGGATCCCGGCACCAGCACTTTCTACAACCAGCAGTTTTGCTCATTTGTTGGTGTGCTTATCCATCTGAATTTTGGTGAGCATACATCTGATTTTAATTGACTGCGACGCCTTGGATTTACCTACACTATGTGGCGCCGTGCTCTTTTTCTCTACCAAAATAGAATGTCCAGTCTGTAAACCATTTTTCCTCATGCTAACTTGATCAACCATCCTTCCACGTTGCCGAGATTTGCATCCCCCTCCTCTTCTTTGCTGTCTCTGGCACTGCACTCTACGAATTCTATCTTCATGGGAAGTTGGGAGAATTCAAAGTCTTTACCCTTTTTTCCCAGCTGTGTAGTTGTTGGTAAATTGCTGCCTTCCAGGGTGCTAGGAGCAGCTGACTGGGTGACACGAAGAGTATTCCTATTATGGAAGAGAAAGAAGTATAAAACAGTCACGTCACAGGTTATTAAGAAGCAGAAGACTTTCTATCTATAGCTCCGGTACCCAGAATCTCTACTGCTCGGAAAGAATCAATATATAAATGGCTAGAACATTGAAAAATTATGTCTCACTAATGTGTGTGTACATTAGGAATAACACTATTTCTGGCCATTATATCACATCTTACACTAGTTTTCCCCTACGTAGGCTTTGTCTCCAACGTTAATTTCACACATGGCGTAAATACCGAAAAAAATAGGTTTGTGGAAATTCTGTTGCATTTTTGCAAGAGAAATTTACATGCTGCAGATTGAGAATTCGCACTATTCTGCAAATTTGTTCCGTAACGTGTGGATGAGATTTGTTCAAATCTCAACCACTTTTCTGCTACTGTAATACACTGCGGAATTTCTGCAGTATTTACACTACATAGGAACAGCCTACTTGTCAATTTTCCCTGAGCTCAGCTCCAGAGTGGGCAACAGACCAGCTGATATGATACATTACACACAGAAAAGAGGAGATCCTGCTCTCCTATCCCTCAGAAGTAGTATGGAGGACATTATACAGCAGTAATGAGCATTGTAGCTGTAAATCCAGCACTGGGGTGAGATAGAACAGTTACTAAAAGCTGCAGAAATGTCTCTGGGTGTCTCTCACCAGCAGCTTCTCCCCCTTCCTTCTCCATAGACTTCTATGGAGAGCATGTAACCGGATTCCTCAGTGAGCCCATAATACGTCTCGCCTCTCAACATGGATTTTAGCAGTAAATTAAGAGTGAATGATCAGTGCAGGAGGCAGGAGAATAAGTGGATCATTAGTGGATAAAGAAGCATTTTCCTCTAATAAGATATATTACAAAGTTTCTAACATTTGCTTGCACTATTGACTTATGCAGAGTGTGTTGAAACAACAGTGACCATTTAAGGACATTGGTGGATATCTGCATATACTACATACACCCAAACCTCTGAAAGTAAACCCACTTGCAGATTACTGTATAATTCAGTGGCAGAACTTGCATTGAAGTGCTCCCCCTTTAAAGGGCTTGATCCAGTGGTCCCATATGATCACAGAAGAGAGATCCAGGCAGCACTCAAAGTAAAGTTCCTTAATTGACCCCACTCAATGTTTCAGCTCATACATTTCAGCTGAAACGCTGCATGGGTCAATAAAGAATATTCACCGAGTGCTGACTGGATCTCGGTTTTGTTACTGTATAAGTAGACCTCACAATATTTGAATGATGCAAGAATGGCAATATGCTAAAAATGGCAGTACCACCGCATGAACCACGCATTTCACATCACGCCTTTAAGATTGTTACTTGATGTACTTACAATTCCTTTTCCAGCTGCTGTTGTATAAGTTTAGCTGACTTGGCCATGGATATATCTGTTAAGGGAGAAAACATATTAGCAATTTCTTTTTTAAATAGGGGCAAGTTATTTGGTCTCCTTTTGTTTAAACTGATCACTGAAAGATCCTAGAATACCTTATAGCGCCCCCCGCCCCCAAGCTTAGAACCTCCCCACAGTAGAAAAGAGAGCTCTAAAATAAAAACTTGTGACTGTCCAGTATATAAATCATAGCATCTGTTCCCCTTCGTTGCCTGGTGCTAATTAGTGTTGTCACCACCTTGGCCAGCTGGCTCCATTCAAATAGGCTGTGAGGACGCCTTTCACATGAGACTAACCCCTTGCCGAAGTTTGACTTTGCCTTGCCACCTATGACGTAACCCAAAGTCTGAAGCGGGCTCACCGCTGAGCCCGCTTAATACTGAGCGGATGTTGGCTGTATGTTACGGCCGACACTTCACTGCAATGGACGGGATCGGAGACAACTTTGATCCGCTCATTTACTCCTTAGGCTGGATTCACACGAGCATGTTCGGTCCGTAAAGGACGGAACGTATTTCGGCCGCAAGTCCCGGACCGAACACACTGCAGGGAGCCGGGTTCCTAGCATCATAGTTATGTACGACGCTAGGAGTCCCTGCCTCGTTGCGGGACAACTGTCCCGTACTGTAATCATGTTTTCAGTACGGGACAGTAGTTCCACTGAGAGGCAAGGAGTCCCTGCCTCGTTGCGGGACAACTGTCCCGTACTGTAATCATGTTTTCAGTACGGGACAGTAGTTCCACGGAGAGGCAGGGACACCTAGCGTCGTACATAACTATGATGCTAGGAGCCCGGCTCCCTGCAGTGTGTTCGGTCCGGGACTTGTGGCCGGAATACGTTCTGTCCTTTACGGACCGAACATGCTCGTGTGAACCAGGTCGTTAGAAAGGGGGCGCCTTCTACCAGCTTAATATGAACCGCGAGATCACGCTGTGCTGTCACATACTCCCACAGTAACTTTACCGAAGTGTCTTGAGTGCGAATAGACATCGCCTCCAGCCAGGAAGTGATGTCTATTCACACTCCCGACACTTCGGTAAAGTTTCTGTGGGACTTACTCACAGCACATCGTGATCTCGCGAGATCACGCTGTGCTGTCATTCATGTTCAGCTGTCCTCCCAGCCCAGCGTGATCTCGCAAGATCACGCTGTGCTGTGAGTAAGTCCCACAGAAACTTTACCGAAGTGTCGGGAGTGTGAATAGACATCGGATCCTGGCTGAAGGCGATGTCTATTCACTCTCAAGACACTTCGGTAAAGTTACTGTGGGAGTATGTGACAGCACAGCGTGATCTCGGGAGGTCACGCTGTGCTGTGAGAACAGCTAAGCATGAATGATGAGAAGTGTATGACGCTGATTGGTCAGCGTCATACACTTCTCTTTACAACGCCCACTTGGTAAAAAGTTAAAAAAACGCCTAGTTGGACATTAAGAAACTAATTAGCAGAAATGTAAAATTGTTCATAACTTGCTCAAAGATGATAGTTTTTCAAAATAAAAACCACTCATCTACATTACAGCGTCTATCAGATTACATGCGTAGTGCAGTGTATTAGAGCTGTCAGCTACTCACTGACAGCAAGCATAGTGGGTCACCACTTTGTCAGGACCCACTAGGCTTCCGTAGATGGCATAGCCGGAGGCCATTGTTACGCTGCCGGAGGCCAAAGCAACCATAGCCGCCCACTATCATGTAGCAGGCCGTCGATGGTGGTTTAACCCCTAGAAGCTGGCATCGCTATTGAACGCGGCTTCTAAGGAGTTAATCAGCGGCGACGCCGCGATCGGTCCCCACTGAAGGAGCTGTGGCAACTGCTGTACGAGACAGCAGTTCTCACAGCTCCTGTACGTGTTGGGAGGACGGCCCGCGACGTACTATTCCGTCATGGAGCGCGAATGATGTGCTTACCATAACGGAATAGTACGTCAAGGAGCGGGAAGGGGTTAAAGAAGCGGTCTGAAAGCCACTGTGAAATCTGTAGTCGTAACAACTACGAGGAAAACAGTAGCAGCTGACAACCACTAGTATGATCTTATATAGCTACTTAGCCTGGACATATCTAAAATGACTGTCGACTGGTCAGTCGCTTTAACTTTTAATGACTTCACTTAGTAAAAAATTAATTAAAACACACACAGGCTGACATTTACCAAGTCTGGTGTATATATTACGCCCGGCTGCATAAAAAACATAGTTTGAGCAATTTGCTCCAAATTTATTAAAAGGCGTATGCCTCTTAGTTCAAAATGTGCCAAAAAAGAAAAAAAATACTACACCTGCTACAAGAGTAAAACTGGCATAAAGGACTTTGGGAATGCAGGCCATAGTGTGGGACTTCGCTAAGTTTCTACTATAGGTTTGTGTCATTGCCTTCAATTAAGCAGGTTGTCCACCACCGGTGACCACTGTATCATATAGCATACAGCCTCAAACAAACATCAGGTCTGGGATTGTCACAGACGAAGAGTCTCAGGACAGCCATATCTCAGAAAACAACTCACCTTGCTTGTTGCAGACAACCAGTATTGGGGGAATATTTCGAAGCAATGTAGCATCAGTCAGAATGTGGTACAGGAATTCTGCCACCTCCTTTACCTCGCGCTGAAAGGCTGAACTGTCCACTACAAAAATCATAGCCCTGCAATAGGGGAAGTAATAATTCGCTCAAATTATGTGGCAGGGCTTAATAGGAGGACAAAGATGGCAGACCTGGTGGCCTCCATGACGACTATCGGCACCTCGCAAACACTATTGACCGCGGATTCTAAGCGGTTAGAAGGATGGAGTGCTCTCTGATAACAGACGACACTCTGCTCTAATACACAGCTGATCCTCCGACTTCCAATGTACAAGTATGGCGGATGTCAGGAAGGTGTTAAATAACATGGCTGCTGTCTTTAAGAAACAGCGCCACATCTGTCCATGGGTTGTGTCTGGTATTGCAGCTCAGCCTTATTGCAACGAATGTGGCCGAGTTGCAATATCACAAGCAACCCGTGGAATGGTGTGGTGCTGTTTTAGAAGGAAAGCAGCCATGTTTTCCTAATTCTGGACAATCTCTTAAACAGCTGCGTGCATTGATGTCAATGTAACCAGTTTGCCCTTACAGCTGATATGTAGGAGGTGGCGATGGGTTAAATAATCCTTCTCCCATCCTAGGTCTGGATAGTCGCTCACAGCAGCAATATATTAAAGGGTAGCTAAACTTTTGACATGTCAAAAGTCCAAGCACGTAGACCCCCACCGATCGCTAAAAAGAAGCGGCAGAAGTGCTCGGTTGAGCGCGGTGCAGCCTCGTTTCTGACTGGCATTCGTCAGAAAGCAGAGTCAGCGATGTACGGGCTCAAGAGAAAGACTTTGAGCCGGTGTCCATTCTGCAGTTCCATCTCGCCCATTCTAGTATAATGGGAGAGGGAGATTATATATATATATATATATATATATATATATATATATCTCTCCATTCCATAGTAGTGCACAATAGTTATATTCTATACATTTTCTGAAAAATAAAAATAAGGTTGTAGAAGTTGGTCTTTTAATGACTAAAACAGTGTATTTTTGCCTGTGATAGAACATAGGTGCATTCTATACAATACCTGACAGACGTCTTGTACTGCTCCAAGAACTGAACCCTTAAACTTTCATGGCCAGGAACATCAACCAAGGTGAAATTAGAGCGCTGTAGTAAAAAGGCAAAGATTTATCTCTATATGAAATAGAACATTTTTTAAATAAAAATAAATGTCAACATTGTCCATGGTAACTAATCAGAACTCTGTATTCATTTTTTCAGTGTAGAAATGAAACAAAACAATCAACGGTTTCCTATGAAATCACTGGAATGGTTTATCTGCAGTCGTCTTCATGTATGGCCCTGTCCACAGGAGTTTTTTGCAGACAGAAAATTCTACCTGTAAAAATCAGCTCCGGTTTTTTTAACCCCTTAATGACCGCCGATAAGCCTTTTCACGGCGGTCATTAATGGGCTTTATTCTACAGCGCCGCCATTCTACGGCGCTGCTGTAGAATAAAGTAAACAGAGCAGGGAGCCGTCAAATCTCAGAGGCAGCTGAGGCCTGGGGGCGTCCCTACTCTGCCGGGTGAGATCGATATTAGTATCGATCTCACCCGTTTAACCCTTCAGATTAACCGTTTAACCCTTCAGATGCGGTGCACAATAGCGTGCACCGCATCTGAGTGGTTTTGGAGAGAGGGAGGGAGCTCCTTCTCTCTCCCACCGACACCCGGCGATAAAATCGCCGAGTGTCTGTGTCTTCTATGGCAGCCGGGGGTCTAATAAAGGCCCCCAGGTCTTCCTGGAGCGAATGCCTGCTAGATCATGCCGCAGGCATGACCTAGCAGATGCCTGTCCGTTTTAAACGGACAGGCAGTAATACACTGCAATACAAAAGTATTGCAGTGTATTATAATAGCGATCGGAGGATAGTGAAGTCCCCTAGTGGGACTAGTATAAAAGTAAAAAAAGTTTAATAAAGTTAATTTAAAAAAAAAAGTGAAAAAAAAATAAAAAATGAAAAACCCACTTTTTCCCCTTACAAACTGCTTTACTATTAAAAAAAACTACAATAAAGCAAAAAAGTTACACATATTTGGTATCGCCGCGTCCGTAACGACCCCGACTATAAAGCTGTTACATTATTTAACCCGCACTGTGAACGCCGTAAAAAATAAAATAAAAAACAATGGAAAAATTGCTGTTTTCGGTGAATCCTGACTTAAAAAAAATGTGATAAAAAGTGATCAAAAAGTCGCATCTACTCTCAAATGGTACCAATAAAAACTGCAAGTCGTCCCGCAAAAAACAAGACCTTATACAGCTATGCCGACGCAAAAATAAAAAAAAAGGTTACAGCTCTTCGAATGTGACAATGGAAAAATGTAAAAAATGGCTTGGACATTAGGGCCCAGAATGCAAGCAGGGGGAAGGGGTTAAAGTGGTTTTGCACCCCAGTTTTTTGCAAGTTTTTTTTACCTGTCTCCAACCGGCAAAGGAAAAAAAACGCATCTCATTGATTCCAATGGGGTTTTTGAGGTCGGAAAACGGCTCAAGATAGGGCATGTCGCTTCTTTCTCCCGCGTGCGTTTTTTCCACTCGCGGGAGAAAAAACAACGCCTCCACCTCCCATTGAAATCAACGGGAGGCAATTTCAGCCGTTTTTTGCAGCGGTTTCTGCGTTAAAAAAAAACTGTGTGAACAGGGCCTATGAGGCCAACTGTATATAAAAGGATTCTGCATCACAGCATTCTCTGCCAGTCAAGATGAAACATCCAGAAACACTGGAGACAAACCGCACACCAAGTGACCTGTTGTGAACATTTTGAAAGCCAATTGTAATGCCCATGCTGACATACTTTTAAAGGGAATGTGTCGCAAATTACATTTTTAAGTTACTTATTTGTATTATATTTTTTGCTGTATTTTTTTTTTTCTTCCACAAGGTGGAAAGTATTAAACATTAAATAATAATTGGACAGGTTTTCCACCAGAAGGAGCACTTCCCAGAAATACAGCAAGGTGAATCAGGCAGAGCAGCCTGATCTACAGCTGCTGAAACTGTGGTAGGGAATTCCCACCGACCCCCCCTCCATATTTTTGGCTACAAGCCAGAAAAAGGGGTCTTCAAATTGCTAAGCATTGTCCGGCTCCCATCTTGGGAGTGATTTTACAACGGCAGCTGGTAGAAGCTACAGGACACACCAAAAGGCTAAGAATGATGAAAGTCAAGAGGGAAGACCCTGTGGTGAATGGCTTTTCTTTTGACCGGTTCACATGGCGTATATTTGACTCTGTTTTTCGGTGCATTTTACATGCCGAAAACCGCATTAAAAAACGATTGATTACACCCTTCATTTACATAAATAGTAAAGCGCGCTGTTAGTACATACAACACGCTTTTTTACACACACGTTTTAAAACACACGTTGTGTAAATAAAGTAGTGTCGAGTCAATTCCTTTGCACGTAAAACACGCCAAATGTTTCCATAGTCCATGGGAGTCTTAATTATGTGCCAAAAAACGTGCAAAAAGCGTCAAAAGCTTGTTTAAGCTTCCCATTTACATCAATGGGAAAGCGAACTGTTAGTTTTTTACGCAAGCATTTTTAAAAAACATCTGGCGTAAAGAAAAAAAAGTGTTGGATCAATTCCTTGGTGCATAAAATGCGCCAAACGCTCCCGAGTCAGTGGGAGTCTTAACTACGCTCCCAAAAACGTACAAAAAGCTCACACAAAAAAAAATTAAAAAAAGGAATTGTGCATGGCCCCATACAAATGAATAGATCAGTGTGCTAGCCGTTATTGTGAGGCCTAACGTTTTTTTTTTTTGTAGGTTCCGCTGGACCTATTGGATTACGTCGTAGATTCGGTGGACTACTGCGATGATCTACGTTATTTATTTTAATAAAATGGTTAGTGAGGATTGTGTGGGGGAGTTTTTATTTCAATAAAAATATTTTCTTATGTCTTTTTTTAATACTTTATTAGCTCCTGGATAACGGCAGTTGTCTGTTTGACGACGTCCATTACGAAGGCAGGCTTAGTGTTAGCCAGTAAAAAGGCTAGTATTAACCCCCATTATTACCCCGGTACCCACCGCCACCAGGAAGAGGCGGGTACGATCCAGTACCCGACCATATGTAGTGGCGGTCGGGCACTGGGGCGGCCGCAGGCTGGTATTATTAGGCCGGAAAAGGCCAAAAACAGTGGCCCTTCCCACCCTTGTAATGCTAGGCTGCTGCTGCGGTGTTGTATCTGGCTGGTTATAAAAAAATGGGACCCCACGTCATTATTGAATGTAAAAAAAAAACTACGTGTGGGTCCCCCCCATTTTTATAACCAGCCAGATAAAACACAGCAGCAGCAGCCTAGCATTACAAGGGTGGGTAGGGCCACGGTTATTGGCCCTTCCCAGCCTAAGAATACAAGCCTGCGGCCAGCCCAGTGCCCGACCATCACAACAGATGGTCGAGTGCTGGATCGTACTCGGCTCTTCCCGATACCTCTGGTGGTGGTGGGTACCAGTGTAATAATGGGGGTTAGTGCAAGGCTTTTTACTGGCTCACTCTAAGCTCCGCCTTTGTTTGACGACGTCCATTACTGACAACTGCCATAATCCAGGCGCTAATGAAGTATTAAAAATCAGTCATAAGCAAATATTTTTATTGAAATAAAAACTCCCCCACAAAACTCATTAGCTATTTTATTAAAAAAGACAGAAAAAAATAAATAAATAAAAAACGTCAATCATCGCAGTAGTCCACCGAATCTATGACATAGTCCAATAGGTCCAGCAGAACATGCAAAAAATAAAAAAATTGAAGTAGTGCTCGCTGCTGATTCTTCAAAACAGCGGATCAGTGGCGCCCGTGCATCACAAAAATAGGACAAAGCTCTGCTGTGCGCGCAACGGTAAAAAAAAAATTAAAGAAGGACACCTTTTCTTTAAGCGATCTTTCGATTCCTCAGTGCAGTAAAAGGCAGTAGGGTATTATTCTTGCATATGTTGCGGACAGTATAAGATGCCCTGGAAATGTCCATCCAACCCATCCTATTAACTCTTTCCCAGCCATTTTTTCCCTCCCCACCTTTCAAATGCCATAACTTTTCCATCAATATTGCTGTACGAGGGCTTGGTTATTTGCAGGACGAGTTGTAGATTTTCACGGCACCATTTATTGTACCATATAATGCAGTGGGAAACTGGGGGGAAAAATATTTGTGGGGTGAAAAAGGAAAAATACAGCGATTCCTCAATCTTTTGGGGGGTTTTGTTAATATGGCATTCACGGCGCGGTAAAAACAGCATGTTAACTTTATTCTGCGGGTCAATACGATTACAGGGATACCAAATTTATGTAGTTTATGTTTACTACTTTTACAAGGAAAAAAGTGATTATTAAAAAAAAATCTAATTTGAGATTGGTCGCCAAACCTTTTTATTTTTCTGTCGATTGAGCGGTATGAGGGCATACTTTTTGCAGGGAGAGCTGTAGTTTCTATTGGTACCATTTTGGGATACATAAGACTTTTTGATGACTTTTTATTCATTTTTTGTGGGAGATGAAGCGACCAAAAAACAGCGATTCTAGCGGTTTTCATTTTTTACGGCGTTCACCGTGCAGACTAAATAATGATATATTGTAGTTCAGCCTTTTACAAACGAGTCGATACCAGCCATGTTCATTTTTTATATTGTGCTCAAGGGAAATATTTTTTAAATTTATTTAAAAAAAACTTTAATTTACAGATTTTTTTTACTTGTCTCCCCTAGGGGACTTGAACCAGCGATCGTTGGATCGCTTGCATGACATGCTGCAATACTAATGTATTGAAGTATATCGTGATACGGACTCTCCTAAGAAGCCGTGCCGATAGCAGGGCCTCATAGGAGTACAAAGATGGCAGACATGGGGGCCTTCATCAGGCCACCAGGTTGCCATGCCAACCAATTTCACCCCGCGATCGCGTCGGGCCGCCCCCCTATTTCCAGTCATTTAAATGCTGTGGTCGCTATTGACGGTGTCACTTAACGGGTTCAACAAGCGGTCAGTAGCCTGAAGTGTCAGCTGTAACACAGCCAACACGCTCGTTCTATGGAGAGGGACCAGCCCGTGAGTCCACTCTATACTCCCCCACCCGACATGCGCCGTATATACATGGCGGATGTCAAGGGGCTAAATAAGGCTGAAAATATAAATCCAGGGGAAAAGTCCAAATAAGACGGGGTCCCTATGTTATCTTATTAGATGTCAACTTCTCATGCAAAGCGGAATATTAGGCAATGAGACCAAGTAACTGGATATTCATCACAGGCAATTCCACCTTTACTTTGCAGTGGTTTTAGGCTTTGTTCACACTTGTGCTATGGAGTTTTGCTGGGGCTTCCATCAAGCTTTCCAAAATTTCAGTCTGCAGTATTGCCATCAAAAATACTTGAAAGCCAAAAGGATTTTATTAAAGTCAATGGGGGTCCGCTGGAAAATGGATCGGTCATTGCGCCATTCTAAACAGAAGCCTCACATGATGCTAGTGTGGACAGAGCTTTATAAATGTTCATCTTTGTCCTACAGTATCTAGCAGACTAAACAAAGGCGACTTCCTAATGGATGAAGGCAGCAATTACACAGAGTGTTGTCATCATATACCCATGTCCACAGTCTGAACGATTAGATGCCTCACCTTGTCACTCTTGCCTCTGTAAGTTGCAGTATTGGGAGAAATAGAAGTCTGTGTTTTCCTGAATTTACCAGTTAGAAGCTGAAATAATAATTAAAAAAACAAATTAATTGACAAAAGGATATAGTTAGGCCTAGTCCACAGTTTTTTTGCAGGCAGAATAAATCTGCCTCAGAATTCGTTCAGGAACTTTGAAGCAGATTTTGCCGCTGCTTTTTTTGCCCACGACAATTGAATCTAATGTAAGGACGGCAGGTAATAAAATGAATATGCAATTTTGGCGTGAATCCGATGCGGCTTACAGAGAAATAGGAGATTCTTTTTTTTTTTTTTTTTTTTTAATTCTGGAGAACCCCTTTTAAAAAAGGTATTTTCTGGGATTTTTAAATATTTTTTAATATGCCTAAAGCTGTAAAGCAAAATATGAAAAAACATGGCATTACACTTAAAGCGTACCTGTCGTTTCAGGTGACTTTTCAGAATAAGCGGTCATGTTTGTGTACATGAGGAATAACACTATGGCCATGATAAGGCTTGTATTCTGCATTATTTAGGAGTTTTCACCTCTGCAGGCTCTTTTGATAATTCTCAGCCTGCTTTGAGCTACTGGGAGAGGGGGGCTAACAGCTATCATATCTTCTATACACTGCACACAGAGGAGAATCCTGCTCTTGCAGCAGAGTGGAGAAGATTATACAGCAGTAATGAGCAGCGTAGCTGTGAATACAGCACTGGGGTGATAAATAACACTTACTAGGTAGCTGCAGAAGCATGTGTGGGGATAGGCCGTATTTTTTTATGGAGATGAAAAAAAATAACTAAATTCAGAGTGAGTGAACAGATGGGTGGGGGGAGGCATTTTTCGCTAAAAAGATATATTACAAGGTTTCTTATATTCACTTGTACTATTGATTTATGCAAAGTTTGTTCAAAGTGTACCGCTTATTTCACTTACTGATTCTGTGCTGTTCCCGCCGATCCTCCGTCCTTCCTGTTCATGAGCTGTACACATCCATATGATGTCATGTGATCTCAGCAGCCAATAGTGGCCCACTGCTAAGCTATTCTGTCCATGCTGCCACAATTACCTGACAACATGGGCAGCTGATAAACCAGAAGGAATGGGGACCGGCGAGGCATGGGAACAAAACAGAATCACTTTGGCAAGTATATTACAATTTGTCTTACAATTTTAGGAATATTGATAACACACAAATCTACGAGGGGGGAGGAGTCAAAAATTATCCGCACTCTGGGTATATTAAAACTTCCGGTGGCCGCACTGTCTTATCAGCACTTTCAGTACGAGGTCGCGGTCTTCCGAGGGACTGCTGTGCAGGTTTGAACGTGTTACGTTTGTTTATTTGCGACTGCGGTGCGAGAAACAATGGCTGCCCCACTTGCGATTTGCACGAAAGAGCAGCGTGCAGTGATTTGTATTTTGTGGTCTGAGGGTGTGTCTGGTGACGATATGTATCGAAGAATTTGTGCAAAGTATGGAGGAAGTGTGTATGAATGGATAGAGAAGTTCAAGGAAGGTCGCACAAGTGTCAGCCAGGAAGAAGGAGCCGGACGCCGTCCACGACGGAAGACAACATTGAGCGTGCACGTGAACTGATTCTATTGGATAGACTAGGATCAGTGGACTATCACCTGTTTAGTCCCCTGAAAGATTCACGCCTGATGAAGAGGTAAAGACAGCGGTGCATTCGTGGCTCGCAGCTCAGCCTAACATTTTTTAATGTGGGAATACAAAAGCTTGTTGACAGATGGACAAAGTGTATTGAAAAGCAGGGAGGTTATGTTAATAATGCCACTAGAACGGTCCACCTCTGACTTTTAGGATATTTCTGATTCATTCTTTTATATTGCTAGGACTGGTTGACATTGAAATCTGGATGCCCATAATAAAATCAGGAAAAACTATCTTAACAGGTTCCCGACCGCTGGCCGTATTTATACGGCCAGCGGTCAGGGTCTCTAAAGTCCGGCGTATAGTATATATACGGCCGCACTTCAGAGACTGTGCACGCGGGATCGCGTGCACACAGCTCTATGCCCTGGCTGTTGCTAACAGCCATGGGCACTGGGCAGAATGTCAGGGGTCAATCTTTTGGCCCCTGAACATGTGATCGCTGTGACAACCAATCACAGCGATCACATGCATTTCTGCATAGAAAACAGTGTGCACGCGATCGCGTGCACATAGCCCTGTGCCCACGCTGTTACCAACAGCTCTGGGCACTGGGCAGAGTATCAGGGACCAATCTGATGGTCCCTGAACATGTGGTCGCTGTGAAAACCTATCACAGCGACCACATTTGTTTTATTTTGACTTTTCTGGCAGTAAATCTCCTGCCTCAAACATGGTTTCAGTTTGAGGAGAAGAAGAGACTCGGGAGAATTGCTGCCAGAAGATTACAGTTACAGTTACACAAAAATACAGTTACACTCTAAAACATTCTCTGTATAGATAGATTTCTATCTATCTATACAATCTATCTATCCATCTATCTTTTTTTCTATCTATCTACCTTTCTTTCTTTTATTCTATTAGAATAGGCAGGTAGGGAGTATATAATTATATATATATCCACATATATATATATATATAATATATATAGCAATAGCGGTTTATTTTTTTGTTAGCGGTAGTGTAGATATATATAGCAGTTAGTTTGTGTGTTTTATATAAAAAATAAAAATAAAAAAAAACAATTTGTTTAGTTAGTGTTAGTGTTAGTTACGTTATGGCGAGGAAGTTTTTTAGCGCCGAGGAGGCATACGCCATGCTGTGGTCTGAGTCGGAGACCGCATCAGAGATGGCGTCCGAGATGGAACCTGTTTTAGGTAGTGACGATGACAGCGTCACTTCAGGTTCATCTTCAGGGGACGTTGTCCCTGATGCAGTTGAAACTGCAGAACATGAAAGCGCAGGGCCAAGTAGCGCTGTAGCACGGGACAGCCTGGTCCCTCCAGTCCAGGCTCTTGTATGGGCACCTGCCCCATCTTTTGGGCCTAGAATCCACAGATTTACGGCCACTCCTGGCATAACCGTGGACAATACAAATTTTGTCCAAATGGATTACTTCCATTTATTTATAACGGACGACATCCTAAATCAGATTGTCCACGAAACAAATTTATATGCCACGCAATATATAAGGCAGAAACCTTCATCCACCCATGCCAGAGATTGGACGCCCACCAATTTGCAGGAATTAAAAAAAAATTTGGGGCTCACCCTAAATATGGGTATTGTCAAAAAGCCCTCCATTAGGTCTTACTGGTCAACAAGACCCGCCCAAGCCACCCCAGTATATTCTGCAGTAATGCCCAGGTCTCGTTATGAGACAATAATGAGGTTCCTCCACTTCAATGACAACGCACAGGCCCCCCCAAGTACCGATGCAAACCGGGATCGGTTGTTCAAAATAAGGCCGCTAATAAATTCCCTGAATAATTTATTTCTGCAACTCTACACCCCTGAGCAGAATGTAAGTGTGGACGAATCCCTCCTCAACTTTCATGGCAGACTTAGCTTTCGCCAATATCTACCTTCCAAAAGGGCAAGATATGGCGTTAAGCTCTACAAATTGTGTGAAAGCGGGTCAGGATATACCACCGCCTTCAGGATTTATGAAGGGCGGGACCGCACAATAAATGTTCCTGGATGCCTCCCTGATCTTTCCACTAGCAGTAAGATCGTGTGGGAGATAATGCAGCCTCTGCTTCACAAGGGGTACCACCTGTACTGTGATAATTTTTATTCGAGTGTGCCCCTGTTTAGGCATTTGCATGCTGCAAGGACTGGGGCATGTGGTACCATGCGCAAAAACAGAATTGGTTTTCCACAGCAATTAGTGGGGAAGCGCATGGTAAAGGGGGACTCCTGTGCTTATGCATCTGAAGAATTGCTGGCGGTCAAGTTCAGGGATCGCGTGTATGTGCTAAGCACGATTCATACCGCAGGAACAGTGGCAGTGAGGGAAAGGGGGGCAACATCGGACAAGCACAAACCAGTGAGCGTGTCCGAATATAACAAGTACATGGGGGCGTGGATTTAAGCGACCAGGTTTTACAGCCCTATTTAGTAAAACGCAAAACTAAAACCTGGTACAAAAAGGTGGCCATTTATTTGTTACAGGTGGCCATCCACAACTCATTTGTGCTCTATAAAAAAAACAGAGGCAGAGACACATACCTGGATTTCCAGGAAAAAATTATCGAAGGCCTCATTTTTGATGTTCAGGACACCCGAGAATGCCCCCAGTCTGAGGATGTCACGCGACTGACTGAAAGACACTTCATCAGTCGGATTCCCCCAACACCAACCAGAAGCAACCCCCAGCAAAAGTGCCGCGTCTGCAGAAAAGACGGGCACAGCAAAGATTCCCGATATTTCTGTCCCTCATGTCCCTCGCAACCAGGCCTGTGCATTGAGCCATGTTTTAAAAAATACCACACTGTTCTGAATTATTAGATTTTAGTTAATTTGTTGAAAATATATTTGCCCTACATTACGTTTTTATTTTTCCCATGATTTTACTCCAAGGGTGAGGGAGGGAATGGGTGGGGGGTGGATGTCATGTTTGATTTTTTCTAAAGTTCATCTGCTGGAAGCTCCATTTGCATTAACCTGCAATTTCTTATTTTAGAAAACCCCAAAAAATTAATTCCCATTATACCCCTAGATGAATATTTTGGGATTTCTGCTTCAAGAGCAGATATTTTGGAAGTGTTATAGAAACTCTGTTGAGTTTTGTAAAACCAGCTTTGAAAAAAAGCGATATGTGAAATAATCTTCTTCTATCCTCCGCCCTCCTACATCTCTATGTGATAAATAAGGCCACATATTTGGTATCCCCGTGCACGGGAGAAGTGGCAGAATGTGAACGGAGATGAATTTTGTCAGTGGTCTATACCGTGTGTGAAAAATGCTGGTATAAACTGACGCATTTGCTAAAAAATTGCTAATTTTATTTTGATCCATCTTATTCAATAAACTTTCAGAAGAAAACTGGACTGTCTAAAAATATGATAAACCCCTTGAAGGAAACCTTGTGGGGTCTACTTGTGTGAATGAAGTAATTTATGGGGTGTTTCTAATGTTTCAGCAGCATTACACCCCCCAGAAAACAGTATACGGCTCTAAAATCAAATGCAGAATTCCTGGACCAAAAAGACTCCTTTTATGCCAAGCCCTGGCACATGCCCGCACAGTGAATAAGGCACACATATTTGGTATCCCCATGCACGGGAGAAGTGGAAGAACGTGAAAGGAGATGAATTTTGGCCGTGGTCTATACCGTGTGTGAAAAATACTAGCCTAAACTGACGCATTTGCTAAATTCTTGCATTTTTTTCCAATTTTGCCCACTTTAGAGAAAAAAATAAAAATGATATATACTGACAAATGCCACTAAAACAAAGCCCTATCTGTCCTTTAAAAAGAGTGTAAAATTCAAAGATGAACTTTATTCACCTGCAGAGTTATAGTCATCTAAAGAAGCGCATAGCAAAATTGTGAAATTTGCTCTGGTCATTTAGCTGTAAAACAGCCTAGTCCTTAACCGGTTAAGTCTCTACTCAAGATTCAATAGTGCATTTCCTGCCTCGTATATAGCTCTAACATATTCTGCAGCGCTGTACACAGATTGTCATTACTCACTTTAGACCCCGTCGCTAAAGGGGTTCACAATCTCATTTTCCCAGATACACACTCGGACCAATTACATAAGAAGCCAACTAACTGATCAGTATGTTTTTGGACTGTGGTAGGAAAGTATATAAACCAGTCAGATTCATACCAGGCCTTAGTGTATTGGTTATATTATTTATGTCCATACACAGACCCAGGCATCACATTTAGAATGATAAAACCTGATCTACACCAGCTACAGAGAATATTGAATGTCATACCCTGCCGAAGAGAAGGGTTTTACCAGAGTCACACAAGCCCACAAGTAGAACGGCTCTGCGGCTGCTCTGACTCCCCCGCAGCAATCTCCAGATCACTAAAGAAAAGAAAAAAAAGAGAATTAGAGAGAGTCTGCAGCTGGAACATACAACACAATATATAGGATCAGTGGCTTCAGAAAGTATTAACACCTTGGCCCTGCTATCACACTGTATCCCTGGGGCATCACCTAACCACCAACGGTGTCACACTGCAGTATAAAATAAAGCATCATGCTGTAGAGTCAAGAAAGACGAATAACAAAGCTATATAGTAAGATACTCTGCTGCTCGGAGACATATGAGGCACATGTTGCAACGACAATCACTAGTGCTAAATCTCCAGCCACTGTTAAAGGGAAGGTGTCACGAAAAATATTTTTTTTATAGGTTATTGTTTTTATTATGTCATTAAAGTAAATTTTATTTATTTGTGTTGTACTTTTTTCTTTCTTTTACTTCTCTATGGGGGCTGCCATTTTTTTTCATCTCTGTATGTGTCGAATAACGGCACATACATCCCCATAGAGAATGCGAACGGGGGCCGTTCCATTCACTATGGTGTACGCCGTCTGTGTGGGAACGGTGCATGCGCCGCTCCCACGCAGTCCAAAAGGAAGGTCTTCGGCAGAGCAACATCCGGCACCATTTTCATGTGGACCGGAAGCCGCGGCCGGACTGTAAGATTACTACTTTCGGTCGCGGCTCCCGTCCATATGTTCAGAATCAAGGATAGGGAGCGGAGGCAGCGGCAGGAGCAAATAAAGTTATGTTTGTGTATGTGATGTGTGTGTATGTTCGTGTTATACTGTGTGATTACCACTGTATCTAATCCTCCTACACTGTGCATTCGCTCAAAAAATGGCGGCACACAGTGTAGGAGGTTTGAACATTCAACCCCCTCCTTTCTCCTGGCACTAGCCAGGATAAAGGAGGGGGATTGTTTGAGCACACTAGAGCGAGTGTGTCTTCTCCAATTTTGCAGCATAAAGCAATTACCACATGCCAATGCTGCAATTTTGGGAATTGCTCCCTCTAGTGACCAGCACATGGAAATGTTCTAAATGTTCTAAAATAGAACAATGTGTAATCATTTATATATTAACAGTTTAACTAAAAAAAAAAAAATATATTTTTCTAGCGACACATTCCCTTTAAGCATTATGGGATATGTAATGAAAACATGATCCTTTTTATATACAAGACAAAGAAACTAAAATTAAAGGGGTTGTCCAGTCAAAAAAACGTATGGCCTATCCCAAGGATAGGCCATCAATACCTGATCGGTGGGGGTTCGACTCCTGGCACCCCTGCCGATCAGCTGATTGAAGGGACGCTTACCCTCCATTCCTTATCTGCTCGTAGTGTGAATCACTGATATTTAATTCAATGGAATACTGTGAACCGCTGCTAAAAGTGTGTCGGCGATTCACAGTACGAGCTGGGACAGCGCTGTGGCCCCTTAAAAAAAATGCTGATCGGTACGGGTGCCGGGAGTCGGACTCCCACCAATCAGGTATTGACCTATCCTGAGAACAGGCCATAATTATTATTTTTTTTGGACTGGACAACCCCTTTTTAACACTACCTTAAAGAGGTAGCCCTTCCAAATGCGGCCTCCCAGCAGGTAGAGCTACAGCAAATAGTTGATGTCACGCGGAAGGTGGCAGGACTTGCAGTGATACTGAAAGGGAAATGTACGATTATATAATGCCAATTCAAATTAATGGGTGACCATGTATTATATGGTCGTGCCAAGTACGCCAGGGCCACTATTTGCAAAGGCTATACTCTTTAACTGGTTGCCGACACAGGACGAGTATGCTCGTCCTGAGTGGCGAGCACTTCACGCATTAGGACGAGCATACTCGTCCTGTGTGACAGCAGTCTCTGCCGTCTGTGCGTGCGATCGAGAGCGGGGCAACGGCTGTAATACACAGCCTCGGCCCCGCTCTGACAGCGGAGAGGAGAGAAACATCTTCTCTCCGCTGTTAACCCTTTGAACGCCGCGATGAAAGCTAATCGCTGCGTTCAAAGAGGGGGGACTGCACATTGATCACGTCGCAGAAAATAACTGACGTGATCAAAGCCCACAACTCATATGGCCAGACAGCCCAGGGTCCAGTGAAGGACCCCAGGGCTGTCTGAACATATTTCCTGTTGTACTGAGGTATGCCCTAACAACTGCCTGTGTACAATCAGTACACAGGCTAATGTACTGGCATATAGATCTATGCCAGTACATTGCAGTTACAAAATCAAAATGATAAATCCCTTTATGGGATTAAAAAAAAAAGTTAAATGAATGTAAAAAAATAAAAATAAATGGTAAATAAAAAGTAAATAAAATACACAGAAACACATTTTTTATAATAAATAAACTTTTTAAAATATAAGTCCCAAAACATGAAATAATATAGACATATTTGGTATCGCCACGACCGTAACAACCTGTACAACAAATGTATAACATTATTTATGATGATCGGTGTATGGTGTAAAAAATATTAAAACTGCTGCGCAACTGCTTTTTTTCTGCATTTTAATCTAATTAAAAATGTATAGAAATTAAACGATAATGTATTTGTACCAAAAAATGGTACGTACATAAAGTACAACTCGTCCCGCAAAAAACAAAGTCTCATACAACTACGTCATACAAAAAATAAAAGCGTTATGAGCGTCGGGATGCAAAGAGGGAAATGTAAAAAAAATTGCTCTGTCCTCAAGGCCAAAATTGGCCGTGTCCTTAAGGGGTTAAAGAAGTTTTCCTGTTTATGTAAATAATGTTAATCACTGTATAAATCAAAAGTTGTCTATTGGCTTTAGTTGTGTGGTATCACGCTGCAGCAAGTTATCATAGTCAAGATAACGATGGCTACATCTGTACGATCGGTTATACTGCTTCACCATTTAAGATATTTGATTGCTGTCAGTGAATAAGAACACTGTTGTTTACAATTTGCAAGTCAGTACATAGCTAGTCCTGCTCTGAGCTGAGATATAGATACAATTGTATCCAGTCTAGGGAACGATGCTAAACAGCCTGGACTCCAGACTAAGGCCCCATGCACACGACCGTGCTTTTGCAGCCGCAATTCCCCCGAAAATCCACGGGAGAAATGCGGCCCCATTCATTCCTATGGGCCCATGCACACGACCATGATTTCCACAGTCCGTGCATGGCCCAGGAGCCCAGACTGCAGAAAGAACGGGAATGTCTTATTACGGCCGTCTTCTGCATCCAGGCTCATAGGAAATAACGGCCGCCCATGTGCACGGCCTGTGATTTGAGGGTGGCTCACGGGTGACACTCCGCACCCGACCGACCCGAAACTCACATCCGTGGACATGGCTATGGTCGTGTGCATGAGGCCTTAGGCCCCACGAACAAGACCGTAGTTTTCATCCGAAATTACGGATCCGTAAATTACGGATGAAATTGAGGACCCATTCATTTCTATGGGCTACGGACACCATTCCGTATATTTACAGATGAGTGTCTGTTCCGTAGAAATGATCCGTAAAATATAGAACACGTCCTATTCTTGTCCGTAATTACGGCACAGACTCCTCATAGAAGTCTATGGGTGCTTCAGTAATTACAGATTGATACGGATGTGCACCCGCATGAGACACTGGGTGACTACCCAAGATTACTCAGTTTTTTTTTTTGCGGATCCATAAATACGGATGCACCACGGACCGTATTTGCAGACAGTGTGCCGCATATGCAGATTAGTTGCGGACGACTATAAATGACTACGGATCCGTATTTGCGGACAGTAAAAATCATTACGGTCGTGTGCATGAGTCCCGATACATTGTAGCAAAAGAGATTTGTGCAGCTGCTGACGATGTGTTCAGCTCAGACTTTTATTTTAATGTTTATTGTAAACAGTGTGTAGGTGTATTTTTTTTTAGAGTTTTTTTTATTTAAAATTACTTTATTTTTTTACTTTTAGATTCTTAATGTTAATGTACTGGCATATATCTACATGCCGGTACATTATCCCGTGTACGGACCTTACATAGTTAGTTGTTAGAACATACCTCAGTATCCCCGAACTGGAAATATGGTCAGACAGCCCTGGCGTCTTCAAAAAGAGACGAAGGGGGAAGCAGCGCTCGTATGTGCGCTCCTTCCCCTTCAAAACAGCTGATCGGCGGGGGACCCGAAACTCATACCCCAACCCATCAGCTATTGGTAGCCTATCCAGATGACAGGCCATACATTTTTAGTGGCTGGAAAACCCCTTTAAGCTGTGCGGCCACAAAATACATGAAAAAGCGGTATTGAACGGTTTGAGGGCGCACAGAATAGAAATAGAATCAATATAACGTGCAACCCTAGTGACCGCTGCAGCCAATCACTGGCCTTAGCACTGATGCTAGACTGTACGGCACAAGACTGCTGAGGCCAGTGATTGGCTGCAGCAGTCAAGTGAATGTATGACACGTCACTGCAGGGAAGTCAGCAGAGACCGGTGGGGATTCAATAGATGAGTATTGTTTAACATTTATCAACTTCGCTGCTTTTAGTACATTTTTTCTCAATCATGGACAACCCCTTTGAGGCCAATACTAGAGGGTGAGGGTATATGATCGGGGGCACAGGCGGGTCACACAACCTGAACAGAAGTAAATAGACAACTAGAGAGGTGCTACCGGTCCCTGTCCCATCACATTACTATGCCACTCTTCTAACACAGTCCTGGGGCACCAGGTATGTCTTATGTGGCACCACACGCTCTTGCATGTCTTGTAAGTCATTCTGAGACTTGTGGTGCTACAGCAGATGGAGGGACAAACACAGGTCACATTTCTTCTCACAGTAAATACTTACCCAGGCTGAGCAGCACAACTACGAGCGCCACCACCACAGACAGCACCGTGGGACCCTGCCGCTCAAGTTCTTGTTTGATAAAGTCCATGTCTGGCAGCCACTGACTGCTCTCATTCTCTTGCACCGCAGCCATCTTTGTCTCACAACACGCCTGCGCAGTGCGCTAAACATAAATACAACGCATGCGCCCTGCTCCCGGCAACGTGTCATTCGTAGCCAACCACTGACAGCCGCACTGCATGATGGGATTCGGCGCCCGGGAATGTGACGTAGGATATAAGTGTGGTGGCTGGGCTGTGTTCGTTGCAGATGCTGCGGTCCTACAGGGGCAGGAGAGAGGAAGAGGTGACGTGTAGCCTAACCACTTCTTCTCTGGCTGCTATTAAAGGCTGCCAGCCATGCTGTGTGCTGTAACTTCTAGTGCTAAGGGTCAGTCTCAAATAAAGCTGCCCATAGATTAGGCTTGGAGAATGGGCGATCAGTCATCATCCTGTCCTGTATGCAAGAGTGTTTTCCCGCCAGTTTAAAAGAAAATCATTGAATTGATCACTTTGTATCAAGCTGATAATACTAATCATATTTTTTTTGGGAGGGGGGATAGTTGTGTGGCGAACAATATGGCCTCCAATAAAGGGGTTCTCTAGTTTTATGTAATCAATGCAATATCTCTGCTTGCTGTCTGAATTTGGACCTTGTTTACATTTCGGTGACTGACAACCTGCGCTAACCTAGTTCTATCGAACTGGACGTACCACCATAGCAGTGGTGTATGTAGGATTAGCTCACTTCTACTACGGCAGGCGGAATAGGGGGGGGGGTTGTTGCTAGTATAGGGGAAAGGCTCCTAGTCGCTCTTGTTCCACTAAGGGTATGTGCACACGAGGGCGTCCGTAACGGCAGAAATTACGGGGATGTTTCAGCCTGAAAACATCCCCGTAATTTCTGCCGTACCGGCATGTGCAGGCGCTTGAACGCCGCGTCCATTACGGCCGTAATTAGCGCTGCTATTCATTGGAGTCAATGAATAACGGCTCCAATTACGGCTAAAGAAGTGACAGGTCACTTCTTTGACGCGGGCGTCTATTTACGCGCCCTCATTTGACAGCGGCGCGTAAATATACGCCTCGTGTGAACAGACAAACGTCTGTCCATTGCTTTCAATGGGCAGATGTTTGTCAGCGCTATTGAGGCGCTATTTTCGGACGTAATTCGGGGCAAAAACGCCCGAATTACGTCCGTAAATAGGCCGTGTGAACATACCCTAACAGCCACGTCCTCACCTCGCAACGTCTTCTGGACCGTACTCAGACCTTCCTGTCATAGTTCCGCTGTGCCGGTAGACAACACTGACAGTAGTAGTAGTAGCAGGTGTTCTCTCCCAGTGCGAGGACAGGCTGTGGAAGACTGATAGCGGAGGATGCGACTGCTGGTGTACGAGAAGAAAAGCAACCTCAGCCGAGTCTTGTGTACTGTACACAGCCTCTAAATAATAGTCATACAGTTACCATGTAATACCACTATAGAAAGACCAACTAATACTGCCGCACCGGGATCACATATTACCACCCGAATAATGCCACCATACCGTTACTGAATAATACCGCCACACCATAACCACATAGTGACTGAATAATACCCCCATACTGTTACTGAATAATACCGCCACACCATAACCACATAGTGACTGAATAATACCCCCATACCGTTACTGAATAATACCACCACACCATAACCACATAGTGACTGAATAATACCCCCATACTGTTACTGAATAATACCACCACAACATAACCACATAGTGACTGAATAATACCCCCATACTATTACTGAATAATACCACCACACCATAACCACATAGTGACTGAATAATACCCCCATACTATTACTGAATAATACCACCACAACATAACCACATAGTGACTGAATAATACCCCCATACTGTTACTGAATAATACCCTCATACCGTTACTGAATAATACCCCCATACTGTTACTGAATAATACCACCACACCATAACCACATAGTGACTGAATAATACCCCCATACTGTTACTGAATAATACCACCACAACATAACCACATAGTGACTGAATAATACCCCCATACTGTTACTGAATAATACCCTCATACCGTTACTGAATAATACCCCCATACTGTTACTGAATAATACCTCCATACCGTTACTGAATAATACCCCCATACTGTTACTGAATAATACCTCCATACCGTTACTGAATAATACCCCCATACTGTTACTGAATAATACCTCCATACCGTTACTGAATAATACCTCCACATCATAACTACATAGTGACTGAATAATATCTCCACACCAGGACCACGTATTACTACTACATAGTGACTGGAAAATACCCCTATACTGTTAATGAATAATACATTTCACCATGATCATATATTACTACCACATCGTGACCGAATAATACCTCCACACTATGACCATATATTACCACCACATAGTGACTTATTAATACCACCATACTGTTACTGAATAATACCACCACACCATAACCACATAGTGACTGAATAATACCCCCATACTGTTACTGAATAATACCGCCACACCATAACCACATAGTGACTGAATAATACTCCCATACTGTTAATGAATAATACCGCCACACCATAACCACATAGTGACGGAATAATACCCCCATACTGTTACTGAATAATACCCCCATACTGTTAATGAATAATACCGCCACGCCATAACCACATAGTGACTGAATAATACTCCCATACTGTTAATGAATAATACCGCCACACCATAACCACATAGTGACGGAATAATACCCCCATACTGTTACTGAATAATACCTCCACACCATAACCACATAGTGACTGAATAATACCCCCATACTGTTAATGAATAATATCGCCACACCATAACCACATAGTGACTGAATAATATCCCCATACTGTTACTGAATAATACCTCCACACCATAACCACATAGTGACTGAATAATACTCCCATACTGTTACTGAATAATACCACCACACCATAACCACAGTGACTGAATAATACCCCCATACTATTACTGAATATTACCGCCACATCATAACTACATACTGACTGAATAATACCCCCATACTGTTACTGAATAATACCACCACACCATAACCACAGTGACTGAATAATACCCCCATACTATTACTGAATATTACCGCCACATCATAACTACATACTGACTGAATAATACCCCCATACTGTTACTGAATAATACCACAACACCATAACCACATAGTGACTGAATAATACCCCCATACTGTTACTGAATAATACCTCCACACCATAACCACATAGTGACTGAATAATACCCCCATACTGTTACTGAATAATACTACTACACCATAACCACATACTGACTGAATAATACCCCCATACTGTTACTGAATAATACCACCACATCATAACCACATAGTGACTGAATAATACCTCCACATCATAACCACACAGTGACTGAATAATATCCCCATACTGTTACTGAATAATACCTCCACACCATAACCACATAGTGACTGAATAATACTCCCATACTGTTAATGAATAATACCTCCACACCATAACCACATAGTCACTGAATAATACCCCTGTACTGTTACTGAATAATTACTCAACACCATAACCACATAGTGACTGAATAATACCCCCATACTGTTACTGAATAATTACTCAACACCATGACCAACTATCAACACATAGTGACTAAATAATACTCCATACTGTTACTAAATAATACCTCCACACCATAACCACATAGTGACTGAATAATACCCCCATACTGTTACTGAATAATACCTCCACATCATAACCACATAGTGACTGAATAACACCCCATATTGTTACTGAATAATACCACCACACCATAACCACATAGTGACTGAATAATACCCCATACTGTTACTGAATAATACCTCCAGACTATAACCACATAGTGACTGAATAATACCCCCATACTGTTACTGAATAATACCGCCAAACTGTTACTAAATAATACCCCCATACTGTTACTGAATAATACCCCATACTGTTACTGAATAATACCCCCATACTGTTACTGAATAATACCCCCATACTGTTACTGAATAATACAGCCATACTGTTACTGAATAATATCCCCATACTGTTACTGAATAATACCCCCATACTGTTACTGAATAATACCTCCAGACTATAACCACATAGTGACTGAATAATACCCTCGTATTGTTACTGAATAATACCGCCATACTGTTACTGAATAATACCCCCATGGTTATTTTTTCCTCCATGGTCACACACCTTTCCAACACCTGACCTATCAATCAGAGCTATCACACTAGGAGAGTAGAAAACACAAAGGAGAGCATCACTTACAGCCTCATAGCCTTAATAATACTTCATAGGGTGCAAGCCTTAGGACCCCGATCTCCGGCCCCACATATGTAGAAAGTAAAGGAAGGCAGCACTCCACATCAAGAGGTTTCAAGTGCATCAGTGCAACGTTTCAGCCCCAGCATTGGCCTTTCTCAAGCATAAAAAAACATTGTGTCATGTGATTTATATAGTGTGAATCATATAATTATAGTAATACAAATAAACATAGTATAAATATACAGTTTATCACAACATGTGTTACATAAAAACGTGACCTTCAGTGTCCAATTTCTTTTTTAAAAGTGCATATAAGTCAAGATTCATAAAACCATGTTAACGCCTTAAGGACGCAGCCTAGTTTTGGCCTTAAGGCTCAGAGCCCATTTTTCAAATCTGACATATTTCACTTTATGTGGTAATAACGTCGGAATGCTTAAACCTACCCAAGCGATTCTGAGATTGTTTTTTCGTTACACATTGGGCTTCATGTTCGTGGTAAAATTTGGTCGATATATTCAGTGTTTATTGGTGAAAAATTGCAAAATTTAAATAGCATTTTTCAGAATTTAAATGCATCTGCTTGTAAAACAGACGGTTATACCACCCAAAATAGTTACTAGTTCACATTTCCCATATGTCTACTTTAGATTAGCATCGTTTTTTTAACATTCTTTTTTTTTCTTGGACGTTACAAGGCTTAGAACATAAACAGCAATTTCTCATATTTTTAAGAAAATTTCAAAAGCCTTTTTTTTAAGGTACCTGTTCAGTTCTGAAGTGGCTTTGAGGGGCCTATGTATTAGAAACCCTGATAAAACACCCCATTTTAAAAACTAGACCCCTCAAAGTATTCAAAACAGCATTTAGAAAGTTTTTTTTTAACCCTTCAGGCATTTCACAGGAATTAAAGGCATGGTGTTGCCAGAAAAACATGTTTTTTTTTTAAAAATTAAACATTTAGTGTGTGGGTGATTAAACATGGTTCAAATTTTTTTTATTTTTTTCACGAGTCAGGAAATAGTCAGGAAATATTATAAATTAATTCTAATTTATAATACTACCCATTTTTGGTCACTAGATGGCGCTAGTTCCCAAAATTGCAGCATTGCAACATTGGGTTAAAAGCCCTCGCTCTAGTGAGCTCTCAGCATCCCCCCCTCCTTTATCCTGGCTAGTGCCGGGATAAACGAGGGGTTTGAAAGGTTTAACCTCCTACACTGTGTGTCGCCATTTTTTGAGGTAACCCACAGTGTAGTAGGTTTACATACAGTAGTAAACACACACAAACACTAACATACATTGAAATGTCTTACCTGCTCCTGCCGCCGCGGCTCCCTCCGGCCCGTCCGCTCCCTTTGCTGCCGCTGTTCCATGTGCACAAGTCCGGAAGCCGCGACCGGAAGTAGTAATATTACAGTCCGGCCGCGACTTCCGGTCCACAGGAAAATGGCGCCGGACGGCGCCAATTTCGAATAGGACTGTGTGGGAGCGGCGCATGCGCAGTTCCCACACAGACGCCGTACACGGACGTGTCGTGGAAATCCATCGCTCAAAATATATTAGACTGAAATTTATACGAGTCCCAACAGACTCTCAAGGCCAGACTCCATTAGTCAGAATCCTAATTAGGATATTTCACCGATATATATCGAGAGACGAGAAGAAAACACACAGACACGCTGAAATGTTCAAAATTCTCATCTGAAGGATTTATTACCAAACTCAAACTGTTAAACTGAAATTCAGAAGGGGTGTAGGCTTGAGATAAACCAATCAGAGACAATGTAACAATATTTGTTATTCAGTAAAAAGCATACAATAAAATACATCATTATAATTCTTCACACATTATGTTTACAGGTTTCTTATCTCTCTTTTGGACAGAATGTCCTCGTGGAGATGGGGGGAGACCTTCCCTCACGCATACTTGCCATCCCCCCATCTCACTCCCATCTCACTCCCTGTCCATCTTCGCATGGGAACCAAGGTCAAAGATAAAACATACGAAATCAACATTACTTGTATTAAAGGAACAATGACTTTTCTATTCACTACAATAAAACCAAGATGGGAACTCCAGACAAGATGGCTGCTGCACGAAACTAAATCATTTAAACATTATCATCACTTTCACATAATACATATCTTAGTAATTCAGCCTCCTGCTTGATAATTCACAATGTAATTTCATACAGAGAATATAAGCAAATAAATCATCCTTCACAAACCCCCCTTTTTCTCATATTAAATTACAGAAATTATATATTATGATTATGAAACTCAAACAATATATCAATAGGGCCACAACTAATATGATGCCATCACCAATGTCCGGTTAGGGTATGGGGTCCCACCAGTGCATTGACAAGTCATGTACATCATCGTCCTCTTCTTCTCCTGTCTTCTGATTAGAACACTTGATACTGCTGACGGATTCACTCAGGTCTTTGGTCTTTACTTGGAATTTTGCTGATGTCATCACGACTTGATTTGGTCCTTTTCATCTGTCAGACACCGTCTCTTTTAGTTTACGTCACCGGGCTATACACAACACCTCATGCTGTGAGCCTGGTGTGAGATCCCACGTAGGCGGATTAGTGGGGTGTTATTGTGACCCCACAAACCCTCCGCTCATCTGTCTTCTTACTTGTCTGGGCGGCTGCTTGGAATTATGACACTGCCGTCAGTTCATGACAAACGCGTTGTACTGGCTCCGGCTGCTCCTGCCGCACCTCAGTAATGGAGTTCATCGTATTAAAAATCTTTTAGTTCATGTTTACTGCCACTTGCTCGAGGACCCCAACCCTTGTCAATTGTTACTAATCTGGTGATAACATCTACGTAACAATGTCAGGCCCTTAAACTAAATCAAACAAACACCTTTATATAAGAAAAACGTCTCTGTTCCAATGGACAGGGCACCTAGAAGATGTGTAATTATTGGGTACATTTCATTTGCACTTGGTGTCACGCTTTCCAGCAGGATTTGTACCTTGATCTGATCTGATTGCCTGGAACATTTCCTGCTCACCAAAATATACACAGATTCAACATGTTTATCTGACAAATGTCGCAAACCAATTTTCCTTACTCTAATTTGTATTGCATGGGGAGACCTCTCAAGGTCTGTTCTCTTTGTGGGAGGCGGGTATGATAAGGTTGGCACCGGTCTGCCAGGACTGTTCTGTAGGCAAATCAAACAGCTCTAACAGAATTTAGCAGCAACAGCTGTAAAGCCTGGGACATACCAATTAGATCTCACCAAATCGATCCTTGCAGTCTTGGGGCCTATGTGAGGTCATACACCATCAATGCAAAAGCCATCAAGAGTGCCTTGGGTCTTACCGATTCACGTTCCCTTATCCGTCCACATTCTGTTAGAATCTGGTTCTCACGCCTTCCGCTCCCAGTTGGACTCTTCCTGTGGAGAACAAACTTTTTCATTGTATAAACATTAATTGATCTTAATCAAATAATTAATTTGAAGAAAAACATTAACAAATAACATCTTTACATCAAACGTTCACATTGAGCAATAACTAGAAATGATACATGCAAACTCATTTTTCTTCTTTATATATATATATATATATATATACACACATAAACACTGCACAGAATTTTCCTTTCACAATAACAACGACAAAAAACAAATAACTAAAAATATTTTCAAATGGGAATATTCCACTTCTGTACCTTTTATCTGACGCATGACTCTAATAGTCCAATGCTAAGGCTGATCCAGAACTTTACATAAAACTTAACTTCAGTATTTAATATTACCACAACACTTCTTAAATACAATTATTAAACAAACTAACTTTGGAATAACATCTGGAGAACTGCTGATATCGTATTGTACAAACATCAGGTCAATACTTGGGATAACACTATTCCCCTGTCACTTACACACAACGTCTGCAGTGGGGAAAATACAGGCCGGGCTTCAGCCCCCCCTGAGAACAGGTCTACACACACGAGCACCGCGTCATACACTTCTACCTCGGGTAGTTGTATGTTCTGCAGTCGCTGGGACTGTTAATCTGGCCGGGCTGCACTTTTCACAGGTACCTTTGCTGTTTTACCTATGTCATGCCGTGCGCACATCATGCCGGCTGCTACAAACCTAGTGCTTGCATTATTGTATCCAGGGACAAGCCAATTTACTGACACCTGGCTGCATATACCCTTGTTGTCAGTTCTGTTTTCTCTTGCTCTCTCAATTGGCTTACCCAATGATCCAATAAAGTTCCTACTACCAATGGGCCCATAATTGTGGGCGATGCCAAAAGCGTACCTAGAGTCAGTGTAAATGTCGGCCGTCTTACCTTCTGCCAGGTTACAGCCTCAGCGAGCACCTCCAACTCCGCTCCTTGAGATGAACAAGAAGGTGAGAGTGGTTTCTGGGTAATTTACCTGGTGCCTCGTATCCTGTTCTACACATGCTGTATATGATAAAGTATGTCTTCATTACAAATTTACATTGGAAACCCATGTCACATATAGATAGAACATTTCAAAAGGGTGGAGTTTTATTGTTCCACATTTATCTGATGATCCAGAACACTTGTACATCCCACCCACCAGGTCCTGTAAATACCTGATTAATACAAAAACAAACAAAATATGTTACTGAAATCTGGCATAAAATAAACAATATTCAAACAATTTTTTTTTTGTTTTGACTTCTCCCCATCTAAATCTGTAAAGACTCATCTGTGAGTGACGTCACCTCACCTCCTGTGTAAATTGGCTGGAGGGGGATCTGGAACCATCTACACAGAAAAACCTCAAAATATAAGTTACTGTCATACACATTTAATCTGGGTTACTCCTTAAAACTCATACACATTTTGTAGATCTCCTAAAACCAAATTCATTAATTCAAAACAAAATAAAACACAAAACAAAACTACCTGATCAGTCCCTTCACCATTGGGAAATCTTCAACCCTTTCTCAGCCACTGGGATAGGGCAGTGCTTGGCATAGCTCCCTCTGGCTGTGAAGGGGTCATAAAATTGCCTGTAAAAAAGGAGAACAAAAAACAAAAACTACCTGATCAGTCCCTTCAACATTCCCTCCTATTTGGACTCTGCGAAAGTAATGTAGCAGGGTTCAAAACTACATATTAACATAATGAGATTAGGCACTCTATCGGGGTGGCACTAGTTTAACCCCCTGTAATACACAACAGCCTGGAACAAAAAAAGATGACTTTCTCCTGACAAAAATACATTTTATCTTTAAAATGACCTGCAACCATTTACCTGTAAAACATCTCACATTTTTTAAAAAAATAACATTTAGGCAGCACTATAGCACGTGCCTCATGTGTGAAAACAAAAACAAAACAATTGTAATTAGTTATTCAATAACACAGAAAATAATATATCTGGTAATATTAATTACTGCAAACCAATAAGCTGTACATAAGAATAGGGAACAGAGGGGGCACATACATGTTCAAGACCCCGTGTCTCACAATATCTGTAGTTTAATACATTTGAATCAACATCAAAACATTCCAACAATAAATCTTATCACATTATAACACATTAATCTGCAGTATAGCTTTTATCTTTCTACAAACAGATCCAGCCGGCTGTAATATTTTTCTCGCTTGGTGTAGTTACAGACGACTGCGCTGCGCGAAAATAAAACACGTTCCATAAAAAAATGAAAAAAAAAGTAGAACTGATTTTAACCCCATACACAAAACACTAACATTTTTAGACATTACTGCTGTTAAAAATAGGAAACATACAATATAGTTCTGCTTTTATTGTGGCCATTAGTTTCAAACTTCAGACATGTTACATTACACACATCACACAGATGTCTCATCACATCACACATGTTACATTGCACACATCACACAGATGTCTCATCACATCACACATTACACTCCCCCCGTTCTGACCCACGTTAGTCACTGCAATGTACCTGGCTGCTCCGTTTTCTTCACTCTTCCAATGAAAATTTACACCTGTATTTAAATTGTTCTTTCTCACATGCAAACATCCTTCTTACGCTGCCAGCCTTTTCAACAATTTTTTTCAGTGTGTTATTTTGCCTTCACATACTTTAGAATTAAAGCCCCAGCTCCTTTTGCTCATTCTAATGTTGGCCGGGACCAGTGCCCCAAAGCATCTTTGTCCAACTTCCTCCTGACCCCATGGTCGGAGAGCAGTAGGGTGATTTCCGGTAAATCCCCCACCTCCAGGCAAACAGGCCACGTTTGCCGACAGATATCTCAGACCAGTCTATCTCCTAGACTGTCTTACCAATACGATATCACAAGTCGTTCCTCCAGACATTCTAGCAGTAGGATCCTCTGATCCCTCACTGGATTGAACATCAAGAACAGACAAAATGCTGCCAATCAACAATTACAAGAGCAAATTCTTCAACACAATCGACATTCATGAAACTCCATTGATTCAAGCAGGAGTTGGTAACACTTCACTTATGCAGAACACTTGCTGCCGGGGTGTGTCTTTCAGTTCATAGAGCCCATGATGTAACATATATCCCAAACTCTTTCCTCTAGCACTTTGCAATGGTTTCACATGCAAATTATATTTGGTAACATATATATATTATCCTCCCCGCTCAGCCGTTCACTCTGTGGGTTGTAGTTTAGGGGGTTGTCATCTATGTTGGTGATAATTTCTTTACGGGCTATGGGTCTGAGCCAATACCAATGTTCTTCACTGTAATTACTACTACGACACAGGTGGCACCTGGGATAAGTGTCAGGGTCATTCAATGAATACAGGATGTTATATTACAACGGTATTCAATCCAGCGGTCTGATGTTATACTACTACAGACTTAATTACTTGGATGTTATTTTACATCAAAGTGTATATGCCGGATTATCATGTGCTAGAAATCAGTCTGTACTGATTCCCACCTTATGCCAGTCTGGCAATGCATACAACTGGTTTATGGACCCTTACACACAATATCACTGTCTGGCAATGAGCCAGGAAAATATAAATGATTTTCTAATACAGTATTCAAAGTTTTTCCCTATTGCACTGGGTAATGGTATTGAGTGCAAATTCAATATAGACACAATTGCTTCTCCTTGCACTGGATTCTACATTATCAGGACTTAACCATTGAAGCCCCTGTGGTACTACATGATATTACTCACAACTGTCTATGGGTCTGAGCCAATACCAGTCAGTACCTCCCAACTATAATCCCAGACAAACGGGTAACAGAACAACTATTAATCCTCAACAATTTTACACAACTAAATAACAAATGACGCTACAACAAAGCAGCAAGCAGAAGTTTTGTTTTTTCCTCACAGTCCAGCCCAAACTCTTTGCATTTCAAATACTTCACATGTGAGTTACGACTTCTCTCTGCCATGCGCTACGTCACTGCATTCCAAAGGCTTCTCACAATTTTTCCTGGTTAACTATGTATTTGCTGGCAAAAATTCTCTCATGTCTTTCATATCAACAGTTTAAGATCACGTACACACCTGCAATCCTTCATCACACAAAAAGCTTCAACATACCTTTTTGGATCCATCTTGCAACCCACTGACTAAGGAGTCTCGTCCATAGAAGTGACGTTCTGACAGCTGGATTCCAAGGCTTACGCAATACATGTGTGAATGGTGTAAGAATAAGCTCCTTACCTACCGCGGTTTTTGTAATTCACAGATGCAAAGCCAGACCTCTCCAGTGACAGCTTATCAGACGTGCAATCTTCCTGGGTTTTATCGGCACCATTACTGTCGTGGAAATCCATCGCTCAAAATATATTAGACTGAAATTTATACGAGTCCCAACAGACTCTCAAGGCCAGACTCCATTAGTCAGAATCCTAATTAGGATATTTCACCGATATATATCGAGAGACGAGAAGAAAACACACAGACACGCTGAAATGTTCAAAATTCTCATCTGAAGGATTTATTACCAAACTCAAACTGTTAAACTGAAATTCAGAAGGGGTGTAGGCTTGAGATAAACCAATCAGAGACAATGTAACAATATTTGTTATTCAGTAAAAAGCATACAATAAAATACATCATTATAATTCTTCACACATTATGTTTACAGGTTTCTTATCTCTCTTTTGGACAGAATGTCCTCGTGGAGATGGGGGGAGACCTTCCCTCACGCATACTTGCCATCCCCCCATCTCACTCCCATCTCACTCCCTGTCCATCTTCGCATGGGAACCAAGGTCAAAGATAAAACATACGAAATCAACATTACTTGTATTAAAGGAACAATGACTTTTCTATTCACTACAATAAAACCAAGATGGGAACTCCAGACAAGATGGCTGCTGCACGAAACTAAATCATTTAAACATTATCATCACTTTCACATAATACATATCTTAGTAATTCAGCCTCCTGCTTGATAATTCACAATGTAATTTCATACAGAGAATATAAGCAAATAAATCATCCTTCACAGACGTGAATGGGACGGGAGCCGTTCACAGTCCCTATGGGACTGTGGCTGCCGTACTCCATGTCTGTGTGTGTCGTTAATCGACACACACAGAAATGGAACAAAAAATGGCAGCCCCCATAGGGAAGAAAAAGTGTAAAAATAAGAAAAAGTAAAACACAAACACACAAATGAATAAAAACGTTTTTATTAAAGCACTAACATCTTTAACATATAAAAAAAAATATTTGCCATGACACTGTTCCTTTAAAGCAAAGTGGAGGTGAAATTTGCAAATGTCATTTTTCTTGCTGAATTTCAATTTTATTAATTTTTTTTTCTGTAACACAGAAGGTTTTACCAGAGAAACACTACTAAATATGTATTGTCCGGATTCTGCAGTTTTTAGAAATGTCCCACATGTGGTTCTAGTGTGCTCGTGGACTAAAACACAAGCCCCGGAAGCAAAGAAGCACCCAGTGCATTTTGAGGCCTCTCTTTTATTATAATATATTTTAGGCAGCATGCCAGGTTTGAAGAGGTGTTGAGGTGCCAAAACAGTAGGAATCCCCCAATAGTGACCCCATTTTGGAAACTACACCCCTCAAGGAATTCATTTATTGTTGTTGTTATCATTTTGACCCTACTGTTTTGTCACAGCATCTATTTGAATTGGGCTGTGAAATTCAAAAAATGACATTTTTTTCCAATAAGATGTCATTTGTCATCGAAATTTCTTATTTTCACAGGGAACAATATACCCCATTTTGTTGCCCAATTTGTCCTTAGTGCGGCAATACCCCATTTGTGGTGATAAACTGCCGTTTGGGCCTATGGGAGGGCTCAGAAGGAAAGGAGCACTATGTGTTTGTTGGAGTCCAGATTTTGCTGGATTGGTTTTCAGGTGCCATGTCGCATTTGCAGAGCCCCAGAGGTATCAAAGCAATGGAAACCCACCAGAAGTGACTCAATTTTGGAAACTACACCCCTCAAGGAATTCATTTATGGTTGTTGTTACAATTTTGACAGCACCGTTTTTTCACAGCGCCTATTTGAATTGGGCTGTGAAATGAAAAAAAAAATGTCATTTTTTCCAATAAGATGTCATTTTTTATCAAAATTTCTTATTTTCACAGGGAACAAAATACCCCATTTTGTTGCGAAATTTCTCCTGAGTGCAGCAGTACACCATTTTTGGCGATAAACTGGCGTTTGGGCCCATAGGAGGCCTCAGAAGGGAAGGAGCGCTGTGTGTTCTTTGGAGTGCAGATTTTGCTTGATTGGTTTTCAGGTGCCATGTCGCATTTACAGAGCCCCAGAGGTATCAAAGCAATGGAAACCCACCAGGAGTGACCCCATTTTGAAAACTACACCTCTCAAGGAATTCATTTATGGGTAATGTGACCATTTAGACCCCATAGTTTCTTCACAGAACTTATTTGAAATGGGCTGGGAATTAAAACAAAATTAATTTTTTCCAATAATATGTAGTTTTGGCTAAAAATTTCTTATTTTCACAATAAATAAAATACCCCATTCTGTTGCCCAATTTGTGCTGAGTGCGGCAATACCCCATTTGTGGTGATAAACTGCCGTTTGGGCCCATGGGAGGGCTCAGAAGGAAAGGACCACCACTTGGCCTACTGGGGATTTTCTGGTGCGAAGTCATGTATGCAGAAGCCCTTGCGGTACCAGTACAGTTGAAACCCCCAAGAAGTGACCCCGTTTTAAAAACTACAAGGCATTCATCTAGAGGTGTAGTGAAATTCCAGGAAAGTTCCCGTCTGGCCTGTACATCGACGTAGCACGTACGCATTGTACAATGCCATCTGTCTGAGGTGCCCGGCCAGCTTCTTATACCACACTGCATGGCGCTGTAGGGCTTCAGGACTTGATCTGACAAGTCCACCCCTCCCATGTACCTATTGTAGTCCAGGATGCAGTCTGGTTTGGGGGTCTCTGTACTGGTACCTGGTCCATGGGTACTGGTGTGACATCTCTCTTGTCCTTGTACTTGACACACAATATGTTGCTGCTAGATTGTGCCCTGCTTTCACCCCTTCATTGTTTGCCCTGCAGAGTCTTAGGGAGGCCTCTCAGATTTCTTCTAGCAGTGCCGCATGCCGCAGGACTTCTGGAAGCGAGGCAGTTGAAGAGTGGGACGCTGGTATAAAAATTATCCAGGTAGAGGTGGTAACCCTGGTCCAGCAGTGGGTGCACCAAATCGCACACAATTTTTGCATTAACTCCCAGTAAGGGGGGGGGGGCATTCTGGGGGCTGAATACTGGTGTCCTTTCCTTCATATATCCTAAATTTGTAGGTATAGCCTGATGCACTCTCGCACAGCTTATACATCTTCACGCCATACCTTGCCCTCTTACCCAGCAGGTACTGGCGGAATTGAAGCCTCCCTTTAAAATATACCAAGGTCTCATCTTAGGACTTAATACTTATTGCCCAGATTCTTCAGTTTTGAGAAATATCCCACATGTGGCCCTAGTGCACTAATGGACTGAAGCAGCGGCCTCCGAAGCAAAGGAGCACCAAGTGGATTTTGAGGCTTTCTTTTTATTAGGCACCATGTCCGGTTTGAAGAGGTCTTGTGGTGCCAATAAAGTGGAACCCCCCAAAAGTGACCCCATTTTGGAAACTAGACACCCTGAGGAATTCATTGTAGTTTTCTTGGGGTGCATGCGGCTTTTTGATCAGTTTTTATTCTATTTTTAAGTGGCGTGGTGACTAAAAAACAACAATTCTACTATTGTTTTTTTATTCTATTTTTTTTACAGCGTTCACCGTGCGCTATAAATGACATATTCACTTTATTCTGCGGGACGATACGATTACGGTGATACCATATGTTTATAGGTTTTTTTTTATGTCTTATGGCGTTTGCACAATAAAATACTTTTTGTAAAAAATCATTTACTTTTTGTGTTACCTTATTCTAAGAGCCAGAACTTTTTTATTTTTCCATCAAGAAAGCCGTGCCAGGAATCATTTTTTGCGTAACGAACTGCAGTTTCGATCATTACCATTTTTAGGTACATGCGACTTTTTGATCTCTTTTTATTCCATTTTTTGGAAGGTGAAGTGACCAAACAATTGTGATTTTGGTACGGTTTATTATTATTTTCTTTTACGGTGTTCACCGCGCGGGATAAATAACGAAATAATTTTGTAATTCAGGCCGTTACGGACGCGGCGATACCAATTATGTATAGTTTATTTGTTTATAGATTTTTATTAATAATAAAGGACTGATAAGGGAAAAAGGGGGATTTTTACTTTAATTACTTTTAAAACTTTTATTTTCTTATTTTGACACATCTTTATTTTCTTTATTTTTTACTTTATTACTTTGTCCCATTAGGGGACTTGAGGGCAGGAGGCCCTGATCGTAATTCTAATACACTGCACTACCTGCGTAGTGCAGTGTATTAGAGCTGTCATCTACTCACTGACAGCAAGCATAGTGGGTCCTGACTTTGTCAGGACCCACTAGGCTTCCGTCGATGGCATAGACGGACGCCATTGTTAGGTGTCCGGTTGCCATAGTCACCATCTCCTGCCGCTATCGTGTTGCAGGCCGGCGATGGTAGCTTAACCCCTAAAAAGCCGCGATCTCTATTGAAAGCAGCTTTTAAGGGGTTAATCAGCGGGGACACAGCGATCGGTCCCCGCTGTAGGAGCTGCGGCAACTGCTGTACGAGATAGCAGCTGTCACAGCTCCTGTATGTGTTGGGAAGACGGCCGAAATAGCCGTTACTCGCGCGACTTACTATTCCGTCGCTGAGCGCGAACGGGACGGTCAGCATGACGGAATAGTAGGTTGCTGAGAGTTAAGGGGTTAAGGCTCAGAGCCCATTTTTCAAATCTGACATATTTCACTTTATGTGGTAATAACTTCGGAATCCTTAAACCTATCCAAGCGATTCTGAGATTTTCTCGTGAGACATTGGGCTTTATATTAGTGGTAAAATGTGGTCGATATATTCAGTGTTTATTTGTGAAAAATGGCAAAATTTTGAGAAAATGTAGAAAAAATTTAATTTTTCTGAATTTAAATACATCTGCTTGTAAGGGAGACGGTTATACCACCAAAAATAGTTACTAGTTCACATTTCCCATATGTCTACTTTAGATTGGCATCGTTTTTTGAACATTCATTTATTTTTCTTGGACGTTACAAGGCTTAGAACATAAACAGCAATTTTACCAGAGAAACACTACTAATTATGTATTGTCCAGATTCGGCAGTTTTTAGAAATGTCGCACATATGGCTCTAGTGTGCTCGTGGACTAAAACACAAGCCCCAGCAGCAAAAACCTAGTGCATTTTGGGGCCTCTTTTTTATTAGAATATATTTTAGGCAGCATGCCAGCTTTGGAGAGGTGTTGAGGTGCCAAAACAGTAGGAATCCCCCAAAGGTGACCTCATTTTGGAAACTACACCCTCAAGGAATTCATTTATGGTTGTTGTTACCATTTTGACCACGCAGTTTTTTCACAGCACGTATTTGAAGTGGGTTGTGAAATTTAAAAAAAGAATTTTTTTTCAATAAGATGTCATTTTTGATCAAAATTTCTTATTTTCACAGGGAGCAAAATACCCTATTTTGTTGCCCAATTTGTCCTGAGTGCAGCAATACCCCATTTGTTGTGATAAAGTGCCGTTTGGGCCCATGGGAGGCCTCAGAAAGGAAGGAGCGCTGTGTGTTCTTTGGTGTGCAGATTGTGCTGGATTGGTTTTCAGGTGCAATGTCGCATTTGCAGAGCACCAGAGGTATCAAAGCAATGGAAACCCACCAGAAGTGACCCCATTTTGAAACTACACCCCTCATGGAATTAATTTATGGGTGTTGTGACCATTTAGACCACACAGTTTTTTCACAGAACTTATTTGAATTGGGCTGTGAATTAAAAAAAATGATTTTTTTTCCAATAATATGTAGTTTTGGCTCAAAATTTCTTATTTTCACAAGAAATAAAATACCTAATGTTGTTGCCCAAATTGTCCTGAGTGCTTCAATACCCCATTTGTGGTGATAAACTGCCGTTTGGGCCCATGGTAGGGCTCAGAAGGAAAGGAGCACTATGTGTTCTTTGGAGTCCAGATTTTGCTAGATTGGTTTTAGGGTGCCATGTCGCATTTGCAGAGCCCCAGAGCTATCAAAGCAATGGAAACCCCCAAGAAGCGACCCCATTTTAAAATCCACACCTCTTAAGGCATTCATCTAGAAGTGTAGTGAGCATTTTGGCCCCACAGGTATTGTCTAAAAGGTAATGCGCAGCAGCTGGTGCAGTGTGAGATTTGTAATTTTCTAATATATGTATGCCATTTCAGTGTCCAATATATTGTGCCTAGCATGCGCCACTGTAGATATTCACCCTATAAATTGTAATGTGGGTGCTCCTGGGTACGACAATACCCTACATGTGGCTGTTATCTGCTGCCTGGGCACACGGAAGGGCTTAGAAGGGAAGGACCACCATTTGGCCTACTGGAGCTTTTCTGGTGCTAAGTCATGAATGCAGAAGCCCCTGAGTTACCAGTACAGTTGAAAGCCCAAAGAAGTATTTTATTGTGCAAACGCCATAAGACATAAAAAAAACTATAAACATCTGGTATCGCCGTAACCGTAACCTAAACGCCTAAAAACCCTTATTTCATATATAATTGATAATTTACAAATGCATACAAACACATGTTCATAGTTAATATATCAAATAACTTTCTATGGAGATCCCATACAATCAGAAAGTGCCCTGTGCATTGAAAGCCGAAAACGGCATCTACCTGGAGATACTGCACATGTCCACACAAATGGTTTCACTTCAGTAATAAGTCCCCATGGTGAAGTATCAACAAACAGACAATGTCCGTTCCTGCTAGTAGATGCGCGTCATAACTATGCGCGCATGCGCAGGAGAGACAACGCTACTATTCCGGCCATTTTAAAAGAGGGCAAGACGCACTTCTTTCTTCCGTAAATAGATATCTACATAAGGCTATATTTACCCAACCTCTGTAGAGGTACAGTAAAGACCCAATCATCACGTCAACCTGCATTCAGTCGTTCAGTCCCTTTACCAAGGGTACTATGTCTCCTTCGTTCGAAAAAGGCACCACCCGACTATATGATGTGAAATAGCACATCATGTGTTCACATTTTATTCATTCCATTTAGAACTTGAAAGATGCATTTTTTACATAAAAGGAGGTCTTGCCTATAGAAAAAATGGAAAAGATAATGTCACCATATCATATAAAAACAGTTGTTTATACAGTCAACAACAAATCTAAAAGAAAGTCAACCTGCATTGAGTCGTTCAGTCCCTTTACCAAGGGTACTTTGTCTCCTTCATTCGCAGAAGGCACCACCCGACTATATGATGTGAAATAGCACATCACAAGTCACATGTGTGCCAAACGATGAGAATGGGGGTTCAATCCGGACCACCGACTACAAAGAGCACCAAAATTCTCTATTTTATTAGAAAAGAGAAAAAGAGGGAAAAACGATATTGGCTACTTCAACATTATAGGAAAAATCCCTGAATTCGTGTGGACATTTTACAAGGCAATATACCCAAAATATATATTGAGCTCAGCAGGGTGAATGTGATATGTGTTGAACTACACAAGTCAGGTTCACATTGTATTCATTCCATTCAGAACTTGAAAGATGCATTTTTTACATAAAAGGAGGTCTTGCCTATAGAAAAAAATGGAAAAGATAATGTCACCATATCATATACAAACAGTTGTTTATAAAGTCATCAACAAATCTAAAAGAAAGACAAACATTGTTAATTCCATCCTATACATATTGAAGTGTACAATAAATTCCCCAAAAATGTACCGAAGGGCAAACCCCTGCCTAAATCAATATTGCAATTTTGGAATCAATGTTTAAGCCATGAGGTTTTAAAGCGTTTAGCCTAAAAATCCATTCTAGTTCCTTTTTCTTTAATAAACACGTTCTATCTCCACCTCGTCTTATTGGGGGAACTGTGTCTATTACACAAAAGTGCAAATGTTTTTCAGAATGTTTTGCTTAAAAAAAAATGCTTAGAAACCGGTAGGTCCAAGCGTTTACACCGGATTGTGTAACGGTGTTGGTGGATCCTATGCCGGAAATCCAATGTAGTCTCACCTAGATAATGTAGGTTGCAAGGACACTGTAACAAATATATTAAAAAATCGGTCTGACAAGTCAAATAGTGGTCAATATGGAAGATCTTATTTGTAATAGGATGTGCAAAGGTACCACCCTTAATCATAAAGGAGCAGTTTACACAGTTGAGGCATGGAAAGCAACCCTTTTTCTTAGGATACAGGAACGTTTGTAGTGATTTCCTTCTGGAGCCCAAATCTGACATCATTAATTAATCACCTAGGTTACATGGACGCTGATATGAAAATAATGGTGGAACCCCAAATTCAGGTACATTATGGAAAGACCCCCCCAGAATAGGCCAGTGTTTGTGTATAATCTGAGAGATTGGTTGACTCAATTCACTATAGGAGGATACAAATGGAATTCTATTGATTTTAGTCTAGTTTCCTCGTTGTTCCCTTCAACAGATCTGTGCGTTCTATGCCAACTGACTATAAGGTAATGATTTGATCATTGAACGAGGAGCACCACTATCAAACCTAAGTAAATTGTTTTTGTCCGTCGGTTTTACATATAGATTAGTGGAACATTTATGTCCAGACAATCTCACCTCCACATCTAAGAACTGTATTGCCTTCCTAGACCATACCAATGTGAACTTCAAATCAGGGTCCATTCCATTCAGGAACTCATGAAAACTTTTTAGTCCCTCTAAATCTGTCATGGTTCTCACCGGTTTGTTTGTGGATCCTCTGTGTCGTCTGGGAGATGGTGCTTGTAACCCAGGGCAACGCTTGGCACAGCAGGTTTAGAGGCAGTCAGATGAATAGGCCAGAAGTCAGGACAGGCAGCAGACGTCGTTACGGGTATGGATAGCAATAGGTCAAGGCAGGCAAGGATAGTACAAGTTCAGGCAAAGGTCACAACGGGAAATCCAGACAAAGGCAGAAGGCAAGGTAGCAGGGGAAACTGGGTACAGGTAAGCTCACAGGGATAACTTGGATGAACAAACAAAGATCTGAGGGAGGCGGGTCCTTAAATAGGAAGTCTTAGTATTTTGACACACGCCGGCCCTTTAAGAAGGGAAGAGTCAGCGCCTGCGCCCTCTGGTGGCGGCTGCCGCACATAGTGGATGATGGCCGTGGAGGGCGTCTGGATCGGGTGAGTGGAGCTCGGGATGAGCATGAGGGAATGGAGGGTGCAGGAACCTGAGCAGAGGTCATGGAAGCAGCGGGGAATGGCGTGGCAGCCGTTACTGTACCCCCCCTTTACGCCCCCTCTTTTTAGGCTTGCTTGGGAACCTTCGTTCAAAGTCCTTGATGAGATCTGGGGCGTTCACATTCTCCATGGGTTCCCATGATCTCTCCTCAGGACCATTATCCTTCCAGTCCACCAGGTACTACAATCTCCCCTGTGTTCTTTTGATATCAAGGATCGCTTTAATCTCAAACTCAGCATCAGCTACAGGAGCAGGATGGACAGGAACTTTTTTGGAAAATCGGTTGAATATTGTAGGTTTCAGCAGAGAAATGTGGAAGGAATTAGAGATTTTCAGAGACTGGGGAAGGCGAAGTCTGAAAGTTACTGGATTAATCTGTTCTGTTATCTCATAAGGACCCAGAAAACGAGGAGAGAATTTGTAACAAGGGGTAGTCAGTCGTATGTACTGGGTGGACAGCCAGACTTAATCCCCAGGAAGGAGCTGCGGCGGTATCCTGCGTTTTCTACCCGCGTTTCTCTTGAACCTGGCTACGGCTTTGTGGATGGAGTCCTTGGCCTCCTGCCATATATGTACAAAGTCACGGTGGACCATGTTAACAGCTTGAACTTCAGAAGGTACAGAAACTGGTAGAGGTATTCCTGGGTGCTGACCATACACCAAGAAGAAAGGAGAAGAGCGGGTAGATTCCCCCGTATGGTTGTTGTAGGCAAATTCGGCCCATGGAAGTATTTGATTTATCCGCTCTACTTGACCATTGGATTGAGGATGGTAAGCAGAAGAGAAGTCAAGTTTGACCTCCAGCAGTTTGCACAAGGCTCTCCAGAACTTGGATGTCAACTGTACTCCTCTGTCAGAAACAATACGTTTAGGAAGACCATGAAGGCGAAAGATGTGCTTGATAAACAGCGCCATTTTGGAAAAGCGATCCACGACTACCCAGATCGCGGTACACCCAGCAGAACTTGGCAGATCAGTAATGAAGTCCATGGCAATGTGCGACCAGGGAGAGTCAGGCACGGGTAGAGGATGCAAAAGACCTGCAGGTCTTAAATGGGAGACTTTATTCTGAGAGCAGATGGAGCAGGCTGAAACAATGTCTTTAGTATCTTGGAACATGGAAGGCCACGAGTACTGACGGCCAATCATATTGAGAGACTTTTTGATGCCAGGGTGCCCAGAAACCCTGGAGGCATGACCCTAGAGAAGAACACAATTCATTTGTTTAGGGGGTACGTAGGTCTTCCCTCGGGGAATGTGTACCACTTCAGCCGTGGCAGCGATCATAATGCATTCTGGATCTATAATGAACTGGGGACTGGGTTCTTGATCTGTGGGATCAAAAGAGCGAGATAAGGCGTCAGCCTTGGTATTCTTTCCAGCGGGTCTGTAGTGAAGATGGAAATCAAATCTGTAGAAGAATATTGCCCACCGTGCTTGGCGAGGATTTAGGCGTTGAGCAGATTGCAAGTAAAGGAGGTTTTTATGATCTGTGTAGATGATGATAGGATGCCGTGCACCCTCTAGCAAATGTCTCCACTCCTCCAGGGTTAAATTTAATAGCCAAAAGTTCTTTATCTCCAATACCATAATTTCTCTCTGCAGGTGTAAATGATTTGGAGAAAAAGGCACAGGCCACATGTTTCCCTCTACAACTCTTTTGTGAAAGAATAGCTCCGACTCCCACAGATGAAGCATCGACCTCCAGAACAAAGGGTTGGGTGGAATCTGGTCTATGTAGGACTGAAGCAGAAGAGAAGGCAATTTTAAGAGCTTGGAATGCGGCTTCGGCCTCCGTGGTCCAGTCTTTGGCATTAACCCCTTTTTTTGGTCAGTGCAGAAATAGGAGCTGTCATAGAGGAGAAGTGAGGAATAAACTGGCGGTAATAATTTGTGAATCCCAGTAGGCGTTGGACAGATTTGAGTCCTTGCGGACAAGGCCAGTTGAGAAATGAGGACAGCTTGGCTGGATCCATTTGAAGTCCCTGGTCGGAAATGAAATAACCCAGTAAAGGCAGGCTGGTTTTCTCGAAGAGGCATTTCTCCAGTTTAGCAAACAGAGTGTTCTGTCGCAGACGCTGTAACACTTGGCGCACATGCACACGATGAGTCTGAATATTAGGAGAAAAGATTAAAATGTCATCTAGGTATACCACCACACAGCTGTACAACAGATCTCGAAAAATTTCATTAACAAAGGCCTGGAAAACTGCAGGAGCATTACAAAGTCCAAAGGGCATGATGAGGTATTCACAATGCCCATCACGAGTGTTGAACGCGGTTTTCCATTCGTCTCCTTCGCGTATACGAATCAGGTTATAAGCTCCACGAAGGTCTAGTTTGGTGAAAAGTCTCCTGTAGAAGCCTCCCATCCACAGAAGCAATGGACAAAGTTTGGGTTAGTTCTTGAACTGGGATTTTGTAGCGATTAACCAGGGACTGGAACAGGAAATTCGCAGCAGATCCAGAATCTAGAAAAGCTTGAACGCAGAAAGTGGTTCCTGCAATGGACAGTTTTTCCGGTATGGTCATCTTTTGAGAGGGTGGTACTCCACCTAGGGTAGCTTCTCCTACTTGCCCTAGGCGTTGGAGTTTTCCAGCCTCACTGGACAGTCTTTGAGGAAGTGCGTTTTACCACCACAATATAAACATAAATTCAACTTGCGTCTATTCTGGCGCTGCTCAGGCGTGAGTCTTGTTCTCTCCACCTGCATGGGTTCATCCGACCGAGAGGAAGATGAGGCAAGAAGAGGCCTTTGGAAGGTTGGTGCCAACCGTGATGTCCGATTGCCCCGTGCAGATTCTTGTTGTCTCTCGCGGAAACGTATATCAATCCGATTGGCAAGAGTGATTAAGTCATCCAAGGATAGTGGAAGGTCTCGGCCAGCAAGTTCATCCTTGATTCGGCATGCCAGACCCTCTCAGTAGGTAGATGCCAAAGCCTCGTTATTCCACTGGAGTTCTGTAGCCAGGGTGCAAAATTGAATGGCGTATTGGCCTACAGTGGAGGTTTCTTGCTGGAGTTTGAGAAGAGAGGAAGCTGCTGAAGATGCTCGACCCGGTTCTTCAAACACCTTTTTAAATGTGGAGGGAAAGTTCAGAATATCATACATTATGGGGTCGTTTCCCTCCCACAAGGGTGATGCCCAAGCCAGCACTTCGCCAGAAAGCATAGACAGGATGTAGGCCACCTTAGCCCGGTCTGATGCGCCATGACCTCAAAATGGATGGTGCATTGATTAACAAATCCCCTGAAGGTTTTGGGGTTACCCTCATAGCCGGCAGGCGTAGGTAAATGTAGTCCTGGACTGTAGACAGGAGCTTGCGGTGATGGTGGCTGTATCGGAGGCGCTAGTTCGTTCAAACGAGTGGACACATTTTGCAGAAGCTCGAAAAGCTGGTCTTGGCGGACTCGTTGTCTTGAAAGTTCCTGAGCCATATCAGCCGCATCAGGCAGGGCTGTGTCAAGGGGATCCATGGCTTGTTCAAACTATCACGGTCCTCACCGGTTTGTTTGTGGATCCTCTGTGTCGTCTGGGAGATGGTGCTTGTAACCCAGGGCAACGCTTGGCACAGCAGGTTTAGAGGCAGTCAGATGAATGGGCCAGAAGTCAGAACAGGCAACAGACGTCGTTACGGGTATGGATAGCAATATGTCAAGGCAGGCGGCAGGCAAAAATAGTACAAGTTCAGGCAGAGGTCACAGTTTCTGACACCTGGAAACTGAAGGTGATTTCTTGCCACTGCAAGCGTGCTTTCACTTGAAAGCTTCTTTCAAATAGACAGCTATAACAATCTTGTCACAGCACCCATTGAACTCGGGTAAAGCTGTCCTGGATGTCTCACAGAACATTTCTTGATAAATTTACAACGGGGGAATGTTAGGAAAGTTTTATTCTAAATGTATTCTTACTTCATGTAACAACATTAAATGTGCATTAAGCTATGCAAGCTTCTCAGGAAATGTTTTAGATTTTAAAGATAACTGATATCAAGTGTGCAAGGCAGTTGAACTTCTCAATAAAGGGATTGGAATCTCCAGAGGAAGTTCAACTGTGGCCTAATTTCATTCTGAAGTGTTAAACATTCTATATGAACAGGAAAGCCACAAACGGTTTTCAGTTACTCTGGATTGCAATATGCCTTGATATGTGTATATAAACCAGGGCTTATGTGATGAAGCTCAGACAAACTGCTGATCTATTGCCATTTTGTCTCGTTACCGCCAAGAATAAAAGAAGCGCTTTTCAAGTTATTCAGATGAGTCCATGAAACTCTTTTAATAAGAATAGAAAATTCTCCTGTCAGTAAGTCGCTGATGAATTCAAATGCACAAATGAATTAAGTCCTCCAATACATCTGGTTTTTCCAATCTGGAAAGATTACCCATCACGTGTTGAAATTCCTTTGTGAAATAGTATTTTCTGGGTCACTAGATTTGGTAAAGGATACGATCACCACTGAACCTTGCTGATAGTGGCATGCAGGAATTTGAATCTGCGGCTGAACCACACACATCAAAAAGTTGGTTGCAATTCAGTAATTTCTCTTTGTTGATTGGTGGCGCCCAACTTTTTGTAGTTCAGCAATTTGTTGCTTCATAGTTGTTCCATCGGACTCCATATAGGGGCCAAACTACTCTGTCAAAGTCTGAATTGGATTCGGAGCCCAGTGGCTCTAACAATCTGGAAGGTGGGTCATAATAGCAAGGTGTAGTCAAGTAACAGTCCAGGTGTGGTACAAAAGTAAGCACCAGACCTTTAACCCCTTCAGGACTGAGCCTGTTTTGGCCTTCAGGACGAAGCCGATTTTTCAAATCTGACGTATCACTTTATGTGGTAATAACTCCGGAATGCTTTTACCTATCCAAGTGATTCTGAGATTGTTTTCTCGTGACATATTGTACTTTATGTTAGGGAAAAAATTTGGTCGATAAATTAAATATTTATTTGTAAAAAACATCAAGATTTAGAGAAAATTAGCAACAATTTGCATTTTTCTAAATTTAAATGTATATACTTGTAAAACAGATAATAATACCACACAAAATACTTACTAGTTTACATTTCCCATATGTCTACTTTATGTTTGCATCGTTTTTTGAACGTTTTTATTTTTCTAGGACGTTACAAGGCTTAGAACATAAACAGTAATTTCTCATATTTTTAAGAAAATTTCAAAAGCCTATTTTTTCAGGGACCAGTTCAGTTCTGAAGTGGCTTTGAGGGCCTTATATATTAGAAATTTTGGATTTCTGATTTTTCTGGAATAGTTTTCAGTGCCGTGTCGCGTTTACAATGCACTGGAGGAACCAAAATAGTGGAAACCCCCCAAAAGTGACCCCATTTTGGAAACTACACCCCTCAAGGAATTTTTTTAGGGGTAAAGTTAGCATTTTGACCAAACAGTTGTTTTGCTGAATTCATTGGAATTAGTCTGTAAAGGTAAAAATCTACTTTTTTGCTGAAAAAACGTAGACATTTTTAATTTTTACAAGGAATAAAGGAGAAAAAGCACCCCAACATTTGTAAAACAATTTCTCCCGATTACGTAAATACGCCATATGTGGTAATAAAGTGCTGTTTGGACCCACAGCGGGGCTTAGAAGGCAAGGAGCGCTATTTGGCTTTTGGAGCTCAAATTTAGCTGGAATAGTTTTTGGGTGTCATGTCGAATTTGCAAAGCCCCCGAGGGACCAAAACAGTGGACACCCCCCAAAAGTAACCCCATTTGGGAAACTAAACCACTTAAGGAATCTATCTAGGGGTATAGTGAGCATTTAGACCCCACACGTCTTTTGCAGAATTTATTAGAATTAGGCCGTGAAAATTAATATCAACATTATTTTCACTAAAATGTAGAATTTTTTCAATTTCACGAAGGATAAAGGAGAAAAAGCACCCCAATATTTGTAAAGCAATTTCTCCCGAGTACGGCTATACCCCACATGTGATCATAAATGCTTTTTCATTAGAAAGTAATTAACCCTTTCCGGACTGATCCATTTTTGCAGTTTTGCTTTTTCTTTTTAGTTTTTCCCTCCCCGCTTTCCGAGAGCCATAACTTTTTTATTTTTCTGTCAGTAGAGCGGTGTGAGGGCTTATTTTTTGCGGGACAAGCTGTAATTTTTATTGGTACCATTTTTTGGTACATACAACTTTTTTAGCACTTTTTATTACATTTTTTGGTAGATCCAAGGTGACCAAAAAACAGCGGATTTGCCGTTTTAAATTCTTTATTTTTCACGGCGTTCACCGTGCGAGTTAAATAATGGTAAATTGTAATAGTTTGGACTTTTATGGACGCAGCGATACCAATTTTGTGTATTTTTTTTATTGTTTGACATTACTTTAGAGAAAAAATGTGAAAATGTTGTTTTTTTTGGACTATAAATATTTATTTTATTTTTTCCACTAATAATAACTATTTACTTTTGTTTTTACAAATTTTATTAATCCCTATAGGAGACTTGAACCAGCGATCGTTAGATCAATGGTAGAATATAGTATATATTGTCATTTTTACATGCTCCTGTAACAGCGCGATCGCTGTTTCTGTCCGTTAGTCCCGGGTGTCAGCTGTAATACACAGCTGACACCCGCAGCGTATGGCACGGGCTCAGTGAGTGAGACGCTCCATACATCACCCCCCACACCACGACATGCTATTAAGTCATGGTGCGCGAAAAGGTTTCATGCGCAGCGGATGGTGCAAAGTGAAAATTACAATTTTCGACTGATGTGCCATTTTAGTGCACTATATGTTGTGCCCAGTTTGTGCCACAATTACCACAAATAAAATATTAACAGGGTTCTCCCGGGTATGGCGATGCCATATCGGTGGACGTAAACGGCTGTTTGGGCACGCTGTAGGGCTCAGAAGGGAGGGAGCGCCATTTGGCTTTTGGAGCACAGATTTAGCTTGGTAGTAGCTCTGGTGTTTTGCTGGTATTTCAGTTTATAATGTGGTGATGCATGTAGGATAGGCAGAGTACATCAGGGCATAATAAGAGGGTATAATAATGGGGGTAAATAAATAATAATCCGCAGATATGTGGCCAGTGTCGCACTGATAAATGGTGCCCGATCTTATCCGCTTTTGGAACACTGCACATTTTGCATCGCTATATTCTGGGAGCCAGAACTTTTTTTCTTTTCTCACCAGCGGAGCCAGGTGAGGGCTTATTCTTTGCGGGACAATCTGTAGTTTTCATTGGTACCATTTTGGGGTACATGCAATTTTTTTTTTATCAGTTTTTATTCCGTTTTTCGTCAAGCAAGGTGACCAAAAACCATCAATTCTGGCAATGTTTTTTATTTATTTTTTACGTCTTTCACCCCGAGCTATAAATGACCATTATACTTTATTCTGCGGGTCGGTACGATTACGGCGATACCATATGTATATCGTTATTTTTACATTTTGCAGCGTTTGCACAATAAAATCACTTATTTATAAAATAAACTATTTTTTGTGTCACCATATTCTGAGAGCCATAACTTTTTTATTTTTCAGTCAAAAAAGCTGTGTAAGGGCTTGTTTTTCGCGGAACGGGATGTAGTTTGTATTGGTACCATTTTGGCGTACATGCGACTTTTTGATCACTTTTTATTGTATATTTTGGGAGGGGTGGTGACCAAAAAATAGTGATTCTGGCATTGATTTTCGTTTATTTTATTTGCGGTGTTCACCGTGCGGGAAAAATAATATTATAGGTTTATAGATGGGGTTGTTACGAACGCGGTGATACCAAATATGTGTACTATTTTTTACGTGTTAATTTTTTTTCCTATAATAAAAGACTTATTATAGGAAAAAAAGCAGTTCTTGTTTATGTCACTTATAACTTTTATTTTTACACTTTTTTTTAAATATTTTTATTCTTTTTTGTACTTTCTTTACTTGTCCCACTAGGGGACACTTAGACTTGCAGCTCTGATCGCTGCTAGAATAGATTACACTACCTACGTAGTGTAATGCATTCCAACTGTCATTGTGACGTGGCAGTCACATTGACAGGAAGCCTACGACGACCACCCTCCGGCTGGTCCTCTTAGGCTTCTGTACATGGCAGCCCGGAAGCCATTGTCTGGCATCCGGTTGCCATGGGTGCCATCGCCAGCCCCCGTGATTTCACGTGGGGGCTGCCGATCTCCGCTAAAATCCTTAGATGTGGCGATCGGAATTGCCCCCCGCATCGAAGGGGTTAACTGCCGAAATCAGCGGCTATGGGCCGCTGATCGGCAACAGGGAATGCAGGGAAGACACCCTGCACAGTTATCCGCTGCTGCGGTGTAGCGCTGCGCGGCGGTTAACTGAGGTGCGCGAAGTTACTGCTCACCTCGACGTGTATTAACGTCAAGGTGCGGGAAGGGGTTAAAGTAACCCAAAAGGGTGAGACTAATCAGGTAATCAAGGAAGAAATCTCAAGCACAAGAATCAGGAGAACCTAGATGATAAATTCCGCATTTAAACTCTATAGCGAGTGATATAACCGGATCCGTGCATTTTACTTGCCACACACTTCAGCACTTGGTGGCCTCGTTCGGTGAGTTTGTGTGGTCTACCACTTCATGACTGAGATGTTGTTGCTCCAAGACACTTCCACTTCACAATAATAGCACTTACAGTTGACCGGAGCAGATCTAGCAGATCAGAAATTTTAACAACTAACTTGTGGCAAAGGTGGCATGTTATTACAGTGCTTTGTTTGAAATCACTGAACTTTTCAGTACAACTAACACTATAACCAATGTTTGTGTGCTTGATTTTATGCACCTGTTTGCAATGGGTGTGGCTGAAACAACTGAACTCAATAATTAGGAGTTGTGTCTACATATTTTTGGCCATATAGTGTACTTGACTACTCTTCGGGATTGTCTGTGACTCCCTGCAGAGCAGGCACAGCTCCTGAAAAAGGCTGTTGGTAGCTGCCACTAAGGGAGATTGCTGTATATTTATTCATATTGTGCCCATTGGCAGAAGCCGGAATTTATCTGCTATGCTAGCACTGTTTTCAGACACTATTGTTTTTATAGATATTTGAATCCACAGATAATGGATCTCATATATAAAAACTATTGCAGACAAAAGTGTGCAGCTATCCATTGCAGCTTATTAGATTACTTTTTTTTTGTAAGCTTAACGGTAACATTTTTAGATATAATTTGATGGCTTGGAAACGGCATCACTACTTGTCAGCACTGTACATGTTCATATAATAAGATTGAACCGTTGGATCACAGGGGAAGGATTGTCAACAGCATAATAACCCAGACACGCTGCTGACACCAGAGCTGCAGCTACAGCGTGAAACTATAATTACTTGCTATCAGGATAACAATTTCGTTTTGAGACCTATAAGATCACAGAGCACCTACATTAATGAATGCCATTCATTCTTTTAAAGCACAGCATAACTTAGAGACAGTAACATCTGTGTATATCATACTTGCCTAGTTCCCCCAAATTTTTTGAGAGTCTTATGAAATATGGGAGATCGCCTGGCAAATTTATTTTCTTTAACCCCTTCGCGCTCAGGTCAGTAATAGTACGTCCTGCTAAGTAGAACGTTCGCGATCAGGTCAGTACTATTACTGACCTGAGTAAACACGGCGCCATTTAATCCCGGCGCGTGTCTGAGCTGTGATACCTGCTGTTTCCGACAGCTTAGTGTGCAGGGACCGATCGCGGTGGTCCCCGCCGATTAACCCCTTAGAAGCCGCGTTCAATAGCGATCGCGGCTTCTTAGGGGTTAAGCTGCCATCGCCGGCCTGCTACACGATAGCGGCCCGTGATGGCTACTATGGCAACCAGAATCCTAACAATGGACTCTGGCTACGCCATCGACGGAAGCCTAGTGGGTCCCGACAAAATCAGGACCCACTATGCTTGCTGTCAGCGAACAGCTGACAGCTCTAATACACTGCACTACGCATGTAGTGCAGTGTATTAGAATAGCGATCAGAGCCTCCTGCCCTCATGTCCCCTAGTGGGACAAAGTAAAAAAAGTGTAAAAAAGTAAAAAAAAGTTGTGTAAAAATAAGAAAATAAAAGATTTAAAAGTAAAAGTCCCCCTTTTTCCCTTATCAGTTCTTTATTATTAATAAAAATATATAAATAAACAAATAAACTATACATAATTGGTATCGCCGCATCCGTAACGGCCTGAACTACAAAACGATGTCGTTATTTATCCTGCGCGGTGAACGCCGTAAGAGAAAATAATAATAAACCGTACCACAATCACAATTCTTTGGTCACTTCACCTCCCAAAAAATGGAATAAAAAGAGATCAAAAAGTCGCATGTACCTAAAAATGGTACTAATCGAAACTACAGTGCGTTACGCAAAAAATAAGTCCTCGCACGGCTTTATTGATTGAAAAATAAAACAGTTCTGGCTCTTAGAATAAGGTAACACAAAAAATTAATTATATTTTACAAAATGTATTTTATTGTGCAAACGCCATAAGACATAAAATAAAACTATAAACATCTGGTATCGCCGTAATCGTATCGCCCCGCAGAATAAAGTGAATATGTCATTTATAGCGCACGGTGAACGCTGTAAAAAAAATTGAATAAAAAACAATAGTAAAATTGCTGTTTTTTTAGTCACCACGCCACCTAAAATTAGAATAAAAACTGATCAAAAAGTCGCATGCACCCCAAGAAAACTGCAATTGATTCCTCAAGGTCTCTAGTTTCCAAAAAGGGGTCACTTTTGGGGGGTTTCCACTGTTTTAGCACCACAAGACCTCTTCAAACCGGACATGGTGCCTAATAAATTAAATTAAATTAATTAAATGTCACCTCTACTTTGCTCTAAATTCCTGTGAAACGCCTAAAGGGTTAATAAACTTTTTAAATGCTGTTGTGAATACTTTGAGGGGTCTAGTTTCTGAAATGGGGTGTTTGATAGGGGTGTCTAATATATGGGCCCCTCAAAGCAACTTCAGAACTGTGCTGGAAACTAAAAAATAAAATAAAAATGAGGCAATACTTCGCTTCTTACATTATACTCATAATGAGCCGTGCCCACCCCGAGATGACCCCAGTTTTGACCGTTTGTATAAACGGAGACCCTTATTAGACCATTTCAGTGCCCGGTTTTCCCAAGCATTCACCCCCGAGAAGTGTATTTCTATAGATGAATCCCTGGTACATTTGAAAGGGAGGCTTCAATTCCGCGAGTACCTGCCGGGTAAGAGGGCAAGGTATGGCGTGAAGATGTATAAGCTGTGCGAGAGGGCATCAGGGTATACCTACAAATTTAGGATATATGAAGGGAAGGACACCAGTTCTCAGCCCCCAGAATGCCCCCCCTTACTGGGAGTTAATACAAAAATTCTGTGGGATTTGGTGCACCCACTGCTGGACCAGGGTTACCACCTCTACCTGGATAATTTTTATACCAGCGTCCCACTCTTCAACTGCCTCGCTTCCAGAAGTCCTGCGGCATGCGGCACTGCTAGAAGAAACCTGAGAGGCCTCCCTACGACTCTGCTTGGGCAAACACTCAGAAGGGGTGAGAGCAGGGCACAATCTAGCAGCAACATATTGTGTGTCAAGTACAAGACCAGGGAGATGCCACACCAGTACCCATGTACCTGTACGAGGTACCAGTACAGGGACCCCCAAACTAGACTGCATCCTGGACTACAATAGGTACATGGGAGGGGTGGACTTGTCAGATCAAGTCCTGAAGCCTTACAGTACTTCTGGAAGCGGGGCCACAGGCATCGTACCAGGGCAACACTTTTTAGGAGAAGTTCCCCAAACTGGCAAAAAGGGAAAAAGTCAAAAGAGGTGCAGAGTCTGCTATAAGAGGGGGATAAGGAAGGACACAATATATCAATGTGACGCGTGTCCCGAAAAACCAGAGCTCTGTATGAAAGAGTGTTTTCAAATTTATCATCCATCCCTTTATTTTTAATTTACCCCAGTTTTACTCGCTCTGATCCACTTCGCACAGCTTACCCCTCCTCATCTTTCCGCTCTGAGCCCTGCTGCGTGCCCAGGCAGCTGATAACAGCCACATGTAGGGTATTGCCGTACCCGGGAGAGCCAACATTACAGTTTATGAGGTGTATATCTCCGGTGGCGCATGCTGGGCACAATATATCGGACACTGAATTGGCATATATGTATAGAAAATTGCAAATTTCACTCTGCACCAACTGCTGCACATTATCTTTTACACAATACCTGTGGGGTCAAAATGCTCACTACACCTCTAGATGAATTCCTTAAGGGGTGTCGTTTTTAAAACGGGGTCACTTCTCGGGGGTTTCAACTGTACTGATACCTCAGGGGCTTCTGCACACACGACTTAGCACCAGAAAATTCCCAGTAGGCCACATGGTGGTCCTTTCCTTCTGAGCCCTCCCATGGGCCCAAACGGCAGTTTATCACCACAAATAGGGTATTGCCACACTCAGGACAAATTGGGCAACAAAATGCGGTATTTTATTCCTTGTGAAAATAAGAAATTTTGAGCCAAAACTACCTCTTATTGGAAAAAAATTAAATTTTTTTGAATTCACAGCCCAATTCAAATAAATTCTGTGAAAAAACTGTGGGGTCTAAATGGTCACAACACCCATAAATAAATTCTTTGAGGGGTGTAGTTTCCAAAATGGGGTGACTTCTGGTGGGTTTCCATTGCTTTGATACCTTTGGGGCTCTGCAAATGCGACATGGCACCCGAAAACCAATCCAGCAAAATCTGGGCTCCAAAGAACACATAGCGCTCCTTTCCTTCTGAGGCCTCCCATGGGCCCAAACGGCAGTTTATCACCACAAATGGGGTATTGCCGCACTCAGGACAAATTGGGCAAATAAGAAATTCTGATCAAAAATGACATCTTATTGGAAAAATTGTCATTCTTTTAATTTCACAGCCCAATTCAAATACGCGCTGTGAAAAAACTACGGGGTCAAAATGGTAACAATAACCATAAATTAATTCCTTGAGGGGTGCAGTTTCCAAAATGGGGTCAGTTTTGGGGGATTCCTACTGTTTTGGCGCCTCAACACCTCTCCAAACCTGGCATGCTGCCTAAAATATATGCTAATAAAAAAGCACCACCAAAATGCACTAGGTGCTTCTTTGCTTCTGGGGCTTGTGTTTTAGTCCACGAGCGCACTAGAGCCACATGTGGGACATTTCTAAAAACTGAAGAATCTGGACAATACATATTTAGTAGTGTTTCTCTGGTAAAACCTTCTTTGTTACAGAAAAAAAATAGAATAAAATTGAAATTCAGAAATAAAAACGAAATTTGCAAATTTCACCTCCACTTTGCTTTAATTCCTGTGAAATGCCTGAAGGGTTAAAAAACTTTCTAAATGCTGTTTTGAATACTTTGAGGGGTCTAGTTTTTAAAATGGGGTGCTTTATGGGGGTTTCTAATACATAGGCCCCTCAAAGCCACTTCAGAACTGAACAGGTACCTTAAAAAAAAGGCTTTTGAAATTTTCTTAAAAATATGAGAAATTGCTGTTTAGGTTCTAAGCCTTGTAAAGTCCAAGAAAAATAAAATAATGTTCAAAAAACGATGCCAATCTAAAGTAGACATATGGGAAATGTGAACTAGTGACCATTGTGGGTGGTATAACCGTCTGTTTTTCAAGCAGATGCATTTAAATTCTGAAAAATGCTATTTTTTCTAAATTTTCTCTAAATTTTGCAATTTTTCTCAAATAAAGACTGAATATATCGACCAAATTTTACCACGAACATGAAGCCCAAAGTGTCACGAGAAAACAATCTCGGAATCGCTTGGATAGGTTTAAGCATTCCGACGTTATTACCACATAAAGTGAAATATGTCAGATTTGAAAAATGGGCTCTGAGCCTTAAAGCCCAAACTAGGCTGCGTCCGTAAGGGGTTAAAGGCCGCTGGAAGTTTCCACTAGGGGGAGCTTGCTACATATGTAGTTCTATTACTCACATTAAGCCTCATTTTTCAAAACTGTCAAACAGGATAACTAGTCGTGTTGCCCATCGCAACCTATCAGAGCTCAGCTGTGTTTTTTCCGTGGCTATTTAAAGAGGTAAAAGCTGGGCTACAGACAGAATTTTATGATTTAATGTGATCCTTCAGGCAAAATAAGAAAATCCTGGATCCAGAGCAGTCTTCCGACACTAGTGTTTATGAGTGGAGTCTGCTGACACTTTTGCTGTCATTATGTGGCCTGTCAATCTGTGGTTTCTTTTATCTCAAGTCTCCCTCAAAAAGGATTCTTGAATGTAGTTAAGTATTGTTTATATCTGGTATAATGCTTTCTAGGCCCTTACATAATTTTTTTAAAATTATTATTTAATTGCAGAATAAATCTTAATATGGAAAGGATGACTGTTCATTGTGACTAATGTGTATGTACATAGATAATATCTACACACCAATTGTCCACAACATTAAAACCACTGACAAGTGAAGTGAATAACATTGATTATCTGGTTACAATGTAAAGGGGTGGGATATATTATGCAGCAAGTGAACAGTCAATTCTTGAAGTCAATATGTTGGAAGCCGGAAAAAAGTCTAAGTGTTACGATACTGGCGAACACTGCTGGAATCCTATGGTCAGAAGTAGCGAGCGGAGCACAGTGCAGAACCCGGTGAGACGTCCCCAGGAACAGTGCTTGGAGGGTGGAACACGAGTAGAAGTAAATAGCAAGGAAGTAGGAACAGTCTGGCAAAGACAGTTCTCAGGAGCAGGAGACTGGAAACAAGTCACAATACTCAAGCACTGTTTGGTATTCCATGTGGTCTGAAGTAGGCCCAAACAGGAAACAAGATGGTTCACACGATGCAACATTTGCCATCTTGGTTAAGGGCAGGTTTAAGGGCAAAACAGCAGCCTCCAGTGGTAAGGAGTAAAAGTGCAGCACAATTCTTCAAAGTGTAAAACAGCGGCCACTAGTGGTAATTTTGCAGTACAACAACAGAATCCTGACATTACTCCCTCCTTTCGACAGCGGCCTCAGGACGATGTTTGACTTGGTTTATCTGGATATCTTTGGTGGAATTCCCTAACTAGTCGAGGAGCATTGAGATTGCCTACGGGTTCCCACGAATTATCCTCAGGGCCATATCCTTGCCATTTTATTAGATATTGCAACCGATTTCTGAATATCCTGGAGTCCAGGATGTTTTCAACAGTATAATGTTCTTGTCCATCAACTTCGATAGGATCAGGGGGAGGCAGGTGGCGTCCTGGAAATGGATTTGGAACAACAGGTTTCAGTAGGGATACATGGAACACTGGGTGTATTCTCATTGGTCTGGGAAGTTTGAGACGAAAAGCCACTGAGTTTACTTGTCCAATAATTTTAAAAGGACCAATAAATTTTTGGGCCAATTTTGCTGAAGGTAAGTGAAGTTTCAGATTCTTGGTGGAAAGCCATACTTCATCTCCCACTTTGAAGGTTGGAGAAGGTCTACGAGATTTATCTGCTGTTTCCTTATATTTCTCCTGGGCAATTGATAATGTAATTTTTAGCATTTCCAGATTCTGTTGAAGTGATTGTATTCTGTCAGTCACTGCAGGAATAAAAGTTTCTCTGGGAAGATTAGGAAGAATACTGGGATGGTAACCCAAATTTGCAAAAAACGGTGTTTGTTTAGTGGAGGCATTCTGAAAATTATTGTAGGAGAACTCCGCCATTGGAAGCAAATCGACCCAGTCATCCTGTAAATGGCAGATGTAGCATCGGAGATACTGTTCTAACGTTTGATTTGTGCGCTCAGTCTGACCATTAGACTGGGGATGAAAAGCAGAAGACAAACTGACATTTATGTCGAGTGCTGTGCAAAAACTCTGCCAGAATCTTGATGTGAATTGTACTCCGCGATCCGAAACCACTTCATCTGGTATTCCATGAAGACGAAACACATTCTGAATTATAAGATCAGCAGTCTCTTTAGCAGAAGGTAGTCCAGGGCAAGGAATAAAATGGGCTGCTTTAGTGAGCCGATCAACCACTACTAAGATGGAATTCTTCCCTTTGGAGACTGGTAAGTCGACAATAAAGTCCATAGAGATAGATCCCCAAGGACGAGATGGAATTGACAGAGGCTGCAATAATCCCATGGGTGAGGTACGAGGAGTTTTGTACATGGCACATGTGTTGCAAGAAGAAACATATTTCTTCACATCCTTTTGATAATTGGGCCACCAAAAGAAGCGGGAAAGAAATTCTTGTGTTTTCTGAATCCCCTTGTGACCTGCTAGTTTAGAGTCATGCATTAGTTTTAGCACGTTTAATCTTACAGTTTCTGGAACGTAAATGCAGTGCTTGTTAGTCCATACTTGATTTTTGAAAGTTAGGGACACTTCATCTGGTGGGTGCAAAAGAATTGGGTCGGTCTCATAGGCTTCCTTTATCTCATCAAGCAAGTCCTTGCTATGGATCACCCCCAGGAAATTGGACTCGGAAAGAATAGTTGTTGGTGGTACTGTCGAGGAGGAGTCATTGGAGATCAACCTAGATAAGGCATCGGCCTTACCATTTCGGGAACCAGGCCTGTAAGAGATCACAAAGTTGAAACGATTTAGAAACAGACTCCACCGGGCTTGGCGGGGAGACAAACATTTGGCAGATCTAACAAATTCAAGGTTACGATGATCAGTTAGAACCACTATTTGTTGAGCTGTGCCTTCTAAATGATGTCTCCATTCTTTGAAAGCAGCAATGATTGCTAGGAGTTCCTTGTTCCCCACGTCATAATTCTTTTCAGCAGAAGTCAAACTTCGAGAAAAGTAAGCACAAGGGTGCAGCAAATCTTTCTCTGCAGTTCTCTGTGATAGAATAGCCCCTATTGCACCGTCTGAAGCATCCACTTCAACAATAAACGCTTTTTCAGGGTTAGGATGAACCAGTATAGGGGCTGTTGTGAATTTTGTTTTCAGATTGAAAAAAGCATCTTGTGTCTGAGGAGACCACACAAAAGGTATCCCTTTCTTTGTTAATTGGGTAATTGGTGTAATAATGCCCGAAAAATTCTTGATAAAACGTCTGTAGAAATTAGCAAATCCTACAAATCGTTGGACCTCTTTCACATTTTTTGGAGTTGGCCAGTCTCTAATTGCTTGAATCTTACTAGAATCCATGTGTAATCCTAGGGGAGAAATGATATAACCCAAGAACTGTATTTCCGTTTGATGGAATTCACATTTCTCCAACTTGATATAGAGTTGATATGCTTTCAGACGCTCCAACACCATTCTCACATGATTCTGATGTTCTTCTTCAGAATTAGAAAAGATTAATATGTCATCCAGATAGATGACTACGAACTGATCTAACAAGTCCTTGAAGATATCATTAATAAAATGCTGAAAGGTTGCAGGAGCATTGCAAAGTCCAAAAGACATGACCAGATATTCATAATGTCCATAACGTGATCTAAACGCTGTTTTCCATTCATCACCTGGTCTAATGCGAACCAAATTATATGCACCTCGAAGATCCAATTTGGTGAATATTTTAGCTTGACGAACTCTATCCAGCAACTCCGGAATCAATGGCAGAGGGTAACGGTTTTTAATTGTGACTTTGTTTAATTCTCTATAGTCAACGCAAGGTCTCAAAGAGCCGTCTTTCTTTTTAACAAAAAATATAGGTGCACCTGCTGGCGATGAAGATGGACGAATAAAACCTTTAGCTAAATTTTCATCTATGTATTCTTTAAGAGCCTTCAGTTCCGGCTCTGCTAATGGGTAGATGCATCCAAAAGGTATAGCTGCTCCAGGCAACAGTTCAATCGGACAGTCGTAAGGTCGATGTGGAGGAAGTTTATTAGCATTCTCTTTGTCACATATATCAGTAAATTCGTCATATCGAGGAGGTAATTTAGGAGATCCTTCAAGCTCCCCTTCAATCTTTTCGTGAGATTGTTCCGGTAAAGACTCTGAGGAGGGGACCTCCGATGGAAAAGACACTTCTTTGGTTTCCCAGTCAATTGTAGGGTTCTGAGCCTGCAGCCATGGTAGTCCAAAAATAATTGGAAAATGTGGGGATGAAATTAATAGGAAAGATAGAACCTCATGGTGATTAGGTCTCATAATTATCTCCAATGGTTCAGTCTCTTGATCAACTGGACCTGAGTTCAGAGGGGATCCGTCTACAGTTTCCATAAGAATGGGTGACAGTCTCTCTTGAAATTTTACACCATGTTTATTAGCAAAAGAAATGTCCATAAAGTTCCCATTTGCTCCAGAGTCCACCATGGCAGAGGCGGATATCCAGTGAGAATCAATTCTAAACTTGATGGGAATAAAGCAATGAGTGTCTTTGTGTTCTTTTTTAATATTGGGTGCTGTGCAGGAGACTGAATGAATGAGTGCATGCACTGGTGGCACTTGTTCAGAAGAAACAGATTCTACATCAGAGAAGTCATGATCTGCTACTACCGCCACCATCTTGCGTTGACGACATGGACAATTGATAAGGAAGTGATCAGTTTTACCACAATAGAAGCATTGATTTTCTCGAAACCTTCGTTCTCTTCTGTCGGCACTTTCACGCTTTTGTATACTGTCAATTTGCATAGGTTCAGCTTGGTGTTCTTGGTAATTCTTTGTTTCAGAGTCTCTAGGAGTGGGAGCTGGAGCAGACGAGTAATAGTTATTATTACGGGACCAGGTAGAACCCCATTTTTCTTGTCGACGCTCTGACAGCCGAGTGTCTATTCGAATACAATGGTGTACAAAATCATCAAACTCTGTGGGAGCTTCAGCCCGTGCTAACTCGTCCTTAAGTGCACTAGATAGTCCTTTTTTAAAGAATGTTAATTTTGCAGCATTATTCCACTCAGTATCCATCACCCACTGTCTGAAATCTGTGGCATATTCGGCAACAGAGCGTCTGCCCTGACGTAGAGCCATCAACGCTGCTTCTGCTGTAGTACACCGGTTAGGATCATCAAATACTTGACTCATGGCTGCTAGGAAGGCGTCCAAGTCATCAAGCCGAGCATCGTTGGTTTCAATAAGAGGGCTTGCCCAGGCTACAGCCTTATGTGTCAGAAGCATAATAATACACAGCACCTTTGAATTATCAGTAGGGAAGTGAGCAGGATGTGCACCAAAATATAACTTGCATTGGTTTATAAATCCACGGTATTTGTCACGATCCCCACCAAACCTGAATGGTGGAAGCGGCAGGGTAGATGAAGAGGCTGGGGTCACAACTCGATTCTGAAGTTCCCGGATCAGCTCTGCTTGCTGAGCCACCATGCCTTGTAAACCCTGTGTAGCTTGTCCATAAACTTGAACATCATGGGTTGTTTGATTTTCAAACGCCAAATATTTAGTCTTTAAAGTTTGCATGTCAGCAAAGATGTTAGTAAGCAAACAGTTCATATTGTTCACACGAACCTCCAAACTTGCTTCTCTGACGGATTCCATGGAAAAGGCTTGAGTATCCTGTTACGATACTGGCGAACACTGCTGGAATCCTATGGTCAGAAGTAGCGAGCGGAGCACAGTGCAGAACCCGGTGAGACGTCCCCAGGAACAGTGCTTGGAGGGTGGAACACGAGTAGAAGTAAATAGCAAGGAAGTAGGAACAGTCTGGCAAAGACAGTTCTCAGGAGCAGGAGACTGGAAACAAGTCACAATACTCAAGCACTGTTTGGTATTCCATGTGGTCTGAAGTAGGCCCAAACAGGAAACAAGATGGTTCACACGATGCAACATTTGCCATCTTGGTTAAGGGCAGGTTTAAGGGCAAAACAGCAGCCTCCAGTGGTAAGGAGTAAAAGTGCAGCCAAATTCTTCAAAGTGTAAAACAGCGGCCACTAGTGGTAATTTTGCAGTACAACAACAGAATCCTGACACTAAGGCTGTGTTCACACAGAGTTTTTTTGTAGGCGGAATTTCTGCCTCAAAATTCCGTTTGGCAGTTTGAGGCAGATTTTCCTCTCCCTGCACGCCGATTTTCGCAGCGTTTTTCGCCCGCGGCCATTGAGCGCAGCGAAATACGCTTTCTCTGCCACCCATTAAAGTCAATGGGAGGTCAGAGGCGTAAACGCCCGAAGATAGGGCATGTCGCTTCTTTCTCCTGCGAGGCGGTATTACCGCTCGCGGGAGAAAACCGCCCCCGCCTTCCATTGAAATCAACGGGAGGCATTTTCGGTCCGTTTTTGTCGAGTTTTTTTGGCGCGGTTTCCGCGTCAAAAAACTTGTCAAAAAACTGTGTGAACCCAGAATCTGAACGAATTTGACAAGGGCCAAATTATGATCGCTAGACGACTGGGTCAGAGCATCTCCAAAACGTCAGGTCTTGTGGGGTGTTCCCAGTATGCTGTGGTTAGTACCTACCAACAGTGATGCCGAAGGGGAGTGAAAGTTAGCCCGTCTGGTCCAGTGCCATAGAAGAAATACTGTAACACAAATTGCTGAAAACTTTAATGCTGGCTATGATTAAAAAGACCACACAGTACACCGTGTTCCAAATTATTATGCACATTGGATTTAAGTGTCATAAACATTTAATTATTAGTTTTTCAATTAAATTCATGGATGGTATTGTGTCTTAGGGCTCTTTTGGATCATTGTGATCAATCTCAGACACCTGTGATAATTAGTTTGATAGGTGTTCCCAATCAAAGGAAAACTACTTAAGAAGGACGTTCCACATTATTAAGCAGGCCACAGGTTTCAAGCAATATGGGAAAGAAAAAGGATCTCTCTGCTGCCGAAAAGCGTGAAATCGTGCAATACCTTGGACTAGGTATGAAAACATTGGATATTTCAAGAAAACTTAGGCGTGATCATCGTACTGTGAAAAGATTTGTGGCTGATTCAGAGCACAGACGGGTTCGTTCAGATAAAGGCATAATGAGGAAGGTTTCTGCCAGACAAAGGTGTAGGATCCTCCAAAGGTTTGCAAGTGTGCATAAAGCTGTTATTCGGCCACCCCTAAACAATGCTCACAAGCAGAAACGGTTGCAGTGGGCTCAGAAATACATGAAGACTAATTTTCAAACCGTGTTGTTTACCGATGAGTGCCGTGCAACCCTGGATGGTCCAGATCGATGGAGTAGTGGATGGTTGGTGAATGGCCACCATGTCCCAACAAGGCTGCGACGTCAGCAAGGAGGTGGCGGAGTCATGTTTTGGGCTGGAATCATGGGGAGAGAGCTGGTAGGCCCCTTTAGGGTCCCTGACGGTGTGAAAATGACCTCTGCAAAGTACATAGAGTTTATGACTGACCACTTTCTTCCGTGGTACAAAAAGAAGAACCGTGCCTTTTGTAGCAAAATGATCTTCATGCATGACAATGCACCATCTCATGCTGCAAAGAATACCTCTGTGTCATTGGCTGCTATGGGCATAAAAGGAGAGAAAATCATGGTGTGGCCCCCATGTTCCCCTGACCTCAACCCTATTGAGAACCCTTGGAGCATCCTCACGCAAAATATCTATGAGGGTGGGAGGCAGTTCACATCAAAAAAGAAGCTCTGGGAGGCTATTCTGACATCCTACAAAGATATTCAAGCAGAAACTGTTCAAATACTCACAAATTCAATGGATGCAAGAATTGTGAAGGTGATATCAAAGAAGGGGTCCAGGGTTAATATGTAACTTGGAATGCTAAGTTTTTTTGATTGAAAGAGCTTTTGATTTCTGTAAATATGACCTCCTGATGCTGCAAATTCAACAAATTACCATTTTAGTTCTCTTTACAACCTTTAAAATGTTTTGATCTCTGTTGTGCATAATAATTTGAAACAGTGAATTTTGAGTTTTTTACTTCTAAAAAAAAATCTGTTATCATTAGGAGATTTGTTCAATAAAATTCGCATTATACTCCAACGGTTGATGGCTTGAAGATTATACTGACTGTCATTTGCATTGACTATTTAGGAAAATCAGCAAAAAATAACATTTGCATAATAATTTGGAATGCGGTGTAGATCACAGCTTGCTGAGTTTGGGGTTGCGTAGCCAAAAACCGAACAGAGTGCCCATGCTGACCGCTGTCTACCACCGAAAGAGCCTACAATAGGCACGTGACCATCAGAACTGAACCATTGAGCAATAGTATTTGGCCTTGTCTGATGAATCACGTTTTATTTTACATTATGTGAATGGCCAGGGGCATGTGTGTCACTTACCTGGAGAAGAGATTGTACCAGGATCCACTATGGAAAGAAGTCAAGCTAGTGGAGGCAGTGTGATGCTCTGGGCAATGTTTTGCCCTGACATTTACATTGGATTTTACTTTGACATGGTCCATCTGCCTAAACATTGTTGCAGACCAAGTACACCCCTTCATGGCAATGGTATTTACAAATAGAAGTAGCCTCTGCCCTACCACACTGCAAAAATTGTTCATGAATGGTTTGAGAAACGTGACAAATCGTTCAAGGTGCCGACTTGGCCTCCAAATTCCACAGATCGGGATCCGATTGAGCATCTGTGGGAAGTGCTAGAAAAACAAATCTGAACCATGGAGGCCCCACCTTGCAACTTACAGGACGTAAAGGATCTGCTGCCCTCATCTTGGTGCCAGATACCACAGGACACCTTCAGAGATCTTGTGGAGTCCTTACCTCGACGGGCCAGAGCTGTTTTGGCTGCACTAAGGGAACGACAAAATATTAGGCAGGTAGTTTTAAGGTTAAGTCTGACAGGTGTATATTTGGTGTGTTATGATGTCAGAGCGCACTGATTATACAGATCCAGAGCAGGCATATATAAGAAATCTGCAGAATCAGTGTATCAGTGTTTCATCAATTATAACAAACCTGTGACATACTACTGACATGACTGTCAGGCAAGTTACTCACATCTTCCTCGTTGGCCCAGCCCTTAGGGGGAGCATATTAAAAGATGTTTTGCAGCAGCTGGAGTAATGTATGTTATATACAACAGCTGCTGCAAAATCTCTTTTTGAAGACTATGGAAGAGATAATGCAGGAATTTGGCGGTGTGTTTTGTGGCTCAGATTGCTCCTCCAGGGCCAATTCACTTCTCTGACTTCGCTGTAAAAATAGTAAACTGCATTCTGCAACCTATTATAGACTACACACATCCACCGTTTTCACAGGGTGCAATGCTCGAATGTGATAGAGGCGCCTTACGCTGCGTTTGTACATCGCATATTTGTTGCAGTATTTCAGTTGCGGATTCTGCACCAGAATACCGAAACAGAGAATAAACATTCCACAGCACATTCCAGGCATTATGTGGATTTTCTGTTGTAGATTTTTTTTAACCTGTGAAATATATGGCTAAGTTTGCATCAAAATCATCCAGGTTCCACAGCATTTTCTTTACGTGGGGGATTTAGGATGCAGTGGTTATTGCATGGCACTACTATATGGACATTCTTGGTGTCTCTGTAGGTACTGCTAATGCTGCAGTATGGACACCTCTACTTAGATTACATCATTCCCATGTACAGATTTTGGCAAGGAATTTCACTACAGATTTTAAATTAAAATGTAATAAACCGTATTGTAAAGTAATAGTATATTGTCCAGCAGAGGGCAGTGTTTAACTGTTTGTAACTAACACCTACCAGTGGTTATCTTGTTAACTTTATTTTAACCCCTTCCCGTCGTAAACAACTTTCAGATTTTCATTTTTGTTTTTTCCTCCCCACCTTCCAGAAGCCATAACGTCTTTATATTTCCGTCGATATAGTACTATGAGGGCTTGATTTTTGCGGGACGAGTTGTAGTTTTTCGTAGCACCATTTATTTTTCCGTATAATGTACTAGGAAACGGGAAAAAAAATCTTTGTGGGGTAGAAAATGAAAAAAACAGCGATTCCTCCATGGTTTTTTGCGCGCCGTTTTTACAATTAAAACAACATGTTAACCTTATTCTGTGGGTCATTACGATTACGGCGATACCAAATATATATAGCTTTTTTCTATATTTTACTACTTTTACAAGTTAAAACCTAAGTGTAAAAAAGAAAATTTCTTTTGTGACGCCAAATTCCGAGAGCCATAACTTTTTTATTTTTCCGTCGATTAAGTGGTATGAGGGCTTATTTTTTGTAGGATAAGCTGTAGTTTTTAATAATACCATTTTGGTGTACATGCGACGGTTTGATCACTTTTTATTTCATTTTTTTCTGGGAGATTAGGTGACCAAAAAATAGCGATTCTGGCGTTTACAAATGTTTTTTTTTTTTAACTTTTAATATTTTTTTTATGCAAAAAAACACTTTATTTAACTAATTTTTACTTTTTTTTATTAGTCCCCCTAGGGGACTTCAACCAGCGATCGTTAGATTGCTTGCACGATATACTGCAATACTAATGTATTGCAGTATATCGTGATTCTGACAGGCATCTATTAAGGTGTACAAAGATTGTGGACCTGGGGGCCTTCATTAGGCCCCCAGGCAGCCATAGCAACCATCGCCCAATGAGCGCAATGAGCTGTTAGAGGGGGCCGCCCCCACTTTCTAATGATTTAAATGCTGCGGTCGCTATTGACCGTGGCATTTAACGAGTTAAACGAGCGGGATCGCGCTCGAGAGCGATGTCGCTCATTACTCTGAAGTGTCAGCTGTAACATACAGCCGACACCAGCATCGTATAGAGCGAGTTCACTCCGTGAGCCCACTCCATACTTCCCCTACCCGGCTATGAGGTAACTGTATGTCATATGTCGGGAAGGAGTTAAATGGGTTTTCCAGTCCTTAGGATAGGCCATCAATAGCTGATCGCTCAGGGTCCAACTCCCTGGACCCCCGCCGATCAGCTGTTTTTAAGGGCGTGCAGCGCTCGTACCAGCGCTGCTTCCCCTTCATTTCTACTTGCTCACTATAAATTGTCGACACAGATGTAGCAGCGATTCGCTGTATTGCAGCTTTCTTCTCCCATTCACTTCAATGGGAGAAGGCTGCAATACTGTGAGTTGCCACTAGATGTGTGTTGACGATTCACAGTGAGCAAGTAGAAATGAAGGAGAAGCAGCGCTCGTACTTGCTGCATCCTCTTCCAAACAGCTGATCGGCGGGGATCTTGGGAGTCCGGCTCCGACCCATCAGCTATTGATGGCCTATCCTGAGGATAGGCCATCAATTTTTAGGAACTGGAATACCCCTTTAAAGCATAACTTAGGGTATGTTCACAAATTTAAATAATTGAATGCATTTCCAATGTTTCCTCTGGAAACTTTTGTAAAAATGACAAGAAAATATTGTGAAAAAGCATAAAAAAAGCCACGCATGAACATGCCATTATTGTTTTTTTTAATTTTATAGTGGTTTTAGGCCTGGTGTCACTCTTTCCTTCGATCTCCTTATTTGTTCATCTGTTTTGATTACTTGTCATTTTACTTAGTGCGGAATATATTCACACTATATAAATAAAGAATATTATTATTATTATGTATTTATATGACTCATAGCTTTAACACTAGGTTGTGGCCAATTTTATGTGCCAAGTTCGGGGAGAAGTATAATCTGGGCGTCTTCCCTCCCAGGTCTCTCCCTATTTGGGCTCTTTAGCGTTAAATATAGCTCATTATGATCGAGGGACCTGTCACTGAGTCACGCTGCCCTTGGTTGGTGCTGTATGATTTTGGTAATAGGTTCCCTTTAATATGACATAAATTAAAACATGTATTGTATAGATCATTGAATGAATCATATCAACAATTGTGCTCAAGTTAATTAAAGTAAAAATATCCTAGTTGTAATATTGATTAATTAATATTGAATGGAGAACACTTCACAGCAAAAGATTGTTGTAATAATATTTTGTTAGCCAAGCCCAAATAATTTCAATAGATATAATTATCAAGTACACCATGCAGCTAATTGAGTGGTTTGTTTCAGGTCGAGGAGGAGAGGTGAATTTAACACAACTTTTAAATAAACACAAATTTTTTTTAATTGAGCAGAGTGGTCCGGAGAAGCTGTTGGGAGACTGCATCAATGTCAGGCTATACTAGGAGTTGTAGTATCCCAACAATTCACTTACACATTTTAGGGCTAGTGAACGTAAGACATACACAAGTGTCATTCAGTATCATTATTAGGTATAGGAGCATTTATTACCCCACATACAGTAGAGTATTCTATTGTATTCATTTATTTTTATTATGTTATTATGTTGCTATTTACCTATATTTTCATTCTGGCATCAATGGGAAAAAAATACCACCAAGCCACCAAGCATAATCCATGTTAAAAACACCGCAGGGTCCAAAAGTGTTGCAGTTTAGCATCTCAAAGTGTGAGCGCAATTTTATACACACATGAAAAACACATATTTGGCTGCTATGGTTAAAAAAAACAACACCTATGGTCATGGCAGCAATTATTGTGAACAGGACCTTACAGTCGATCTATAAATTCTGTACTTTATTAAAGAAGTGACAACAGTGCAGGCAAATATATTGAAATATATAAAATTTATTGAAAACCAAAAAGGTTTTTTTTGTCGACAGATGAAGACTGGGTCAAGATAAGAAGTACAGTGACCACCAGATCTGCTTAACAACTGTGGAACATGCAGGCAGACAGAAGTTCTGTGGATGGAAAGATATAAATATGAGTAACTACATAGCCCAATATAATATGGATGTCACAACTCTCAGCATTTACTGCAGACATTGATGACTGGAACTGAATACAAAGTTCTCATTCAGTTTTTGTGTATGGTTTATACACACGTCAGTAATTCTGCAGTTTACCACTTTCATGTAAATAAAGTTTAAAGCATGCCTCCAGCTACAACTAAATCAGTGATGGACACCCTCGCTGCATAGCAGCAGCAGTTTGTAGGAGCCTGTCTCCTAGGCAGAGGCCTCTGAATGGGTACAAGTGCCCAGGAGATAGACCCACACACTCATCCTCTTTTTTTCCTACAAACGCCAGTCGTGCAGCAGGGGTATGTGGCATCGATTATTACCAAATGGAGATACCGGCATGATATTGTTAACAGGCTTGTCTTAACAAATGCCCTAACATAGTAAATTGTAGCTAGAGGTACGCTTTTATCATTATATAATGAAAATGTATGCAACTTTCTAATGGACTTAATGTTTAAACACATCCCTACTTTCAAAATCTTTGTTGCTGTCAATGAATGGGATTTTTGTTATTTGTTTTTTTTAGCTGATGAAAACTGTATAGACCTAAAGCTTATACTCATATGGAATCCATAACAAATGTTATGGTGGTTTCAACTCCCCAATATATATCAAACCAAAAAAAGACCCAATGGGAGCATAGAGACCAAAAAAGTTTGTTCACATATGTAAAAAATATATATTTTATTTCAATTTATTAAAACAGCAATATAAATGTTAAATATATACATAAATGTAAAAGGAATATATCACAAAGGATGTCAACAATGAGCAAAGTACACAACTGCAGTTAGTAAGTAGGAGTGATTAAAACAAAACTCGAGCATAGCAGATTGATCCTAGTTGATTCAAAAAGAGATATCAAGAAAAGGAAAAAAAAAAAAAAAGCATTTATCAAATATTGTAATGATGATAAAAAAATACCAATGGTCTTTTAAAAAAAGTTAATGAGACTAAATATGTTATAGGGACGTGGAAAAGATCGTTTCCAAAAACAGACTATAAGTGTTTGAAGTATAATAGCGTTAGTATAGATTATCGGAGAAAAATAAAGCATCATACATAGGTGAAGTACAAAAGACAATGCATTTCAGCTATGAACAGGAGTTAGTTAGTATGCAACTTACTTAGTCAGTATAACTCGGTGGTATTCCTCAGGAGGCATGAGGCGTGATACTCCTACTTACTAACTGCAGTAGTGTACTTTACTCATTGTTGACATCCTTTGTGATATATTCCTGTTACATTTATGTATATATTTGACATTTATATTGCTGTTTTAATAAATTGAAATAAAATATATATTTTTTACATATGTGAACAAACTTTTTTGGTCTCTATGCTCCCATTTGGGTCTTTTTTGGTTTGAAAGACCTAAAGCTGTTATATTAGCCTAGTTTTCTACAATTGTGTCCAGCCACCTTACTGATGTATAAAACAGAGGATTACCTAGCCCTAGTCGGAATATAAATAACAAAATATTATCTTTGAGAAATATTAGCTACTGTATGTCAACAATGTTTCAAGTCATTCACAGCACACACAGATCTTGAAAATGCTGAGGAACTGAAACACGAAGTATATTAGAAAGTTGTCAAGCGCTTTATCATTCAATTAAAGATTAGCCTGGGACTTCATGAATAGTAATGGGAGATAATGAAAAAACAAAAGACTTACCAAAGGGAATCTGCCAGTAGGAAAACGGTACCCTATCTGAAGGTGCCATTTGATAGGACTAGTGGCAGTACAAGCCGTGGGGGGACAGCAGAAGACCTTTTAAAGGGGCAGGCCAGTTTCTAAAACATACCTGTCAGGTGTCTTAAAATGAAAAGTTATGAGACTTTCTCATAACGTGTTAAGTTCTGCTTCTGTAATATGCCCTTAATAACTCATGTACTCAATATACATGTACAAAGGAGTATTCTCATCTTAAATAGCTTGTCTAGTTTACAAAACCCATTTTCTTTTCCCTTATTAGAGAATCCTGAGTTAATAGAGGGGAGTCCCTTGTTCAGATCCTCAAATCTTTGCCAGAGTGGAGATTGATTATAAAGAATGTCTCTGGAGGACCTCTCCCGCATTACGCAAACAATTCAATGATTTGAATGTGCATTGTGTCATTCTTAATTTGCCCTGTGGTCGTGCTGTAGGGAAATTGAACAATTACTGCAAGGTTTCCCCACAGATTACAGCTGATCGCTGGGGGTTCCAGTAGGGAAAACTTTGTGATCAGCCAATTGTCAAGGGACCCTTCTGACAAGTAGTGATTGCCCAAAGCAGACAATCCCTTTAAGCATTTACGCCATAATTAGTATGGTTTGTTTTTTTATCCCGGAACAGCGAACACCTTTATTCACCTGAAAGATTAATACAGTTTTGATATTCTAAATGTTTGGTGCTGAAAAATACTTAAAGAACAAGGAATTCCTGCTGATCAGGCAAATGACCCTATATACTATATATTTATAATATTGGAATATTTATCTAATTACACTATACAGACAAGGTTATTCTATTACAGTTTCTCCAAGGAAAACTAATCCAATCATAGCAAAAATCAGAATGAGACTACAAATAATTTAAGTATCTCCGATGAATTTTCTGTTGGCCCGAATCAATTAGATAGATGTGAACTAATAAGGGGCATGGAGAATATAAGTTATGAGGAAAGATTAAAATAATTAAACCTATTTGGCCTTGAAAACAGACGACTAAGGGGGGACATGATTAACTTATATAAATATATGAATGGCACATACAAAAAATATGGTGAAATCCTGTTCCATGTAAAACCCCCTCAAAAGACAAGGCGGCACTCCCTCCGTCTGGAGAAAAAAAGGTTCAATCTGCAGAGGCGACAAGCCTTCTTTACTGTGAGAACTGTGAATCTATGGAATAGCCAACTGCAGGAGCTGGTCACAGCAGTGACAGTAGATGGCTTTAAAAAAGGCTTAGATAATTTCCAGGAACTAAAAAATATTATCTCCTATGTCAATGTGTAAAATTTTTGTTTGATCCCTTCCCTTTTTTACATCCTTTGGTTGAACTTGATGGACATTTGTCTTTTTTCAACCGTACTATGTAACGGTATGAATCGACTTAAAAGTAAAGGTTAGATCAGTAAATGTATCTCTATGCTGTATGTATATCTACATTAGGTTCCATTCTTTCTAGATACTATGGTTGTTTTTGGAAACCCACAGGGGTCTCCTGAATCTTCCTCGAGGTTGGGTAATTTTTTTTTCACTTGTACACGGTCTGTGCAAAGAAAGCCATAATTGATTCATATCAGTTTATATATGAAGATCATGTGGGCTGAAGAAAGGTCATATTGGATGCTAGACGGTAAATACCTGAGGTTGCGGAGCACTTGTTAAGGGTAGACACTGCCGAGTAATAGGGGTTTCCCAGGAAATCCTCCATAGTGATTTTCTGATCAATCTCAAGCAAACATTGAGTGGAATCCTTGAAGAGAAGATCTTTGCCATCCTTGGAACCAAACAACTGAAATTTCTGTTTCTGGATTCCATTCCTTCCAAATAATGACTACAAATGTGGAGATTTTGACAACAGTAAATACATTAATTGATATTCTGGATGTGGCAATACTCATGCCATGGTTAAATAAATCCACTGTATAAATTAATATTCACAATGCTGTAGTGCCTAGCACCTACATTTATTTAGCATCCTAAAGGAACAGTGTCACGAAAAAATTTTTTTCTTACATCAGTTTGATTTTAGTGTTTTATTAAAAACTTTTATATTTATTTGTGTGTTTGTGTTTTACTTTTTTTTATTTTTGAACTATTTCTTCCCTATGGGGGCTGGCATTTTTTTTTCCATTTCTGTATGTGTCGATTAACGACACATACAGACATGGAATACGGCAGCTACAGTCCCATAGTGAATGCGAACGGGGCCCGTTCCATCCACTATGCTGTACGCCGTCTGTGTCTCCCACACAGTCCAAGTTGAACTGTGCGCCGTACGGCGCCATTTTCCTGTAGACCGGAAGTCGCGGCCGGACAGTAAGATTACTACTTCCGGTCGTGGCTTCCGGACTTGTGCACTTGGAGCGGCGGTAGCAGACGGAGCGGACGGACCGGAGGGAGCGGCGGCGACTGGAGCAGGTAAGTTATTTCTGTGTATGTAAGTGTTTTACTGTGTGTTTACTAGTGTATGTAAACCTACTACACTGTGTGTTAGCTCAAAAAATGGCGACACACAGTGTAGGAGGTTTGACCGTTCAATCCCCTCGTTTCTCCCGGCGCTAGCCAGGATAAAGGAGGGGGGATTCTGTGAGCTCACTAGAGCGAGTGAGTTTTCTCAAATTTTGCAGCATAAAGCAATGTGGTTGCTTTACCACATGCAATGCTGCAATTTTGGGAATTGCTCCATTTGTGACCAGCAATGGGAAATATTATAAATTAGAATCTAATTTATAATATTTCCTGACTCGTGAAAAAAATTAAAAAAATTAGAACAATGTTTAATCACCTACACACTAATTGTTTAACTAAAAATAAACACATTTTTTTCTAGCGTCACATTCCCTTTAAAGATAGCTTATATCATGGAGAGACCTTTCTAGGCCTGTATGTTGTCATGATGTGGAGGAAGAAGCAACCAAGAAACCATTAGATCTCCACATTGCTGGATCGCAGATGGGGAAGATTTTGGACGATGGGAAGTTGAGCCAAAAAAAGAACCCATTGTGTTGTTTAGCGGTTATTAGATAGCACAAAACTTTTTGGACATGAGAGTCACTTGTAAGCATGTATATAATTGAACTATAGGGTTTAGACTCCAACCTTCATGTGTTTATTTTATTTACTATTATGCAAAGTGTCTTAGGGCACAGATTGGTGCCATACTGGCATAAAGCTACCGGTATACATTGGAGCAGATTTATTAATAATGGCTTAAAGGTACATAGCCTAAAGCTAGAGGTTATAGACTGAGGATGCGCCAAATTTTTTTATGATGTGCATGCTGTTTGATTCGCATTTCATAATTTGACAAATAGCCATATTCTAAGTATGTAACCCAACATGGCCAGCATGTCGCAAATCATGAAGGTTCTTTCTGGTGCACACATTAACCGAGGTGCACAGACAATAATAAATGAGCCCCATTGTGTTTTTCGGTATATAATGTGTGGTTTGTGTATGGGTGGAAACAGGGTCGGCTCCAGGTTTATGTGGGCCCTTGGGTGACACAGATTTAGTAGGCGTCAGTAAAATGGCCGAAAACATCACTTTGTGCCCCCATATAGACATTAGGCCCTGATTATGTCTCCATATAGAAGTTAGGCCCCCCCCAAGTTTGTACCCCCATAAATTTAGTGCCCTCTGTAGATAGTGCCACACAGCCCCCCTCCCAGGTAGGGGCACACAGTAATGTCAGGAGGAGAGAAGAAGTCCCAGGCAGAGCGCTAGAAGCGGCTCTGCTCCGGGACTCCGTCTCTGGGGAAGCCCCTGACATCACTGTCCATACATGGACAGTGATGTCAGGAGCGGAGCAGTGTCCCAGGCAGAGTGCTAGTAACGCTCTGCCCGGGACTTTGGCTCTGGGGTTGCCCCTGACATCACTATCCATATATGGACAGTGATGTCAGGGGCTTCTACACAGCCGGAGTACCGGAGCAGAGCCTTTACTAGCGCTCTTAGCAACTAGCACTCTGCCTAGGATTCTGTAGCGTAGAAAATGGCTGAGTGGGGAGATCCCTGCTTGCTCTTCCATAGCGTTCAATAGTATCTGCGTCCATAGCGGCTGCTAGCAGGGCCACTGGGCATAGGGGGGCAGTGACGGCGGACGGCACGAGCCCCCTCTTGCCGCGTGGCCTGTGGAAGCCGCTATGGCCGCTATACGCCACCTCCTAGACTGGGACTCCCTCTAGAAGCAGAATCCCCGGCAAGACTCTGGCCGGGGATTCCACTCTTGAAGGAGCCATGACGGCAGCGTCAACACCTGGTGGCCAAGTGGGCCCCCCAAGGGTAGTGGGCCCCGGCACTTGCTCAGGTTCGCCGGATGCTGACGCCGGCCCTGGGTGGAGAACAGTGAATTATTCAGTTTAAGGCCAGATTCACACCTCCGAGTTACACCCGTGCGGGTCAAGTTTTCACGGATCCCCATAGACTTGAGTCTATCGAGGGATCCGTTGGACTGCCCCATTGAAATACATCCGTCTGCTTGACGGCCGTTGTTTTAACGGTCGTCACACGGATGTATACTACGGCCTAACAGTTCCATTTTGGAAGCTGGTACATTTTCTTGATAGGAAGTAGACAAATGATGGAGGAACATTCGAAGATGACTTGTTGATGATATGGAGCTCTTACCTGCTGTTTACTAATCATCTTTATCACACTATTTCTCTTCTCTGCTCGGGTGATGACAGCATGGGCAGGCACCTCTGCCAGGTTGCAGGTTTTGTAGTCGCTGACAGATACACGAGAACCATCAAGGCATAACAACTCAAAATCACTTGACTTCAACTTCTTTGCCCACTCTGCAGGGTTTTTTCCTGAATGAAGCCCAATGAACTTTAGTGATTGCTCTTAAATGTTTATTGATTAAACACGTTGTAACATGCACCACATTAATTTATTTATACCTGTTATTATAAACTGTAAGTCCATATAAACTGTAAATACATCATAAGTTGTTCATGTCTGTCAAGCTGTTAAAGATTCTATTCAGCTGTTTCATAAAAGGGTATGCCTTTTGAATAATTACTTTTTTTGTTAAAAGGGTTACCTGACAATAAGTGGAACACCTTATATCCCACTGCTGGGACCCAGTGTTTGGTTGTAGAATTTCGGGGTACCTACCCGCCATCAAAAAAAATGAATGAATTATATGTACCCAAAAATGGTGCCAATAAAAGAAAACAACTCGTCCCGCAAAAAAAGAGCCATCATATGGCTAAGTTGACATAAAAATAAAAAAAATATGGCTCTTGGAATGCGGCAAATTACAAAAAAAAATAAAAAGATAGATAGATCCTGAATGCTTTAATTAGGCCAGAGCTTAAGGGGTTAAACAAAAATCAGTGGACATGCTTGCAATGTAGCTGATCTCAGCTATGACTAATACAGAACGGTCCTGAATGTGGGACCGATTCACTATGTTCTCTTAAAGGCTGAATTCAGATTTTGCGTTTTTGTTTCATTTTCAAACGCAGCCTACAGAAACGTATTTGAAAAAAAACGTGTTTTTTCCAAATGTTTCAGCTGTAATGTGGTTTGAATTTAATGGTTTTAAGCTTCCAGCTAAACTCTTTAAAAAATGCCTGGGTATTAAAAAAAATGCATGCCTTTTTTAGATGCGTTTGAAAACGCATTAAAAAGGCAACAGAAACGGCACAATGTCAATTCAGCCTTAAAATATTTAAAAATGGACTTTATAAACCAAACACCAGCTTTAATTATTTCTGTCTCTGAGGAAGCTGAGTGACAACCAGTATTGCCACAATTACAGCTACCTCAGCAAATCTGCCTAGTTATGCAGAGACGCATGCCGTACTTCCTTATCGCTGCATATTTAGCCGGATACAGGATGCTGTTCAGGAGTTTAGAGCAGCTTGGTGGCAACAACCATAGAAGCTGTAATTACAGCCATATTGGTAGACACTGTTTTCCACGTACATAAAAAAACCTAAAAAACCACTAGATAAATAATAAAAAGAAGAGAATAACTTAAGGACTTAGAACCACTGGTAACGTGTTCTGGTATAAACTTTAGAACTGTACTACTATATAACTACTAAAATATATTAAAGTGTAACTAAACGTTCAACAAACTTCTGACATGTCAGAATTTTTGATTGGTGGGGGTACGAGCACTGAGACCCCCACCAATCACTAAAATGAAGCTGCTGAAGTGCTCATGTGAGCGCTTAGCCGCTTCGTGTCTGTTCGGCCTTTTCTGGAAATCAATGTATCGGAGTACATACTCAATAGAAAGTCTATGGGCCCGTACATCCCTACATCGGCTCCTGGAAAAAAACGAACAGAAACGAGGCGGCTGAACGCTCACACGAGCGCTTCTGCCGCTTCGTTTTAGCGATTGGTGGGGGTCTCAGTTCTCGGACCCCAACCAATCCAAAAAACGGTTCGGATCTGGCAGCAGCACATGTGGACCTACTTTTGCGATTTATAAATTTGACCTAGGTGAGCATGGCAATGTCTTTTCTCCTCACCTACCTAACCTATTGACCAGCACAAGGTGGCGTCGTGTTTTTTGCTCTTTTTCCTCAAACTTCTGACATGTTAGAAGTTTGTTGAACGCTTAGTTACCCTTTAACTTCTTACCATCTGAATTCTCCAATACAGTTGTGTGCTTCACAAAAGCCACATCTCCTCTTTCAACAAGACACCTACAAATAAAAAAAAGTATTTAAAAGGTTTCTTTTTTACCACCATTTACATTTTAATAATCAATTAATCCTACCTACTATAGATTACGACCACAAGTTACCAGTAGATTACACTTGCTTCTCCAGTTCAGCAGTTACACTTGTAGTTCAGATTTTCATGAAATCCACTCATTTCCAAGTTCAAATATACTAAGAGTGAACGAAGCAACATGGCTCCCCATTGACATGAAATGTTTTAACTCCATTCAATAGGAGGATTTCAGGAAGACAGAGGTACAGTAATATTGTTAATGTCATAGGTACCCCTATTGATCTACTACTGTCTCAGACGTGGGCACTTTTCTGCGTTTTCCCCAACCTCATGACAAACTAGTATCCAGAATTTCATGTGATAGTCAAGGATTGCTGCCATCATCTTGGAATACCATACTACTGCCCGCAGACACATCAATCATAGATCACTGGGACTTTTGACTTATCCGTTATCTGTCCTTACAGATTGGCACTGGAAGAGATACAGTAGATACATTCGAGGGGCTGATGACTGCCTGCCTTAATGTAAGTTCTTGTTAGTAGCTTAGACGGGGTGCAGAACAATGGAGGAGATACATGTGTTATAGTAAAGGGTCACGGTGCCTGGCACATTCATATGGGCAACATTGGAGTAGTAACTACTATATACACATTTTTGACACAGGTTGGCTTTGGAGGGATGAAACTGGAGTGGAGTTGGGCTGGAGGTTTACATCTGAAATATTTTACTGGAGTATGTGGATTTAAGCTTCCATGACTGAGTGTCCTGAATGGCCGCTAGCCATTATTGTGGCTTCCAACCAGCCGGGTAGCCTGTCACCTCTGGTATAGCACATAGTGGTATTTGTAACTACTTTTTTTTAAAAAACAAAACACAAATTAAAAAAATTTAAGGACTTTTGGTCTCAGTTACCTGAAAGCTCCTGAATATCCATAATAGGCTTCAGCATCACTGGGAGAGCACTTAAAGTCCATGAGCGTTTTTTGTGGGTCACCAATACATAACTGACAGAAGGTAGAATTAACTTCAGAGCCAGGAGCACAACTTTTACTGAAGTAGGAACCTGCCATAAAACCAAAGCAGATTGAATATTATCAGTAACATAATTTTTTATCCAGAAAAATTGCAAAGCGGTGGTGATATTTGCTCCAAACACCAGGGGCATGTGTCTCTGGTCTTTTGCCCATTCCAAACAGATGTCGCAGGCGGCGATCACCACTTTTAATTGTATCCGCCTCGTACAGTACGTAATTGGAAGTACAATATACAGTTAGGTCCAGAATTATTTGGACAGTGACACAAGTTTTGGCATTTTAGCTGTTTAGCATATTGAATATACAGCTATATAATCAATATGGGCTTAAAGAGGCTCTGTCACCACATTATAAGTTCCTCTCCTACGTAATCTGATCGGCGCTGTAAAGCAGATAACAGCAGTGGTTTTTATTTTGAAAAACGATAATTTTTTACCAAGATATGAGCAATTTTAGATTTATGCTAATTCGTTTGTTAATGCCCAAAAGTTTTTGTTTTTACCGCACAGTGAAGGCCGTAAAAATGAAACCCAAAAAACAATGGAGGAATCACAGTTTTTTTCAATTACAACCCACAAAGATTTTTTTTTTTTCAGTTTCCAAGTATATTATATGGTACTTTAAAAAGTACCGAAAAGAAACTACAACTCCTCTTGCAAAAAATAAGCCTTCGCACCACTCTATTGACAGAAAGCTAAAAAATTGATGGCTTAAAAGGCGGTGAGTGAAAAACGAAAAATGGCTTGGACTTTAAGGGTTTACAAAGGTGTACATAGCCTTTGAGAGTCTATAGGAGGTGGAATCTGCTGACAGATTCCCTTTAAGAAAATGGCAGTAAAACATTTTTGGGTGGGAATATGGATGAGGAAACATATTTTCAGCTGCTCCTATATATATATACAGTGGAGGAAATAAGTATTTGATCCCTTGCTGATTTTGTAAGTTTGCCCACTGTCAAAGACATGAACAGTCTAGAATTTTTAGGCTAGGTTAATTTTACCAGTGAGAGATAGATTATATTAAAAAAAAAACTGAAAATCACATTGTCAAAATTATATATATTTATTTGCATTTTGCACAGAGAAATACCGTATATATCGGCGTACAAGACGACTTTTTACACCCTTAAAAAAATGTCAAAAGTGTGGGGTCGTCTTATATGCCGGATATTGTCTTGTACACAGGTTGTTTCTTACCTTGTGAGCCTGCAGTCCGGTACACAGGCTCCCGGGATGCACGGAATCCGCCACGGATCTGAGGGAAGCCGGTATTAGCCGCCAGGGAACATCTCTGTAAGCCTCCGTAGATCTCCCTTTCCTCTCATTCCCTGCCTCTTAGATCTCGCGCGATGAAGCAGCCTATCTGCGCATGCGCGAGTTCAAAGAGACAGAGAGTCCTTGGTCCTGCCGCCGATGTCCATAGTGAAGCGCTCCTGCACGAAATGGTGAGTATATCTTAAATTCTATATTTTAAGGGTAAAAGTTGGGGGTCGTCTTATACGCCCAGTCGTCTTATACGCTGACATATACGGTAAGTATTTGATCCCTTTGGCAAACAAGACTTAATACTTGGTGGCAAAACCCTTGTTGGCAAGCAGACCAGTCAGACATTTTTTGTAGTTGATGATGAGGTTTGCACACATGTTAGATGGAGTTTTGAACCACTCCTCTTTGCAGATCATCTGTAAATCATTAAGATTTCGAGGCTGTCGCTTGGCAACTCGGATCTTCAGCTCCCTCCATAAGTTTTCGATGGGATTAAGGTCTGGAGACTGGCTAGGCCACTCCAAGACCTTAATGTTCTTCTTTTTGAGCCACTCCTTTGTTGCCTTGGCTGTATGTTTCGGGTCATTGTCGTGCTGGAAGACCCAGCCACGAGCCATTTTTAATGTCCTGGTGGAGGGAAGGAGGTTGTCACTCAGGATTTGACGGTACATGGCTCCATCCATTCTCCCATTGATGCGGTGAAGTAGTCCTGTGCCCTTAGCAGAGAAACACCACCAAAACATAATGTTTCCACCTCCATGCTTCACAGTGGGGACGGTGTTCTTTGGGTCATAGGCAGCATTTCTCTTCCTCCAAACACGGCGAGTTGAGTTAATGCCAAAGAGCTAAATTTTAGTCTCATCTGACCACAGCACCTTCTCCCAATCACTCTCAGAATCATCCAGATGTTCATTTGCAAACTTCAGACGGGCCTGTACATGTGCCTTCTTGAGCAGGGGGACCTTGCGGGCACTGCAGGATTTTAATCCATTACGGCGTAATGTGTTACCAATGGTTTTTTTGGTGACTGTGGTCCCAGCTGCCTTGAGATCATTAACAAGTTCCCAGCGTGTAGTTTTCGGCTGAGCTCTCACCTTCCTCAGGATCAAGGATACCCCACGAGGTGAGATTTTGCATGGAGCCCCAGATCGATGTCGATTGACAGTCATTTTGTATGTTTTCCATTTTCTTACTATTGCACCAACAGTTGTCTCCTTCTCACCCAGCGTCTTACTTATGGTTTTGTAGCCCATTCCAGCCTTGTGCAGGTCTATGATCTTGTCCCTGACATCCTTAGAAAGCTCTTTGGTCTTGCCCATGTTGTAGAGGTTAGAGTCAGACTGATTAATTGAGTCTGTGGACAGGAGTCTTTTATACAGGTGACCATTTAAGACAGCTGTCTTTAATGCAGGCACCAAGTTGATTTGGAGCGTGTAACTGGTCTGGAGGAGGCTGAACTCTTAATGGTTGGTAGGGGATCAAATACTTATTTCTCTGTGCACAATGCAAATAAATATATATAATTTTGACTATGTGATTTTCTTTTTTTTTTTTTATATACTCTATCTCAAACTGGTAAAATTAACCTAGGCTAAAAATTCTAGACTGTTCATGACTTTGAAAGTGGGCAAACTTACAAAATCAGCAAGGGATCAAATACTTATTTCCTTCACTGTGTATATATATATATATATATATATATATATATATATATATATATATATATATATATATATATATATATTACCCCTTGTCAATTACTTAGAATATCATCAAAATGTTAATTTACTTCAGTAATTCAATTAAAATAGTCAAACTCATATATTATATATATTCATTACACACAGAGAGATCTTTTTCCAGCATTTTTTTCTTTTATTGTTGATGATTATGGCTAACAGTTAACGAAAACCCAAACGTTAGTCTCTCAGAAAATTTGAATATTGGGTATATAATATACAAGTTTAAGATTGTAGACTCATGGTGTCACACTCTAATCAGCTAATCAACACAAAACACCTGCAAAGATTTCCTAAGCCTTTAAATGGTCCAACAGTCTGGTTCAGTAGGCTACACAATCATGGGGAAGACTGCTGTCTTGACAGTTGTCCACAAGACAGTCATTGACACCCTCCACAAGGAGGGTAAGCCACCAAAGGACATTGCTAAAGAAGCTGGCTGTTCACAGAGTGCTGTATCCAAGCATATTAATTGAAAGTTGAGAGGAAGAAAAAAGTGTGGTAGAAAAAGGTGCACAGGCAACAGGAATAACCGCAGTTTTGAAAGGATTGTCAAGAAAAAGCCATTCTAGAATCTGGGTGAGATTTACAAGTAGTGGACTGCGGCTGGAGTCAGTGTTTCAAGAGCCACCACAGACAGACATATCCAGTACATGGGCTACAACTGTCGCATTCCTTGAGACAACGTCAGAAGCGTCTTACCTGGGCTAAGGAGAAAAAGGACTGGCCTATTGCTCAGTGGTCCAAAGTCCTGTTTTCAGATGAAAGTAAATTTTGCATTTCAGTTTGGAAATCAGGGTCCCAGAGTTTTGAGGAAGAGTGGAGAGGCACCCAATCCAAGTTGCTTGTGGGGCCAGTGTGAAGTTTCCACAGTCAGTGATGGTTTGGGGAGCCATGTCATCTGCTGGTGTTGGTCTGCTGTGTTATATCAAGTCCAGAGTCAACGCAGCCGTCTACTAGGAAATTTTAGAGCACTTGATGCTTCCCTCTGCTGACAAGCTTTATGGAGATTCTGATTTAATTTTCCAGCAGGACTTGGCACCTGCCCACACTGCCAAAAATACCAATACCTGGTTTAATAACCACAGTATCACTGTGCTTGATTGGCAAGCAAACTCGCCTGACCTAAACCACATAGAGAATCTATGGGGTATTGTCAAGAGGAAGATGAGAGACACCAGACCCAACAATGCAGACGAGCTGAAAACCGCTATCAAAGCAACCTGGGCTTCCATAACACCTCAGCAGTGCCACAGGATGATCGCCTCCATGCCACGCCGCATTGATGCAGTAATTCATGCAAAAGGAGCCCCGACCAAGTATTGAGTTCATATACTGTACATACTTTTCAGTAGGCCAACATTTCGGTATTAAAAATCATTTTTGAAATTGGGCTTATAGAATATTCTAATTTTCTGAGAGACTAAATTTTGGGTTTTCATTAACGGTTAGCCATAATCATCAACATTAAAAGAAAAAAATGTTAGAAATAGATCACTCTGTGTGTAATGAACCTATATAATATATGAGTTTCACTTTTTGAATTGAATTACTAAAATTAATTTACTTTTTGATGATATTCTAATTCATTGATAAGGACTAGTGTGTATGCATATACATATATATATATATATATATAAATATAATATATATATATATATATATATATATATATATATATATATATATATATATATATATATATATATATATACTGTGAAGGAAATAAGTAATTTGATCCCTTGCTGATTTTGTACGTTTGCCCACTATCAAAGTCATGAACAGTCTAGAATTTTTAGGCTAGGTTAATTTTACCAGTGAGAGATAGATTATATAAAAAAAAAACAGAAAATCACATTGTCAAAATTATATATATTTATTTGCATTGTGCACAGAGAGTTGATGATGAAGTTTGCACACATGTTAGATGGAATTTTGGCCCACTCCTCTTTGCAGATCATCTGTAAATCATTAAGATTTCGAGGCTGTCGCTTGGCAACTCGGATCTTCAGCTCCCTCCATAAGTTTTCGATGGGATTAAGGTCTGGAGACTGGCTAGGCCACTCCATGACCTTACTGTGCTTCTTTTTGAGCCACTCCTATGTTGCCTTGGCTGTATGTTTCGGGTCATTGTCGTGCTGGAAGACCCAGCCACGAGCCATTTTTAATGTCCTGGTGGAGGGAAGGAGGTTGTCACTCAGGATTTGACGGTACATGGCTCCATCCATTCTCCCATTGATGCAGTGAAGTAGTCCTGTGCCCTTAGCAGAGAAACACCCCCAAAACATAATGTTTCCACCTCCATGCTTGACAGTGGGGACGGTGTTCTTTGGGTCATAGGCAGCATTTCTCTTCCTCCAAACACGGCGAGTTGAGTTAATGCCAAAGAGCTCAATTTTAGTCTCATCTGACCACAGCACCTTCTCCCAATCCCTCTCAGAATCATCCAGATGTTCATTTGCAAACTTCAGACGGGCCTGTACATGTGCCTTCTTGAGCAGGGGGACCTTGCGGGCACTGCAGGATTTTAACCCTTTACGGCGTAATGTGTTACCAATGGTTTTCTTGGTGACTGTGGTCCCAGCTGCCTTGAGATCATTAACAAGTTCCCCCTGTGTAGTTTTCGGCTGAGCTCTCACCTTCCTCAGGATCAAGGATACCCCACGAGGTGAGATTTTGCATGGAGCCCCAGATCGATGACGATTGACAGTCATTTTGTATGTCTTCCATTTTCTTACTATTGCACCAACAGTTGTATCCTTCTCACCCAGCGTCTTACTTATGGTTTTGTAGCCCATTCCAGCCTTGTGCAGGTCTATGATCTTGTCCCTGACATCCTTAGAAAGCTCTTTGGTCTTGCCCATGTTGTAGAGGTTAGAGTCAGACTGATTAATTGAGTTTGTGGACAGGAGTCTTTTATACAGGTGACCATTTAAGACAGCTGTCTTTAATGCAGGCACCAAGTTGATTTGGAGCGTGTAACTGGTCTGGAGGAGGCTGAACTCTTAATGGTTGGTAGGGGATCAAATACTTATTTCTCTGTGCACAATGCAAATAAATATATATAATTTTGACTATGTGATTTTTATTTTATTTTATATAATCTATCTCTCACTGGTAAAATTAACCTAGCCTAAAAATTCTAGACTGTTCATGACTTTGACAGTGGGCAAACTTACAAAATCAGCAAGGGATCAAATACTTATTTCCTTCACTGTATATATATATATATATATATATATATATATATATATATATATATATATATATATATATATATATATATATACATCTGCTTGTGTATATTTATAGAGGTTGCTTTGTCATGGCAGGTGGGCTCACACAATTTGATAAAATGTGCGCTAATGAACTCACTATTGTAGGTAGATTTAGCAGTAATGCATATTTATTTATATTTAGTGGCTTATGTGCCATTGGTGTTTGCAGTGTGCTGTCGCCATTTTCTTGTGTGCTGTATATATATATATGAATGAAATATATTGGAAGTACATTGTGAACAACAAACTAAATTAGAACCCTCTCTCACGAAGAACCCAATAGTTATAAATGACTTTTTTCTGCATAGCTCAGGACATTACTTGCTCTGATTACTCTCTAGTTACCTGATTTTCTTTTCCTGAAGTTATATGGCACAGTACCAAACACTCTAGGAAAAGGCCACAGTCAGCAAAAGCTGAATCTGAAGAACTGAAATTTATTTTGCATTAAGTGCCTTAGATTGCTTTTGCATTATGTTTTGAAACGCATTAGTCAGCTTTTCCTTCATTAAAAACTTGACTGTACTTTTAGTAACTATGTATAGTATTTATCTCGTACACTCAGCTGTTTATGCTTTAGTCCCCATGCATACGACCGTAATTTTGATCTGCAATTACGAATCCGTAATTGCGGACCAAAGTATGGATTCATTTGTTTCTATTGCCCACGCACACCTTCCCGTATATTTAGGGGAGGGTGTCTGGGCCGTAGAAAGCATCTGCAAAAAATAGGACATGTCCTATTTTTTTATTTTACAGATCGTGCTCTTATACTTTATAATGGGAGAACGACCCACAAATGCAGATGTCTGTCCGCGGCTGGCCGTGCCCGTAATCATGGACAGTGATTATGGCTACGGCCGTGCGCAGGGGGCCTTAGACTTTTTTGGCCTTTATTTCCTGGAACAGGAAATAGATATCCAACACATAACAGTGTCATCCATATTAGTAGCGTGTGAAACATGATCTTGTATCAGTGACCAAATGTTTATATTGGTTGTTTACTTACAATGCATTCAGAATTTCTTCAGACCCTTTCAATTTTTTAACATTTTGTTCTGTTGAGGCCTTGTGCTAGAATAAGAAACAAATTCAAGTTTTTCCCTATCATGCTGCACTCAATACCCCATAATGACAAAGTGAGAACAGAATGTTAGTAATCTTTGCTAATGTATTGAAAAGTAAAAACGAAAATATTGTATTGACATAAGTATTCAGACCCTTTACTCAGTACTTAGTTGAAGCACCTTTGGCAGTGATAACCGCCTTCAGTCTTCTTGGGTATCATGCCACAAGGTTTACACATCTGGTTTGGGAATTTTCTGCCATTCTTCTCTGCAGATCCTCTCGAGCTCTGTCAGGTTGGATGGAGACCGTCAGGTCTCTCCAGAGATGTTCGTTTGGGTTCAGGTCAGGGCTCTGGCTGGGCCACCCAAGGACATTCACAGAGTTGTCCCTAAGCCACTCCTGTGGTGTCTTGGCTGTGTGTTTAGGGTCATTGTCTTGTTGGAAGGTGAACATTCAGCCTAGTCTGAGGTCCAGAGCACTATGGATCAGGTTTTCATTAAGAATATCTCTGTACATTGCTCCATTCATATTTCCCTCACCACTGATCAGTCTCCCTGTCCCAGCCGCTGAAAAACACCCACACAGCATGAGGCTGCCACTTTTACTGAGAAGAGGCTTCTTTCTGGCCACACTGCCATAAAGCCCAGATTGGTGAGGCTTTATCATCACATATAAATGTCAATTCGGATCATATTCATTTTACAACAGTAACAAACTGTACAGCTGTATAACCTCTGAAATCCTAACTGAATCAAAACAATTACTCACGCACAATCATCCTTGTGCTCCAAAGCCCCCCCCCCACATCTCAGTCACTCTTAAGTGACTATTAAACCGCAGTGTCAATAGTCTCTATCCAACTGGACCAAATTTTCCCAAATTCGTAATTTTTTTTACATTTTAACACAAGGCCAAAATAACAAAATGTGAAAAAAGTGAAAGGGTCTGAAGACTTTCCAAATGCACTGTATATCGTATAATGTTATTAGAAATGGTGTAACAGTGCTAATCCTGAATTACATTAATGCAACAAACCCCATCATTGAGCAGTGTTCATGCACTGATGTAGGACACCGTGTGCCCAGCTTGGGAGTGGGAGTTTTGGTAGGTAAACTCTCATTCAAATCAGGGCATTTCAAACAACTTTTATGCCGTGGACAGTTCTGTGTCTCAGTGTAAGCTCTTTGTATAGTTGTTATACAATGTTTTATACTCACCAATATCACAATTATTGTTAATCTTATTAATAAGACCAACAGGAATATTCCAGCCAGCAGTGCGTCCTACAGCCGTATGACATGACATCTTGCCTTTAAGATTGTTCCATGAGATATCTTTGTTACTTTTCTTCACTACAGCAACAGCATAATATGTTCCTTTGTAAAGATAACATGAACATTGGGATTTACACTAATCACAGTGCAGATTGATAAATGTGCACCTTACCGTCATTGACATAACCTCAGATAATTACGAGAATGGCATGTATATATTCAAGTTACGCTGAAATTGCAACAATAAAGTATGAATAATTTGACTTTGCAAAAAGTTAGGATTTGTAAACTAAATTTTTTTAGTTACACCATATAAAGAAACCATCATCCAGTCAGTGACGTTGAGGTAACATAAAGCCGGGCCATCTGACAATGAAACTCTGCCACAGTTAAGACCTATTAACGTTTGCGTCAGAGACTCGTCACAAATTCCATCAGATTTAACGGTAGGAATAGCTCTGCATGCAGTGCTATTCTTTCCATCACAATGACAAACAGCAGCATGGTACCCCGATGTACCCATATTTGTGGTGCCGGTGATGTCCGTTGTATGATGGATCCTAGAATGCATGATGTGAACAGATCCTTAGCATACTACTCAGTAATAATACATTTTCCGATTGTGCTGTATACAGAAATTATTACCAGCTAATGGGGCTGTGTAATATAATGATAAGTAGTGTACTGCTCCATAATAATACAGTTGGTGTGGGGCTTACTTTCTATTGGGCCACTTGCACAGTATCAGCAGCAATATTATAGTAAGTGCAGCCAGTTTTTTTTAGTAATATACATGGAAGTCTTAGTGAGCAAAACAGGATCTAATATTTCTAATGTCACAATAGACATTTTTTTCATAAAATCTAGACAACTTTGCAATAAGTATTAAAGGGAAGTTTTCGGTAAATACTTAAGTTTCCTATTGAAATAACGTAGCCCTTGCTGTTTTCCGCTGTGGTCCATACTCCTAAATTCTATCATTCACTAACAGTTTCAGTGAACTCTGCAAATCTGAAAGTGTGCTATGGGTTATTAAAACCTGGCATGCCTTATCCCTGCCATGTTGTGGCCTTTTTTTCCCCACTTTAAATTACAGTATAGGAAAATTAGTATATATTAATTAATGAGGAATTGGTCTGTGTACAAACATGTCTGTAGTATAACATTTAATGAGATTGGATCAATACCTTGAGTCTTTGATCCACTTGTCCTGCATGGTTTCAAATCATCTGTAAAATAGAAACAAATATATAAACATGATCTGCTTGTGTAGCTGATACTGCTAATGTTATCGCTCTAACAAGAGTTTATTGTATGGCACTAACTAGGCACTTCAGACACGATTTATCTTGGAATTGATATAAACTATCTGGCCACTGTTTGTCACTAGCAATGCAACGCGTGGCCCCTTTTCTTTGAAAAGCTTACTAGTTATATTAGCACTCTATGCCCTGGGACTGCTACTATTACCATATCTATGCATTATGTTTGGCACTATTACTGTGCTAACTTTGCACTATGACTGGTACTATTACAGTAGCTTTGAACTATGCTTGGTAATATACTATAATTAGGCAATAAAGCTGGTACTATCACAGTATTTATGATTTATGTCTGCCATTATTGAATATGCACTAAGCTGGAATTGGAGGCATTGCCTACTGGTTGAGTGTTGGTAAAAGGGTAAGATCCAGGGAAATTTATCACCACCAATATTCAGATTCTGAATCCACCACCGATTGGCATGTCTACTTTGGTATTGTGCAGACGTGTAGTAATGTTAAACCATTCGTAGACAGTAAAAACTTGCGACTCAACTTCAGTACATTACACTTGCTGACAACATAGCGAATGTCCTTACCTTGGTTATAGTACTCTCCCATTACAGGAACAAGACCACATTGTCCTGCTGTGTACAAGTACCCTCCATCTAGTGTTACTGCATCAGCTTCACCTTTCTACAAAGATCACAAGCAAATTAAATCTACTTTAATTACAATAAGAAGTTTCTTTACAGGATTTGTATTATTAATCAGTGCTATTATTGTATTATCCAAGTACTTTCTATACCCCAGTTAGGATTATTTGCCAGATATTTTAAACACAAGTCCCCACAACCCCTCAATACAACTGAACAGTGCTATTCCTCTGTAACCTGCTTCTCCACCTTTACTGTAGAAAAGCTTTCCACACTTCTCTCAAAATCCCACCTCCTCCTGACCTGTGCACTTGACCCAATCTCCTCCCACCTAACATTATTATTGTCTTTATCCCAGCCCTAACCCATCTCTTCAACCTAATGATTTAAACATGCAACTATCACACCTATCCTCAAGAAGCCGTCCCTTGAACCATCCTCTCTATTCAGCTATTGCACCATCTCGCTACTCCCATTTGCCTCAAAACACCTTGAAAAACGTGTCCACTAAGGTGTCCTCCCACCTCTCAACTAACCCTCTTTTTGACCACCTACAATTTGGCAACTAACTCCATCATTCTATTGAAACTGACTTAACTAAGTTTGCTAATGATCTGTTAACAGCCACAGACTCACAACATTAATCTGGTCTCCTCCTTCTAGACCTGTCCTCCAGCTTTGGCACGGTCGACTACCCCTCTTGTTACAAATTCTATCATCCCTTGTCATTAGAGACTTGGTCCCCTCCAGGACCTCCTCATACCCTACCAACCATACATTTGTTGTTTCCCACTCGCAAATCACTTCCACATATCGCCCTCTTTCTTTTGGTGTCCTTAAGGCTCCGTCCTGGGACCCCTGTTCTTCTTCATTTAAACGCCTAGGACAGCTCATAAAATGTCATGATTTTCAATACCACTTATATGCTGATGACACCCAAATTTACCTCTCTGGCCCTGATGTTACTTCTCTGCTATTTAGAATTCCAGAGTGTCTAGCACCCATTTTCTTCTCCTTCTCTTGCTTCCTAAAACTCCACATGGAGAAAACTAAATTCATAATCACTTCCCCATCTCACTCAACCCCCTTACCAGAACTATCAATTACAGTTAATGGCTCAACACTTTCCCTAGACTCACAAGTCCGCTGCTTGGGGATAATCTTTAAATCCATCCTATTTTTTAGACCACACATTCAAAGCCTTAACTGGCGCCTCTACCTCACAATAATTTCTCAAATCTGCTCTTTCCTCAACAGAAATGTTTGTACAAGCCCTCATCATCTCCTGTCTATACTACTGCAACATCCTTCTCCCTGGCCCCCCATATAACCCCTCTAATCCATCCTCAAATCTACTGCCCAGTTGATCTACTTCTCTCGTTCCTCTACTGCCTCTCCCCTCTGCCAGTTCCTTCACTGACTACCCATTACCCAGGGAATTAATTTCAATACACTATGACTTATAAGGCAATTCAATCTGTCCCCTCCATAAAGTACATCGCTGACCTAACCTCCCGATACCTCCCCACGCATAATCTCCAGTCCTCACAAGACTTTTTTTCTCTGCTCTCTTTTAAACTACTCCACACATCGCCTTCAAGATTACTCCTGTGCATCACCCAACTCGCTACCACAACACATCAGACTCTCTCTCACCATCCAAACTTTTAAAACCAACCTGAAAACCCACTTCTCCATAAAACCTTCCAACCTACAATAACCCTGCCACCACTACACTACCAGATGAACACTTTCTTCCCTCACCTCCTGTCTCTTCCCCTTTCCCTCATAGATCATAAACCCTTGCGGGCAGGGCCTTCACTCGCTCTGTACCAGTCTGTCACTCGGTAAACTCAGGTTTATGGTACTTTTTGTTTTTATTGTCTCATGTTATGTGTTTAAACCCTTCTCTATTTCTATGTATAGCACCCTGGTTTTATCACTAGATGTCAATCTTCAACATAATTTTCCATTCTAATTACAACCATTGCCACAAAGGATGAATAATATAATTTAGGTTGCTGAAACATTAGGGTCATTTAGATTTTTTAAATAAATAGGCAGTTGTTCTATTTAAGAAGTCATCCTTTATCAAGTGTCCCTTACCAAGACTTGTAGAATACATTCTTCTGCAGAAGAAGCTTGAGTACATTCAATGGCCCCGCCGCTTACAGGTGTCCAATCATCACACTTTATCTTCTCTTGTTTGCTTTGGGTACACCACCGCACAGTCTCCTTGGAAGAAGGATTTAACACTGAAAACACCAAGAAAAAGGGATTGTTTTCTATGTCCCAATACTCAAGGCATACAGTGCTTATAAAATATTACTCAGTCCCCTCATTATTATTTCTGTCTGCGTCTCTTACCAGACATTGCTTGGATAGAACTAAAATGACTTGCTCCTAGATACAAGAAGGCATCCATTGAAGATGGTAAAGGAACAAAGGTGGCTGCAGTGCTCTTTACATTTAGATTCTTCCCATACTTGGAGCCGGATAGTTTGCATTCTTTTTTCTATATTTAAAAAAAATATTAACAATAATTAAACATAAGTAGCTATTTATACTATAAAATATTAATATTTCATCAGTAAATCTAGTGAAATAGTAAAGCTATAGTTTCCAGTCCACATATAATTTTACGTCTGATCCACATAAATCCAGTTGCTGTAGCTAACATCTTATATCATATAAGTGTAATACAAGAACAAGGCTTTGTCCCCAATCTTATATAACATGCCTCAGTCTTGTCCATATGGATGTGTTTTGCAGCTCCACATTCAACTTGCAGTACAAAAGCAGTACAAAAGCATGCTGGAAGAGAATATTGATTCAGGCCATGCTGAAGGCAGGATAGAAATTAACCCCTTAAGGACGCAGCCTAGTTTGGGCCTTAAGGCTCAGAGCCCAGTTTTTTAATCTGACATGTGTCACTTTATGTGGTAATAATTCTGGAATGCTCATACCTATCTAAGCGATTCTGAGATTGTTTTCTCGTGACACATTGGACTTTATGTTAATGGTAAAATTTGGTCGATATATTCAGTGTTTATTTGTGGAAAAATAGCAAAATTTAGAGAAAATTTGGAAAAATTAGCATTTTTCTGAATTTAAAAGTATCTGCTTGTAAGGCTGGGTTCACACACCCTATTTACGGACGTAATTCGGGCGTTTTAGCCTCGAATTACATCCGAAAATACGGCTCCAAAGCGTCGTCAAACATCTGCCCATTGATTTGAATGGGTTTTACGATGTTCTGTGTCGACGGTCATTTTTTTTACGCGCCGCTATCAAAAGACAGCGTGTAAAAAAGACGCCCGCGTCAAAGAAGTGCATGTGACTTCTTGAGACGTAATTGGAGCAGTTTTCCATTGACTCCATGGAAAAACAGCTCCAATTACGTCGGTAATGGACGCTGTGAAAAACGCCTGCACATGCCATTATGTCTGAAATTACGGAGCTGTTTTCTCCTGAAAACAGCTCCGTAATTTCAGCCGTAATGGACGCTGCCGTGTGAACATACCCTAAGACAGATAGTAATACGACACAAAATAGTTACTAGTTCACATTTCCCATATGTCTACTTTATGTTGGCATCAATGTTTGAACACTTATTTTTCTAGGACGTTACAAGGCTTAGAACGTAAGCAGCAATTTCTCATATTTGAAAGAAAATTTTCCAAAGCCTTACAGTTCAGTTTTGAAGTGGCTTTGAGGGGCCTGTATATTAAAAAACCGCATGAAATACCCCATTTTAGAAACTAGACCCCTCAAATTATTCAAACAGCATTTAGAAAGTTTCTTAACCCTTTAGGTGTTTCACAGGAATATAAAGCAAATTTGAGGTGAAATTTACAAATGTCATTTTTTTCCGCAGAAAATTCTTTTTATTCAATTTTTTTCTGTAAAACAGAAGGTTTCACCAGAGAAACACAAAACTATTTTTATTGCCCAGCTTCTGCAGTTTTTAGAAATATCCCACATGTGACCCTAGTGTGGTAATGGACTGAAGCACCGGCCTCTGAAGGAAAGATATTTTTTTTATTAGAATATATTTTAGGCACCATGTCAGGTTTGAAGAGGTCTTGTGGTGGCAAAACAGTGGAAATCCCCCAAACGTGACCCCATTTGGCAAACTACACCGCTCAAGGAATTTATTGAGGGGTATAGTGAGTATTTAGACCTCAGAGGTTTTTTGCTGCATTTTGTGGAATTAGGCTGTGCAATTGAAAATCACATATTTTTCTAATAAAACGTTCACATTTTTAATTTTTAAAAAGGAATAAAGGAGAAAAAACACCCCAAGGGGGTAAGATGGGGAAGGGAAAGAGGGTGTATGAGTACATTTTAGTGGTACTATTCTATGCTAAGAGGAAATAGATGGATTTATAAGTTTCCACCTGCGAGTGGACTATGTTTTATATAGCTTGAAAATCAAATAAAGTATTAACCCCTTAATGACCAGCCTATTTTGGACCTTAATGACCAAGCTATTTTTTACGTTTTTCAATCGTCGCATTCCAAGAGCTATAACCTTTTTATTTTTGCGTTGACATAGCTGTATAAGGTCTTGTTTTTTGCGGGACAAGTTGTATTTTTTAATAGCACCATTTTTAGGTACATATTATTTATTGATTAACTTTTATTAACTTTTTTTTGGGGGGGGAATAGAAAAAAATCTGAAATTTTGCCACTCTTTTTTGCGTCCTAAATCTACGCCGTTTACCATGTGGTATAAATAACACAATAACTTTATTCAGCGGGTTTTTACGATTGCAACGATACCAAATTTGTATAGTTTTTGTATGTTTTACTACTTTTACACAGTAAAAACGCTTTTTTTTCTAAATTATTTGTTTTTGTGTCTCCATATTTGAAGAGCCGTAAAGTTTTTATTTTTTCACCGATGCGGTTGTATGAGGGCTTTTTTTTTGCGGGACGACTTGTAGTTTTTATTGGTACCATTTTGGAGTAGATGCGACTTTTTGATCACTTTTTATCACAGTATTCACAGAAAACAGCAATTTTTCCATAGTTTTTTATAAACATTTTACGGCGTTCACCGTGCGGGTTAAATAATGTAATAGATTTATAGTCGGGGTCGTTACGGACGCGGCGATACCAAATATGTGTAACTTTTTAACTTTATTTTGTTTTTTTAATAGTAAAGCATTTTGTAAGGGGAAAAGCTGGGTTTTTCATTTTTTTTCACATTTTTTTTTTAATTAACTTTATTAAACTTTTTTTTCACTTTTTTACTAGTCCCATTAGGGGACTATAATATGCGATTCTGCGATCGCATTTATAATACACTGCAATACTTTTGTATTGCAGTGTATTGCTGCCTGTCCGTTTAACACGGACAGGCATCTGCTAGGTCATGCATGATCTAGCAGGCATTCACTCCAGGCAGACCTGGGGGCCTTTATTAGACCCCCGGCTGCCATTAGAGACACAGACACTCGGCGATCGTATCGCCGGGTGTCGGTGGGGGAGAGAGGGAGCTCCCTCCCTCTCTCCAAAACCACTCAGATGCGGTGCTCGCTATTGAGCACCGTATCTGAGGGGTTAAACGTGTGAGATCGATACTAATATCGATCTCACACGGCAGAGCAGGGATGCCCCCAGCCCTCAGCTGCCTCTAGCAGCTGAGAGCAGGGAGATTTGACAGCTCCCTGCTCTGTTTACTTATTCCGATGCCGCGACGTAAAAACTCTATGGCATCGGAATAAGGCCCGTTAGTGACCGACGTAGAAACACGATGGGCCGGTCACTAACGGGTTAAAAGAAAAAAAAACACATTTGAAAAGCAATTTCTCCTGATTACGGCAATACCCCATATATAGTCATAAACTGCTAGTTGGACAAACGGCAGAGCTCAGAAAAGCTGGAGCGCTATTTGGCATGTAGATTTTGCTGGATTGGTTTCTGGGCACCATGTCGCATTTGCAGAGCTTCTGAGGTACCAGTACAGGGGAAACTCCTTTAAAGTGACCCCATTTTGGAATCTAGACCCCTTGAGGAATTTATTGTAGTTTTTATTGGGTGCATGCGACGTTTTGATAAATTTTTATTCTATATTTTATGAGGCGTGGTGACTAAAAAAACAGCAATTCTACTATAATTTTTTATTCCTTTTTTTACAGCGTTCACTGTGTGCTATAAATAACTAATTCACTTTATTCTGCGTAGTGATACGATTGCAGCGATACCATATGTTTATGTTTTTTTTTATGTTTTATGGTGTTTGCACAATAACTACTTTTAAAAAAAAATCATTTACTTTTGGTGTTGCCTTATTCTAAGAGCCATAACTTTTTTATTTTTCTATCAAGAAAGCCGTGTGAGGACTTGTTTTTTGCATAACGAACTATAGTTTCGATCAGTACCACTTTGGGTACATGCGTATTTGATCTCTTTTTATTCCATTTTTTGCGATGTGAAGTGACCAAAAAATTGTGATTATGGTATGGGTTATTACTTTATTTTACGCCGTTCACCGCGCAGGATAAATAACTAAATACTTTTGTTGATCAGGCCGTTACGGACGTGGCGATACCAATTATGTATAGTTTATTTTTATTTTTTTATTTATTATTTTAAAAATAAATGATAAGGGAAAAAGGGGGATTTTTTTCTTTTATAATTTTTTTTTGTCCCACTAGGGGACTTGAAGGCATGAAGCCCTGATTGCTATTCTAATATACTGCATTACATGCGCATGCATATTAGAGCTCTCAGCTACTCACTGACAGCAAGCATAGTGGGTCCTGCCTTTGTCAGGACCTACTAGGCTTGCATAGATGGCATAGCCGGAGGCCATTGTTAGGCATCCTGTTGCCATAGCAACCATCGGAGCCCGCAATCACATCGCGGGACGTCAATAGTGTTTTAACCCCTTAGAAGCCGCTATTGAACGCTGATTCTAAGGGGTTAATCGGCGGGGACCACCGCGATCGGTCCCTGGGGAAGGAGCTGTGACAACTGCTGTACGTGTCAGAAGTTGTCACAGCTCATAAATGTGACGGGACAGGGTCCGGAATGGCAGTTATTCCCAGAATGTACTATTAGGTCACTGAGCGCGAACAATGCGCTCAGCATGACCTAATAGTACGTTCTGAATTTGGAAGGGGTTAAAGGGATTGTCTAAGATTAGCAAAAACAGCGCCACTAGTGTCTAGAATTGCAGATCTGTGCCATTCACTTGAATGGGGATGAGCTGCAATACTAGACACAATATATGAACAAGTGAGGCGCTATATCTGGGAAAAAAAATCAACCTTTTTCAATTCCTGGACAACCTTTTTAAGTAATTTTCTGCACAGTGATATATATATAAAGCCTGATTTTTATTGAGCTTACAATAAACTGCAAATGGCATACCCATTTGACACATGAAATTTAAGGTATATATCGTCCATAGGTAAAACCATGTAGATCACAGCTTTTTGTCCGGTACGTCAGATATAAGAAACAGTTGGGCACAGCCAAATTTAGATGAGGAATGCATAAAAGAGTGAGTATTTTCAACAATAAGTAATTATACATATAGACCTTTTAAGTGATGGAAGCATAGCAAGCATTTGTTTGTTACTGCTACCCCAAGGCATTTCACCTTATTTTTACCTGAGCATTCTGGAAAAAGGCCACAATATCCGCAGTCTTGTCACCGGCACTCCTGGTCACCACGGCATTGACTGGAATTCGTGCCAAATTGCACTGTTGATATTGGTCTATTGACTTTCTGGTATTGTCAGGGCAGAGCAGTTGAAAGTTTTTACTGAGTTCAGCTGAAAAACAAGGTTTAACAAGTGCTATTCCTAAAGATGTGATGCATATTGATATATTAATGGGGCACTGGTTTATCTGTTAAGCCGGCGTCACACAGCCGGTTGTGTGGACTCTTTTCAGTATACCGGTGGAGCTGCGTTAGAGAATTGGATAGTCCAATGCCCCAAATATGTACATACATTTTAACAAAACCTCAGAGGCTTCACACTGTATCAAGAAGGTTTTGTTGAAATGTATTTACCTATTTGAGACAATGGACAAGAGCAACATTATAGATTTTGTATGTTTTCCCCGTGTTTATGCAAGTTTCCTAGGGGTACTCAAGTTTTCTACAACAAACTCATGAAAAATACTGATAGAGTAGCTTAATTGGTTTCCTTTGAAATTGGCTCTCGTTTGATTAAAAATAAATTGTGGGGAATTATATTGAGAGCCCCCTTACAGCACTGCAGAATATGTTTGTGTTTTTTAAGCAATGGGAAATAAAAAAAATAAATAAACTGAATTATGCTATTTTTTATAATAGTTTTTAAAATGGACATAATAGGCACAGGTTTCACCCAGCTGTATAATGGCCAAAACACCCAGAGCCCCCACTGTTCTACCGAATGTTTTTAGATCACCATGACCTAGCAATGTTACCACACACTCAATTCAAACATATCTTTTTTTACACACTATTTGATAACCTTTTCAAAGTAGTTTTCTCACTATTAGAAGTGATGGCATACTATACTGATGAAAGGGGGTCTGACTAACAGGACCTTCACCGATCCTCAGTATGAAGACTCCAATCTGGATTTTTCCTGCACATCCTTACTCTGGCAAGGAAAAAAGCCAAAGTGGTCTCTGCCCTTTCGTTCAGGTGATATGTGAGGGTGCCAGAGATCGGACTCCCACTGATCATGAAGTGATGGGAATAAGCTTTTAATGATGATGTAAGCCTCACTTTTAGCTTGTTCAGTATGAAGTAAAGTGCTGGAGAGATATAATAATTCACCTGCCCAACTGAGAAAAATGTAATATATTCCAGTCACTATTGACCAACAGTGACATTGTGTATCGCTGAGTGATACCATACCTTGTCTCTTTTGAAATTAAACATGGCTGCTTAGCCCCTTCCCTCCGCAGCCATTTTTCGGATTTTCACTTTTGTTTTTTCCTCCCCACCTTCCAAAAGCCATAACTCTTTTATTTTTCCATCAATATTGACGTATGAGGGCTTGTGTTTTGCGGGACGAGTTGTAGATTTTCACATCACCTTTTTTACCATATAATGTAGTGGGAAACGATAAAAAAATATATATGTGGGGTGGAATAGGAAAAAAACCTGATTCCTCAACCTTTTGGGTGGTTTTGTTTTTACGGCGTTCACCGTACGGTAAAAACGGCATGATAAATTTATTCTGTGGGTCAATATGACTCCAGCGATACCAAATTTATATAGTTTTCTTTATGTTTTACTACTTTTACAAGGAAAAAACTGATTGTTAAAAATAAAATTTGAGTTTTGTCCCCACATTCTGAGAGCCAAAACGTTTTTATTTTTCTGTCGATTTAGGCGTGTGAGGGCTTATTTTTTGCAGGGCAAGCTGCAGTTTATATTGGTACCATTCTGGGGTACGTGAGACTTTTTGATCTTCATAGGAGTACAGGGCTTCATAGGAGTACAAAGATGGCGGACCTGGGGGACTTCGTCAGGCCCCCAAGCTGCCGTGCCATCCAACGGCTCCCCCCGATCTCGCTGCGGGGGGGCGTTGGGACGTTACAGCGGGTTGCCCCCCTGTTTTTAGTCATTTAATTATTTAGTCATTTAAATGCTGCGATCACTATTGAACGCGGCATTTAACGGTTTAAACAAGCGGGATCGCGCTCGAACAGGATCCCGCTCATTCGGAAGTGTCGGCTGTAACAAGGATTAATTCTTAAAAAACGTCTGGTAAAAACTGATCCCTTGACTTCTATAGGAGCCGTGGTGCCGTCGAAACGGCCAAAAATAGGATATGTCCTACTTTTTGACGGCCAGATTTCATGGGCCGTTAAAAAAACGGCCGTGTGAATACACTCATAAAACTCTACTCTGAAAACACACTATACACAATACACACAGATAACGCTCTGCATGCATCTCTCACTCTCTATGGGAGGGCCTATACTCTGTCACTTCCTGGAGACTATAGTAGTCCATGATATTTCACTGTCAATTGACTCCCATTTATTTCAGTTGCCATAAAGCACACATACCTTGCTGTACAATATAGGAAGGACTGTGCCTCCAATATGGCTACCTCAGGAAGGCTTTTAAAAAATAAATAGCTACAACATTTATAAAATCTAAACAAACACATTATCAGACTTGCATCTAATTAATAAAAACTAAAATGAAATACATGAGATATTCCCTTTAAGAGACCCCCTTTGATCTCTACATTCACATCACTGAGCAAAACGTACATTTTTGTGAAAATGCTGTACTATATATATATTGTTGTTACCTGGTACAGCCGTGTGTGTCACAAAAGCTACATCGCCCTTGTTATCTCTCAAACATCTGTGGAACAGTAAAAAGTAAAAGAAAATGCTTAATTCTCTGATATCAGAAAAAAATATACATATATATATATATATATGTAATCTATAATATTCCATGTATAGCCAATATAAATATCAGGTATATATTTGTGATCAGAAGCGCTAAACCAACTGGGACTGAAGTGTACATACTTAAATGCTCCAGCAGAGCTGTAGTATGGTTCGTCATTGTTCAGCTTGCAATTTTTACTTCCACGTCCTGCACATTGCTTACACAGGTTTGGCTCAATGGCTCCCGGTACACAACTTGCTGAGAAGTACTTTGAGACTGCTAAATAGGAGGAATTGCATAAAAACAAAATTTTTTGATTGACTGTAACATTTCGAAAACAGTGAAAAATTAAAATTCTTATTTAATATCTGATGGTATTTTCTCTATATTTAAAAGGGTTTTCTGACTGTTAATAAAACAGGACAGGAAGCTCCAAAAGGCTAAAAAGAAAGAAAACTAGCTTTACTTACCTATGAGGCCAGGGCTACACACTGACTCTATAGTAGGATTTTCCAATTTTAACTGTCGAGCTGCAGTCCAGTGAAATACATTGAGTAGCATGCAACTCAGTACACTGTGGACAGCAGCTGTCACTTATTTGGAAAATCTCGCTACAAAAAATCTATGTGTAGCCTTGGCCTTATAATGCTTGTCGTGCCAACTTTGATTGTTCCCAGTCCTCTGCCGTCTCTTGTTTACTTCAACGGCACAATATCGTCCTGTCTCCAACTTGTGCACCCTGATCTGATTTGTGGCTACAGCAGTGACCTCGGTAGCTACGGGACATGACGTAGTAAACAAGAACCAGTGGGGACCAGGTATTCACAGCTAGGGAGGCAGTTTCAAAGGTTGGCAAAGCACCTTTTTCTTATTTAAGCTATTTGAAGCCTACTTCTCTACTTTATAAAAGGTTGGAAACCTTCTTTACTAGATGCTGGACTGACCCTTTATTTCAGACATTCTAATAAACTTATTGGGACAATTAACCTTTTTTTTTTATAAATTAATATGTTTGAGTCAAGTAGAAAGGTTCTGTCCTCACTGCGTTTATGCCCTACGTTTAATGTGTATGTCAGAAAAGCTCCTGATGTACACGTTAAACGTGTCCATTGGGTCCCACTAACCGGCGGAGGCCGAAAGAGTGTCCTTTTGGCCTACGTCCAGCTGGTATGAATCAGCATATCTTATTTTTTTTCTGAAGGATGGAATTGTGTAGTAGGCTACACTTTTTCATGCTGCCGGATGCCGCAAAAAAAGGATACCGCGAGTTATGTCTTTTTTAACATGGGGGCCTATGGGTGACTGATGCAACTGTATGGCATCCGTCACAGGCCTCTGCTAAATGTATACATCGGGAAGCTCTAGTGACAAAACTGTCCATATATGGACAGTTATTGCTAAAGCTTTCCGACGCAACAAAGGCTGCCTTGTGCTCCCGCAGGGCAACACTATCCCTGTGACCACAAAACATTCACAGCTGAAATTTACGCAACTGGTGCTACCCCAGGGAAGCTCCAGTGAGGTATCTTCCCTGGGCAGAGCTAGCAGCTGGGGACTCTGGCTGCTTTAAAGTTCTTGTCTAGATATAGGGCCACGGTGCGGGTGGTGTCTGAAGTCCCTGACCAGATTGCTTCTGATGCCCTGACCGGGGACTTCGGCATTGTGATGCTCCTGACATCACTGTCCCCAACCGGAGCGCTTCCGACGATGCAGCCTTCTGTCATATGTCCAGAGCCTCAACATATACCTCCAATGGAAGGAAAGAGTGCAGTGTGAAAGGAACAATGCACAGTAAACAATTGATATTTTTATTCCAGTGGTCATGGCTATAGCTAGGGTCATAGATATATACCTTGAGAAAAGCTCCATGCAAAGAGCCGAAACGTCGCACAGGGGCTAGTAAAAAAGCAGTTTTTTCTATCACAAATTGGAGTGCTGTCTCTTATTGGACGAATATATATATATATATATATATATATATATATATATATATATATACAGTGAAGGAAATAAGTATTTGATCCCTTGCTGATTTTGTAAGTTTGCCCACTGTCAAAGACATGAACAGTCTAGAATTTTTAGGCTAGGTTAATTTTACCAGTGAGAGATAGATTATATATATATAAAAAAAAAAAAAGAAAATCACATAGTCAAAATTATATATATTTATTTGCATTGTGCACAGAGAAATAAGTATTTGATCCCCTACCAACCATTAAGAGTTCAGCCTCCTCCAGACCAGTTACACGCTCCAAATCAACTTGGTGCCTGCATTAAAGACAGCTGTCTTAAATGGTCACCTGTATAAAAGACTCCTGTCCACAGACTCAATTAATCAGTCTGACTCTAACCTCTACAACATGGGCAAGACCAAAGAGCTTTCTATAATGATGTCAGGGACAAGATCATAGACCTGCACAAGGCTGGAATGGGCTACAAAACCATTAGTAAGACGCTGGGTGAGAAGGAGACAACTGTTGGTGCAATAGTAAGAAAATGGAAGACATACAAAATGACTGTCAATCGACATCGATCTGGGGCTCCATACAAAATCTCACCTCGTGGGGTATCCTTGATTCTGAGGAAGGTGAGAGCTCAGCCGAAAACTACACGGGGGGGGGGAACTAGTTAATGATCTCAAGGCAGCTGGGACCACAGTCACCAAGAAAACCATTGGTAACACATTACGCCGTAATGGATTAAAATCCTACAGTGCCCGCAAGGTCCCCCTGCTCAAGAAGGCACATGTACAGGCCCGTCTGAAGTTTGCAAATGAACATCTGGATGATTCTGAGAGTGATTGGGAGAAGGTGCTGTGGTCAGATGAGACTAAAATTGAGCTCTTTGGCATTAACTCTACTCGCCGTGTTTGGAGGAAGAGAAATGCTGCCAATGACACAAAGAACACCGTCCCCACTGTCAAGCATGGAGGTGGAAACATTATGTTTTGGGTGTTTCCCTGCTAAGGGCACAGGACTACTTCACCGCATCAATGGTAGAATGGATGGAGCCATGTACCGTCAAATCCTGAGTGAAAACCTCCTTCCCTCCACCAGGACATTAAAAATGGCTCGTGGCTGGGTCTTCCAGCACGACAATGACCCGAAACATACAGCCAAGGCAGCAAAGGAGTGGCTCAAAAAGAAGCACATTAAGGTCATGGAGTGGCCTAGCCAGTCTCCAGACCTTAATCCCATCGAAAACTTATAGAGGGAGCTGAAGATCCGAGTTGCCAAGCGACAGCCTCGAAATCTTAATGATTTACAGATGATCTGCAAAGAGGAGTGGGCCAAAATTCCATCTAACATGTGTGCAAACCTCATCATCAACTACAAAAAACGTCTGACTACTGTGCTTGCCAACAAGGGTTTTGCCACCAAGTATTAAGTCTTGTTTGCCAAAGGGATCAAATACTTATTTCTCTGTGCACAATGCAAATAAATATATATAATTTTGACAATGTGATTTTCTTTTTTTTTTTTTATATAATCTATCTCTCACTGGTAAAATTAACCTAGCCTAAAAATTCTAGACTGTTCATGTCTTTGACAGTGGGCAAACTTACAAAATCAGCAAGGGATCAAATACTTATTTCCTTCACTGTATATATGTGTATATGTAAATACACTTTCTCCTCTAGTTCTTAATAGATATACGAATAGTTTAATAAGCATGCAGATGTTTTTTTTATTTTCTTATATAAATATGGGAAACACAATTACAATAATGATCTGGACATGGCAACCCGGATGAAAACATTGATGTTGAATGTTCACACTGCTGGCTGCATTCAGTAAGATAGAAAATGTTGCGAAATAGAAATAAAGTTTATATTATACTGACTTTTATTTCATGACTAAACATTTCTGTAAACATTATGTAGAAATTATAGAAGCGCAGTCAACCTAAATGGGTCTTTACTGTTCCACTCCTCTTTGAAATGATTTATCTGCACAACACACAGATTTATTTATTACAAGCTGAACCAATTAATAACATTTTGAGAAGTTCCTCTAATTATTCCAAGAGAACCAGATATGATTAGGGAAATCATGATGCTAGTTTACTCATATAATTTATTGTTTTCTTTCTATGATATGTATGGAAATTAACATTCGGGTGATTTGCTGCAAAAGATAACATTTTGGTTTTACAGTACAAGCTGAAAATAATTACATATTATTGTATTTCGTAATATATGACACTACTATTTACAATGGGCTGTATTATGTTTACTGTGGTATAATCAGAGAACTGAATCATAGTGATTGTTGAGCACCAATCCAAAGTATTTTCTGGAGCCAAGGATTTTATCCATATATCTTCGATAAAAGTACAAGACATATTAAGCCATTGTTGACTGTCCTTATGTTACTATTGTGTTCTGTTGTATGAATCACATATTTACCCCTTTCCGTTTCTTCAATAGTCCAGTTCAATAGCTTCTTCTCATGAAGAACTCTTAGTGGTGAGTACCAGCCAGCCATGTGTCCTATTCCAGTGTGACAAGATCTCTTGTTCTTCAGCTCATTGAACTTGAAAGTACTTGATTTTCTCACCACGGCCACTGCATAATAGCACGTTTCTGCAAAAAGTCAAAGGATTATTCTAGGGTTTTTTTTCCCAAGAAAAGGAGATAATTGGTATTTTTTTTCTTAGTTGAATATGGCTGAGCAGCAATACCAGATAGCCCATGGATAAGAGTGGTGCTGTTTTTAGAGAAAATGAGACTCTTGTCTAATCTCATACAACCACTTTAACAGGTTTATACCTTTTTGAGGGCTGTAGCTTTCTGCCAGAATTGGTCTCAAGTTGTAAGGGTGCAAGGATGCTTTATAGACATTCCCACTATCCACAGTCATTGCATCAGCATCTCCATCCTACAAAATAGCAATTATTTATTTTTTCTGCAGTATATTTTAGACTGTGAAAATATAATCCAACTTAATAAGAAAACAGATTTAATTGATATAAAGGGTTGGACAAGCTATTTTGATGCCAAATAAAGGCATAATAGCCATCAGATGAATGAACATTCATTTATACAGATGTGTCCACTCTTACCTTTGCTTGAATTTGGACTCCAATTTCTCATTAAACAAATTTAATACAATATTGCGACATGCTAAGAAAACGCTTGATGGCTGCAACTCACACCGCAACCACTGGGTGGCCACACATAGACACATATAGCATAGACATCTCGTGACAGAGTATCGCAGAATCATGTTATTTTTTTAAAGTTGGTCATCTCACGCCACACATCTCAAAATATGTTAATATGATAATAGAAAAGTTAAGGAAAGAAACATCTGTATATCCCCTGCTGCACATTTTCCCACAATCCATAGCGGATTTTATTTGTACAGGAAAACACTGATTGGTAAAAAAAAAAGTGTAACTCAAGAATACGCCCCTGGCTACAAAGACAATTTTCTTTAATATAACATTCCCTGTATAAATGGGTTATCATTAAGCGCATAACAGTTGCCAAATTTATTTTCATATGATGAGATTGTAAGAGTAATTGAGAGTAAAGTTTATTAAGATTATAGATTTTTCTTTAGTTATCAAAATAACTGTATCAATTAAAGAATATTCATTGTATAAAAATGTCTCATAAGCAGTTTTTGAAATAAGAAAAATACTTCTAGTCACCACACAGAAGACCACGCAGAACAGGATACAAATGGAATTCTAAGATACTACAGATAAGAAAATATTGATGTCATTTATGACATTGGTATGTATGTCATACAATTTAGTACTGAGAAAGACAGAACAAAGATGCCATGTAATAGTCTAGACATATTTAAGTAGTTTACTTTAAGTAAAAGTGACGTTTTTATCCTACTGTTGTAATTATCTGATTGGTTGATGAGTCTTAACTGAACGCATGAAGTTATAAATAAACCTCAAACTCATGGTTTTGCAGGAAATCTGCATGATAGACCACACATCATGTGTGTCTGGATTATTCTCCGGCCGTATATGGGAATATATATATATATATGTATACTTGGAAAGTGATCTACCTATGAGAGCAACTCTGACATCTTTGGAGGCACAGCGAGATATCCCAATCACGCCTTCATGGACTGAACGGAGTGGGACTATCCCCAGTACGGGAACGCTAACCCCGCGTAAGTGAGCCTTTTCCGGGTAAGTGAGACTTGCTGCTTTCCCTTTCTGTGTGGGAAGTCCCTTGTCAGTCCAGGGAGCAATCGGGAAATCTCAAGGTAGATCTGTATACTTTTGTTTTTGAATATTACTGTTTTACTAACTCTGCTGGAAATACCAAGGCGTATGACTGAGTGATTGATTGTATATGCTCTCTGTGTGTAGTATGGTCACCCTTGTGAAGACGGACGTCCAATAGATAAAAGGAGATTAAAACCTCTGCTTATCTGAGGTCCGAGTGAATTGTGTATGACCATCTCACCAGGGGCTGTTTGAAGTGACAGGTAACCACTCCCGCCCGCGTTTTGGGATAGTATCTCTGCAGTTCCCAAGTTGAACCCGGTTCGGGCTTCTTGAATCAGGGATAGGTGTGGTGTTCGTCCAGTACCATACTAATGCATGAAGAATACATTGTGATAGCAATAGGGATCCTTTTACTTTTGTTTGTATTCAACTATCTTTGTAACGATATATATGAGAAAGCTAGACAGGAACGTAAAGCAGTGCAGTGTTTTATAGCCCAGGAACAGATTCCGGTAAGTGATCAGAACCAACAGATTTTACATAGCAGATTGATCAAGAACAGGGATCGCTACCCCTAGTATTTGATCACTATGGGAAACTTGCCTACCTGGTCAGGATTAGAGCAGACTGAGGGTTCACCACCCAAGATGTCAGACAGAAATATAGCAGACTGAGGGTTCACCACCCATGATGTCAGCCAGAGACATGGTTAGGGAAGAACATGGGCAGTTAAAGACACTTATAAAATACTGAAGAAGGCAAAAATGCCCTCTAAGGAATGCCTAAATGCAGAAATGTGGCGCAACTTTAGTCGCCAAAATGATGGGTGGATAGACAAGCAAAAATTAGGAGACCTAGTAAGAGCATGGATTAAGACTTAAGACTGAGAAATATGAACAACAGAGGAACATGCAGATTTAGCGGAGGAATACAGGAGGAGAGGGAGAACAGTGACACCACTGGTTGCCACAATACCGGCCCCAGGGGTTACAGCAGCAAGAGTTCAACCTCCTGCTACTTCTCCACAGCCGGTGACCTCTCCTAAACCTGTTAACAACCCGTTCCAAACAGGAGAAATAACGAGTCCCATACCTACTCTTTACCCTTCTTTACCAAGAACCCCTGAGCAAAAGAGACAGGGAGAGTGTGGATGGGAGTGTGGAGCGTGTGGACATTGTACCACCAGGATGCAAGTGTATGTGTGAAATGTCAGGATTTGAGAGTTTGGGATGAATCAGATTGTACCTTGCAGACAGGACAACAGGGGAGAGATTATGAAGCCCCACAGAGAGCGCTGACTGGCAGACACCCTAAGCGCTAGAAAATATGAGTCCAGCTAAGCCTAGACCATTAATATCTAATACCTGGGTGTGCAAATGCGCCAGGAACTGGAAGGTTGATGGTCCTAAATTCTGCCCATATTGTGGTGCTAAGAACCCCATGTATACACAGATCCTTATGGTTGGGGATTTTTGGGAATTACCTCCTTATGAGGAATCGTTAATGTACAACCCACAAGCATCGGCCCCCACTGCCCCAGCATATCCATTAATAACACAGACCACTATGGTGCAACAGCCTGGTGATGCAGCAGACAGGATAGAAACCACTACTTGGTATAAGGCTTGGAGTCAAAGTGAGCACCTTGCGATGGCAGATAAACTACCTGACCCTTATAAAAATCCTACAGGATTTTGTAGACAGCTCCACAGGATCCAACACAATTTTGATTCTAGTTGGAGTGATTTGGCAAGTCTTTTCACTATAGCTGCAGGTGCACCCTTTACCAACAGGGTGCAGAATGTGTTGTATAATGACCAAGCAAATCAGCCCCCTCCGGGAGACCAAAAGACTAGAGAATCAGGTCAGAACTTTTTAGAAAGGCTGCAAGCCCCAGCCAGACAGAGTGATGACATGTCACTTGGATTGCCTGAAGGGTTCCAAGGTCCAGATGAAACAGTAGATAAATACCATGCTAGATGTACAGGCATATTTACTGACCAGGACTTTGACATGACTACATGTTTTATTAACGGACTCTGGACAGAGATTAGACAAAAATCACTAGACGTTAGACCGGAATGTATGTATGTCCCAATAGAACAGACTCTGGCAGTAGTACGGGGAATAGAAGAACAGGCTCTAAAGAAAAAGCAGAGAAAAGTCAGACTATCAGCTATCCCTGTAATGGTGACAGTAAATACAGCTCCAGGAATGACAGCATCAGCTGATGTGGGTGGAACTCAACCTAAGACAGGATTTAGGCAAAGGCTAAGGATAAATGTGGAAGAGTATAGAAAGAAAGGACTTTGCTTTGGATGTGGGGGACAGGGACATATGAAGAGAGACTGTCCCTCCAAGGGACGGACAACCAGACCAGCTTTTCAAGTACAAGCCCAGGCAGTTAAGGTTGCCGAGTATGATTCAGACTAGGTGATTTGCAGCCCCCAGTCGTCCCCTGTGATAATGGTGTCCCCAATATCAGGTCCACACAAGTAGCAGTGAAACTGACATTACCAACAGGGGATGACATTAAATGTATAGTAGACAAAGGGGCGAGCCGGACAATAATCAGAAAACATGATATGCCACCAAAATTAGTGACTTCTGTAACAATACAAGGGACTGGACTTGGAGGGGTGACACATACGTTAAGACAGACTAAACCACTTAAGATTCGACTGGAGGACACTGTAGACATCTGTGCACAAATTTTAGTCCCAGACACATGCCCAGTAAACCTACTGGGATCAGACATATTGGCAGCAGTCCAAGCGGTCATCCGCTATGGATCCAAAGGGTTGACAGTTGCAGGTCATCTTCCAGAAGACATTCTGACTGTTGTAATTGGACATATAGCAGTAGAAGACCGTTCATATGACCATAATGAACTTGAAATTGAGAAGTTATTGGCTGAAATATCATCTTCTCTATGGGTTACAAGTAAAACTGATGTGGGAAATTTAAATGTCACTCCAGTAAAAGTGACTTTAAAACCGGGATTTGTCCCAGTTACAATCAAACAATATCATTTAAGTAAAGAGCAAGGTGCAGCAATTACATCACAATTATGGGAGTATATAGCTGCAGGGGTGATTAGGGAATGCAGATCACCTTACAATACACCACTGTTCCCAGTGAAGAAAAAAAAAATGGCGCCCCATCCGCTTATCGAATGCTGCATGATCTCCGAGAAGTTAACAAACAGTGATTGACACACCAATAGTGTTCCAAATCCACACACATTACTTAACTAAATACCTCAGAATGCCACATGTTTTACAGTGATTGACTTGGCTAATGTATTCTTTTCAGTGCCAATACACGAGGACAGTCAAATGTTAGAGGCATTCACAAAGGGAAGCTACATCGCCCTCCGCTTTTTCTGAAGCTACTCTAACAGGGATAAAGACCTTATGGAAGTCGATAGAAAAAGGATTCCCGATTCCAGGAAGGATGTTGATAGAACCCAAAGAGAACTTGATTCAAGTGACACTACATAATGCAACTAGGATAAAATGTTACATTTTTCACAACTCCTACTTATCAAATCGGGGGACACAGACAACGACAGGTTTATATCTGATTGATAGATGCCAAAATAGTAGTAATAGTAATAATAACACAATAGCTGAATCCATGGATTTTGTGTTTTTCCTAGAAGTATATCCACAGTGAATTTGTATTGTAACTTCAGATCATAGAACTACTAGTATGTTTCATTTGGCTAACCCTTTTTATGGATGTTTGTCTAATGTTATTAATCTAACTTAAAACAATGAAACTTTCTCTATTCTTCCTGACTTGAATCAATAACTAACTTTGTACTATCATCCGAATTCATAACTTGATTCTAATATTACTCTGTCTTTCGTGGAAAATGATCAAGATAATCAATCGTACAAAGCAGCTTGAGCAACATTTGCAGATTAGAAATAAAACGCTGACTGAGAGACAGATTTACTCTACCTTTGTTGGCAAGCGACTTGTCGATTTGGGAACCAAGAAAGATACTGATACCCAGTATCATTGGTATGATGTCTTCAAGGGATGGTCCTCAACGGCAAAAGGAGTTTTCGACTGGATTTTCTACCCAATACTTGTTATTTTAATTATCCTTATACTTTTCACTTGTTTTAATTGCTATATCCTTTGTAAAATAAGACACCTGTCTATTTTGTTTTAACTTAGTTATGTAGGGTAAGAAGTGGTTAGTAAGGGATAGACTTATTTGTGGCCGAAATATTCTTTATTTGTCCTTTAGATAAATGATTTACAACTAATCTGTGCGAAAGGATCTCAAGGCAAGTTTGATGATCCCACAGTTTACACGGCTACTCGTGTTAATCTGTGCCATACCACAGTATCCACTGTAACTCATGATAAGTAAGTTATAATCATGATAAATAGATTCCCAATCTAATGTTCACTATACTAGTGAAGGAAGGGATAGGAAGATCCGAGCTTCCATAGGGGTATCGGGTCCAATAGGGACAGAATAGTTGAATACAGTATTTTGTCAAAAAGAGGGGAAATGTAAGAGTAATTGAGAGTAAGGTTTATTAAGATTATAGCTTTTTCTTTAGTTATCAAAATAACTGTATCAATTAAATAATATTCATTGTATAAAAATGTCTCATGAGCAGTTTCTGAAATAAGGCTTCGTTCACATCTGCGCCAGGGCTTCATTCTGACGGCACGTCAGAGCTTTCCCTCGGAATGGAGTCCTGACTGACACAAACTATCAGTCAGGGTCCCATTCCGATGGAAAGCTCCAACGGAACATCAGAATGAGATCATGGCGAAGATGTGAACAAAGCCTAAGATGTGTGAAACAGGAAAATAATTCTAGTCACCACACAGAAGACCAAGCAGAACAGCATGCAAATGGAATTCTAAGATACTTTAGATAAGAAAACATTGATGTAATTTATGACATTGTTATGTATGTCATACAATTTAGTACTGAGAAAGACAGAACAAAGATATTACTAGATATTGTAATAGTTTAGACATATTTAAGTAGTTTACTTTAAAAAGGCTCTGTCACCACATTATAAGTGGTCTATCTTCTACATAATGTGATCGGCGCTGTAATGTAGATTACAGCAGTTTTTTATTTAGAAAAACGATCATTTTTGACGGAGTTATAACCTATTTTAGCTTTATGCTAATGTATTTCTTAATGCCCAACTGGGCGTGTTTTTACTTCTGACCAAGTGGTCGTTGTGGTGTGAAGTGTATGACGCTGACCAATCAGCGTCATACACTTCTCTACATTCATTTACGCTGTGCAGCCACATACACACACACTAACGCTACTTAAGTGTCCTGACAGTGAATATACATTACCTCCAGCCAGGACGGGATGTGTATTCAGAATCCTGATACAATAAGAACACTATCTGCTGTGTAAATGAATGGGGAGAAGTGTATGATGCTGATTGGTCAGCGTCATATACTCCTCTGTACAATGCCCACTTGGTCAAAAATTAAAACACGCCCATTAAGAAACTCATTAGCATGAAAGCTAAAATAGGTCATAACTCTATCGTTTTTCTAAATAAAAAACACTGCTGTAATCTACATTACACTGCCGATCACATTATGTAGAAGATAGGCCACTTATAATGTGGTGACAGAGCCTCTTTAAGTAAAAGTGACGTATATATCCTACTGTTGTAATTATCTGATTGGTTGATGAGTCTTAACTGAACGCATGAAGTTATAAATAAAACTCTAACTCATGGTTTTGCAGCAAATCTGCATGATACACCAAACATTGTGTGTGTCTGGATTATTCTCCGGCCGTATATTGGAATATATATGTATACTAGGAAAGTAATCTACGTATGAGAGCAACTCTGACAAGATGATATTGAAGCTTCTATAATATACATATACATCATTGTATTAATCACAAAACTTACATTAATGGCAATGAAACAGTCCTCAAGGCTGGGTCTCTTTACACAGAAGAGGGGAATGTCTGAGCTCTTACAAGATCTTGCCAAAACCTTACACTTTTTGTAATCACTTTCTGATGTCAGACACCAGCGGATATTTCTTGTTTTGGGTACTGCTAGGCAAAAGACTAAGAAAGAGGAAAACAATATTAAGTTCTGGCCAATGTAATGTTTTGTGTACCAAATAAACATCTAGGATGCACTGGACCCATAGCAAAAGACAACATCAGACCATCTTCTGGTGCTAGTTAAGGCCACCAATGACCCATCAAAGGACAGGGGGGCACAATGTTTGGTGAATTCCGTACCTTTCCACCCGCTTAATGATATATACCCCCTGTTGTATGTAGGTAAAACATAGTATATTACAATTCTACATTTGTATGAACAATATTTTTACTTATAAATATTTTGATGCTAACCAAGTGTGCCATCTCTTTCCATAACCATCTACAATGCATACCATTCCCATTATGCATTTATGACAATTCTTATATTACAGCTTTATCAGTCCCATTGGCTATTTCTAATGCAAAATTTAAATACAATGAAATCCAGATGAAAAAACATAATATCATATGGATTGCAGAGATCTACATCTAGATCAGTGGTCTCAAACACGCGGGCCGCATGCGGCCCCTGAGGCTGTCATCTGTGGCCCCCAGGGCACCGAAGCTCCCACGGGAGAGCAGGCCAAAGGTGGAGCGCAACGGCACTCCTTCGTAACATCATGTGGGGGCAGAGTCTTTTTCCCACGCTGCTGGATCATTGGTGGTAGGTGAGCAATGGTCACACAGCCCCTTGTAGATAGTACAACCCCCACTGTAGATAGCGTCCCACACACCCCACCCTGTCGACAGCGCTACACCCCCCCTCACTGTAATTAGCTCCATTGGGGCTTTCTCCAGGAGCCAGAGTGTTGCCGACGCTCGGGCTGGGATTCCTCTGCTGGAGGAGTCCCTGAAGTCACTATATATGGAAAGTGACTTCAGGGCTCCTCCAGCAGAGGAATCCCCAACTCAAGCATCGGCAATGCTTTGTCAGGGGAGTCCAGTCCAGGAGGATCCCCTGACGTCACTGTCCATATATGGACAGCAGAGGAATCCCAGGCCCGAGTGTCGGCAACAATTTGGCTGGAGAATCCAGTCGAGGAAGATCCCCTGACGTCACTGTCCATATAGCAAAGTAGTTGTGTTATAGTAATGTAGTGTTATTATAGTAATGTAGTATTATTATAGTATTGTAGTAATGTAGTATTATTATAGTAATGTAGTATTATTATAGTAATGTAGTAGTGTTATAGTAATGTAGTATTGTTATAGTGATGTAGTATTATTATAGTATTGTAGTAATGTAGTATTATTATAGTAATGTAGTATTATTATAGTAATGTAGTATTGTTATAGTAATGTAGTATTATTATAGTAATGTATTATTGTTGTAGTAATGTAGTATTGTTATAGTAAAGTACAGTAGTAGTATAGTAATGTAGTATTGTTATAGTAGTTCAAATAATGAATTGATTAACAATAATTTTGTATTGAATCAAATTTGAAAGTAATGCGGCCGTTAACTTCACATTTTGTTTTACCTGGCCGAGTTAGAGACCCCTGATCTAGACAGTAGCAATGCTCATTGTTTCTACTACAGCAGGTCAATAAGAGTCATTTTGAGGTTCATACCTCTGCTCAGCAGCGATGTGTCCCTAAACATTCAGTAGCAACATTTTCATTCCTTACATTGCATGTGTAATCTGCCATAGATTTGGCATTGATAAATGCTTTATTTCTACGTTGAAGTATGCTCAAATCCTAAAAGCAATATGGCGTTCTTCAAGAAACAACTAAAATGTATTTATTAACTTGTTAAAATTATACTAGACCCACCTATAAATATTGAGCTTGCAACCCTCTTTAGTCCAACCTGCTTAATACAGTACATCATTGCCTTTAACACTTCAATTTTGCGTCCAGATTTAATAATCTTAATAACACTTATCCTTATCAAACGATTTTTGACTGATATTTGATATTCTTTTGCTTACCTAGCATGGTGAGGCACAGAACCACAGGAAAGTAAGGAGCCATCATCCGCCGTCTGTAGGGGCTAGAATGAGAGTGTTCCTCTCTTACCATTGAGTCTGTTGGCAGAACGATGTAATTTATATGGACAAATGAGCCACTGTGTGCAGATGTTGCTTCACAGCAGGGTTAAGATCATAATATTTCCCAATATTACACTCCACCTCTGCTTCCTCTCAAATGGCTTTGAATGGGCTCATTCATTTTTGCTGGTAATATGAATTACTGGCACAAAATCACTTTTTGGTCTAATGGATGCTCTGGATTATGTAGAAGTAACCCTTTCGCCCATGAGACTAAATCTAGAATTTAGAATTTTTCACATTGCATATCATGTACTTCCAGCATGGGATGACACATCTTTTTTTGTGGCTAAACAACTGATATATTTTCGGGTTCTTACCAGTGATCCTGTACTATACAGTATGGAACCTATCCTAGTCCTTAAAATTATAGTGGTGTTACTTCCTAATAGACATTAAACCTATCAAAACAGCTCAGGCAATATAACATTACATATTATAGATATAAAATGTATATATTTTATTGAATACAAAACCTAGTAAAAACATACACAAACAGATCAAGGATGGAAGAACTAAAAATCCTGCGACAGGCTGTTATACAAAGGAGTGCTGGGTAATAAATAGATTGTAGTAAAAGTATAGTACTATATAACACACTGTACTGGATTGCACCTGTATGGTATGGCCTCCCTCAAGTATGTATTGTCTGGTTCTAAATCATCAGGACCCTGGGGCACTGTTAAGCCAGCAAAAGATCTGAGGCCTGTTCCCATAATGTAATTAAAGTGAACCCGTCACAATGAATATGCTATCGCAGGGCTTATGAGTCCAGTGAAAGGAGTGACTCAAGTATTTAGATACCTGAGATAACTCCCCCACTGGACCCATTAAAATTGCCATTGAGCAGCGGTTAGGGGCCCACAATGCCACAAGAACAGAGCTAGGGAGTCGTTCCGTGATATAACTTCACATTACTGGGATTTCCAGAGGGAATTGAGAACAGTGATGCTACATCCTTTACTTGTGACTAGATTCTTCCACATGTGGGCTGTGAAGGGCTATTGCAGTTATTGCACATTGAAAGGTCTCATAGGGTTCCCTTGCAGACGTTGCTACCTGGTAATAGGCCGGCCCGCCAGCCACTTGTTAGTTAATTTTTTTTTTACATCAAATAATGTGCATTCTGAAACTAAAATTAAAATCTCAATTTCACACCAGAAACGTAGAAGAAGAGATCCACTTTTTAGAAAATTAAAAGATTAATTATGGCGAACAGTCAATATTTAATGGCTTGATTCAGGCCTCCAGCAAGGAGCAGTGGGGTTAAGAGTGAATTTACCGGGGGAGTGGGTGGCAGGATCCTCTTCTGATGACCACCCTGGGATGAGACTTCTCTCAGGAGACCTACTAGAGCTGGTGAAACATGCCTTGGCTCAGACCTCCTCCTTTCTCTTTCAGTTGCCAGGTTCCTCTTTTTTGCCCCAGACATATACACTGCACTAGTCGGCACAGGTGGGGGTCTCCTCTCCTCCAATTGTGCCAGCCACCTAGCACTCCTCTGCTCTCTCTTCTTTCCTTTGTCTTCCAGTATTGTCTTTGTCTTTCCTTTCACAGGCATTTACTCCTCCTTTCTCCTCCTCATCACTTCCTGCCCGCCCCTGCTCACTGCCCCAATCATAAGCCTAATGAAGACCTCAATTCGAGGTCAAAACGCGTAGCTTCTGTGACCAACTTTGCGACACATGTTGTTTCATTACACATGCCTTTTTTAAAGAAATAAATTTCCATTTATTGTGAAACTGCCTTGACTGTGAATTTGGTCCAATTTTTCACACCAGGGCAGGATCGCCTTCTACCAAGAGTGACTATTTTTTTCAAAATGATCAGGCACTGCCCCAAGGAGAACTGGGAAATTAAGTCTTGCTGCCTCTCAGCAGCTGCGACAGTTCTCCATATCGGTTACAGTTCCCGGCCACCACAGCAGCGCCTACTGCTCCTCATAAATCCCCTCCAGGGATTACATCAGAATTGAAACCTCAGCAGTAAAGTCATATTTTTGGGCACTTAACAATAAATGTCTCTCTGTCCAAGTAACTAAGTATAAGAACTACTGTGTTTTTTCTTTCATTTACAGAAGTAGAACTTGCTCAATATGTTCAATGTCATCTGCTAGTAATTTTAAATCCACTGGTGATTTCTGTTACTATTTGACTTGCTTGATTTGTTGTATGCTTTTTAGGTGTTAGATGTAATATTACACTGTGTAAGGAAGTATTCATCTGACAGCAAAAATTGGCTGTTTTTTTAAATTATGAAGTTCATAATTGTATATTTCATAAAATCGTATAAAGTACAGTCTATAAATAAAAAAATGTACAAGCTATGCAAACACACACATGGTCATCTTTCTATATCAAGCAACAGATTACATGGAAGTTTTAAGGAGACAAGATTGGCTTTTAAAAAGAAAAGAGGCAATGTGTAGTTCAGTATGCTTTATTTTTTCTTCCCCATCTAAAAGTAGATGTTTAACCCCTTTCCGATATCCGCCGTATATATATATGGCGCAGTCGGGCAGGGGTCCCTGCAAAGCGTAGTACTATTTCGTCATGGTGATATTGAGGGCTCAGGAGCACCATCCCTGCCGGGTGCCAGCTGTATGTTACAGCTGGCACCCTGATGTAACGGCCAGGACCGGAGTAAGCCTCCCATCTGACCGATTAAGCCCTCAGATGCTGCGTTCAATTGAGATTGCAGCATCTGAGGGGTTTTTAGCCTCCGGCACCCAAGCAACATGATCACTGGGTTGCCGGTGGCTGCAATGGCAACCGGAGGCCTAATACTGGCCTCCTGGTCTGCCAGCAACGGAAGCCTCCTATGCCTTGCTCAGAGCCAGCGTCATCAGCTGTGGGTGTCCGCTGTATGTTACAGCGGACACCCCGCTGTAACGTCAGGAACCGTAGCTAGCTCCGATCCCTGCCATTAACCCCTTAGATGCAGCGATCGAAAGCGATCATACATCTTAGTGGTTTGTAGCAAATTGGCAGCCCGATTGCCGACTGCTACTAAGGCAACAGGAGGCCTAACAATGGCCTCCTGGTCTGCCATTACGGAAGCTGATTAGGCCCCGCCCGTTTCGGAGCCTGGTCGGCTTGCTGTCAGTAAACAACTGACAGTTCTAATACATTGCACTACATAGGTAGTGCAATGTATTAGAACAGCAAACAAACAGTTGGACCTTCAAGTCCCCTAGTGGGACTACAAAAGAGTGTAATAAAAGTTGTAAAAAATAAAATAAAAGTTTCAAGTAATAAAATAAAACACAATTGCCCTTGAACTATAAAAATATTATGTTATTTATTCTGCGCAGTGAACACCGTAAAAAAACAAACGAAATACTTAGCCAGAATTGCTGTTTTTTGGTCACTATGTCTTCCAAAAATTGAAATAAAAAGTGCTCAAAAAGTCGCATGTATCCAAAAATTATACCAATAAAAACTATAGCTTGTCCCGCAAAAAACAAGCCCTCATACAGCTCAGTCAACAAAAATTTTTAAAAGTTATGGCTCTTACAACATGGTGACAGAAAAAATACATTCTACATTTTCCAAAAGTAATTTTATTGTGCAAAAAGTTGGAAAATATAAAAAAGTGCTGTGTGTGACGCTACCTACAGGGGCTGTGTGTGACGCTATCTACAGGGGCTATGTGTGTGATGCTATCTACAGGGGGGCTGTGTGTGGCGCTATCTACAGGGGTTGTGTGTGTGGCGCTATTTACAGGGGTTGTGTGTGGCGGTATCTACAGGGGCTGTGTGTGTGACGCTATCTACAGGGGATGTGTGTGTGACGCGATCTACAGGGGCTGTGTGTGACGCTATCTACAGGGGTATGTGTGTGACGCTATCTACAGGGGCTGCGTGTGTGACGCTATCTACAGGGGCTGCGTGTGTGACGCTATCTACAGGGGTATGTGTGTGGCACTATCTACAGGGGGATGTGTGCGACGCCATCTACAGGGGGATGTGTGTGGCACTATCTACAGGGGGATGTGTGCGACGCCATCTACAGGGGCTGTGTGTGTGACGCTATCTACAGAGGGATGTGTGTGACGCTATCTACAGGGGCCTTTGTGCACGTGGTGCTTTACTATACAGTGTTTAACACAATTATATTCAGGAGCGCAGTGTTTGGTGCTATTATATATACTGGCACAGTGTGTAGCACCATGATCATTTTATTTTCGTTTATAGGTGTAGAAATGTTGGAAAAGTGAGAAACAGAAGACATCTAAGTGGCAAATTCTGCAGAAATGGGTCATGGCCGGGAGAAGTCGTCATGAAGTCTGGACTGGATGAAGAAGAAAAGAGGAAAAAAGTTACCAGAATCTGAGAAGTCGTCACCTGTGTGTCACTAGATTTATAGACAATCTGTCACCTCTCCTGACATGTTTATTATAGGAAATCCTTGTGTTTCACAAAAAATCTTTGTGAATTCCAGGACTGATAGACAAATGCGTGTTACCATTCCCCTTGTCAGGAGGATGTGTCCCTACACAGTGTGATACTGTCAGCGATGGTTGGAGACTGTCAGTATGTAGGGACACAGCTCTTTGACAAGGGGAATCGTAACACCCATTTGTTAATGCTTGCACAAAAAGGTAGTGTTACGGCGCGGCGGGGGAGAAGGGGGGCCCAAGTTTGGGTAACAGCCCAGGGCCTATAGTCTACTTAATCCGCCACTGATACTGACCCACAGAATAAAGTTAACATGTAATTTATGATGCGTGGTGTACGTTATATAAAAAAAACTATGCCAGAATTGCTGTCTTTTGATCACCTTGCCTCCCCCAAAAAAGTATAAAAAGTGATCAAAAAGTTGCATGTACCCCAAAATGGTACCAATAATAACTACAGCTCATCCCGCTAAAAAAACAGCCCTCATAGCACTACGTCTATGAAAAAATAAAATAAGTTAAGGCTCCAATAAGTCAGGAAAAAAAAATATGCAGTTGTGCAGCCCAAGGGGAACATTTCTTCTGTTTCAAGAGGCGATTTATCAAGGCACTAAAATTAGGGAACCACTAAACAAATCTTCTGGAAGCGAGGGTACCCTTATTATACCAGGACAAGAACTTTCCCAGCAAAATTCCCCACACTGCAAAGGTGCGGAGTGTGTACCAAGAGGGGAATAAGTAAGGACATCATTTATCAGTGCGACACTGGCCTGTGCATAAAGGATTGCTTAACCACGTAACACACATCTATGGATTATTTTATTGTTTACCCCATTATTATACCACCTGACTATGCCCCTGATGTACTCTGCCCAGCTTACATATGCCCCCACATTATAAACTAAATTACTCCAAAAGCCAAATGGCGCTCCCTCCCTTCTGAACCCTACAGCATGCCCAAACAGCAGTTTACTTCCACATATACAGTGAAGGAAATAAGTATTTGATCCCTTGCTGATTTTGTAAGTTTGCCCACTGTCAAAGACATGAACAGTCTAGAATTTTTAGGCTAGGTTAATTTTACCAGTGAGAGATAGATTATATATAAAAAAAAAAAAAATCACATAGTCAAAATTATATATATATATTTGTATTGTGCACAGAGAAATAAGTATTTGATCCCCTACCAATCATTAAGATTTCAGCCTCCTCCAGACCAGTTACACGCTCCAAATCAACTTGGTGCCTGCATTAAAGACAGCTGTCTTAAATGGTCACCTGTATAAAAGACTCCTGTCCACAGACTCAATTAATCAGTCTGACTCTAACCTCTACAACATGGGCAAGACCAAAGAGCTTTCTAAGGATGTCAGGGACAAGATCATACACCTGCACAAGGCTGGAATGGGCTACAAAACCATTAGTAAGACGCTGGGTGAGAAGGAGACAACTGTTGGTGCAATAGTAAGAAAATGGAAGACATACAAAATGACTGTCAATCGACATCGATCTGGGGCTCCATGCAAAATCTCACCTCGTGTGGTATCCTTGATCCTGAGGAAGGTGAGAGCTCAGCCGAAAACTACACGGGGGAACTTGTTAATGATCTCAAGGCAGCTGGGAACACAGTCACCAAGAAAACCATTGGTAACACATTACGCCGTAATGGATTAAAATCCTGCAGTGCCCGCAAGGTCCCCCTGCTCAAGAAGGCACATGTACAGGCCCGTCTGAAGTTTGCAAATGAACATCTGGATGATTCTGAGAGTGATTGGGAGAAGGTGCTGTGGTCAGATGAGACTAAAATTGAGCTCTTTGGCATTAACTCAACTCGCCGTGTTTGGAGGGAGAGAAATGCTGCCTATGACCCAAAGAACACCGTCCCCACTGTCAAGCATGGAGGTGGAAACATTATGTTTTGGGGGTGTTTCTCTGCTAAGGGCACAGGACTACTTCACCGCATCCATGGGAGAATGGATGGAGCCATGTACCGTCAAATCCTGAGTGACAACCTCCTTCCCTCCACCAGGACATTAAAAATGGCTCGTGGCTGGGTCTTCCAGCACGACAATGACCCGAAACATACAGCCAAGGCAACAAAGGAGTGGCTCAAAAAGAAGCACATTAAGGTCATGGAGTGGCCTAGTCAGTCTCCAGACCTTAATCCCATCGAAAACTTATGTAGGGAGCTGAAGATCCGAGTTGCCAAGCGACAGCCTCGAAATCTTAATGATTTACAGATGATCTGCAAAGAGGAGTGGGCCAAAATTCCATCTAACATGTGTGCAAACCTCATCATCAACTACAAAAAAACGTCTGACAGCTGTGCTTGCCAACAAGGGTTTTGCCACCAAGTATTAAGTCTTGTTTGCCAAAGGGATCAAATACTTATTTCTCTGTGCACAATGCAAATAAATATATATAATTTTGACAATGTGATTTTCTGTTTGTTTTTTTATATAATCTATCTCTCACTGGTAAAATTAACCTAGCCTAAAAATTCTAGACTGTTCATGTCTTTGACAGTGGGCAAACTTACAAAATCAGCAAGGGATCAAATACTTATTTCCTTCACTGTATGGCATCACCAAACCAGGGAGAACCCTTTTAACAATTTTTGGAGTGTGTGTCTCCAGTGGCACAAGCTGGGCACAACATATTTGCCACTGAAATTACATATCTAGGGAAAAATTGCTATTTTTATTTTGCACATTCCGCAGCGCAATCATTTATGGAAAAGACCTGTTTGGTGAAAATGCTCACTATACCCCTTAATAAATGCCTTGAGGGGTATAGTTTCCAAAATGGGGTCACTTCTCTAGGATTTCTTTTATTATTTCACATCAGAGCCCTGCAATTTTGAACCAATACTTTGTAAGTCGCCAAATTAGGCCTCAATTTCGCATGGTACTCTTTCACTCCTGAGCCCTGTCAAAAGATTAGGGCCGTGTGTAGGGTGTTTCTAAAACCGTGAAACACAGCATAATAATTAGAGAGCTGTCTTTTTATGGTGGCACAAGCTAGGCACCACATATTGGCATATCTATGGAAAAATTCCCATTTTCACTTTGCAACATCGAGTACACACTAATTTCTGCAAAACACCTGCGGGGTTAACATGCTCTCGACACACCTAGGTAAATACCTTGAGGGGTGTAGTTTCCAAAATGGGTCACTTCTGGGGGGTTGTCACTGTTTTGGTCCCACAGGGGCTTTGCAAAATCTGCTCCAAAGCCGAATGATGGTCCTTCCCTTCTGAGCCCTACTATTTGCCCAAACAGCAGTTTATGACCACATATGGGGTATTGCCGTACTCCGGAGAAATTGATTTACAAATGTTGGGGTGCTTTTTCTCCATTTATTCTTTGAAAAAATGAAACATTTTGAGCTAAAGCTATGTCGTGTTGGAAAAAAAATATTTTTACTTTCACTGCCCAACTCTAATAAAATCTATGAAACACCTGTGGGGTAAAAATGCTTACTATACCCCTAGATGAATTCCTCAAGGTGGGTAGTTTCCCAAATGGAGTCACTTTTGGGGAGTTTCCACTGTTTTTGTCCCACAGGGTCTTTGCAATAGCGACATGGTACCAAGAAACCAATCCATCAAAATCTGCGCTGCACAAGACAAATAGCGTACCTTCCCTTCTAAGCTCTTCTGTGTGCCCAAACAGCAGTTTATAACAACATATGAGGTATTTCCGTACTCTGTAGAAGTTGCTTTACAAAGAGTTCCTTTTTTCCTTTATTTGTTGAGAAAATGAAACTTTTTGAGCTAAAGCTACATTTTATTGAAAAAAAAAGCATTTTTTTTTTTCACTGCCCAATTCTAATAAAAACCATGAAACACCTGTGAGATCAAAATACTTACTACACCCCTAGATTAATTCCTCAAGGGCTGTAGTTTCCTAAATGGAGTCACTTTTGGGTAGTCTCCACTGTACTGGTACCTCAGGGGCTTTGCAAATGCGACATGATGCCGAGAAACCAATCCAGCAAAATCTGCGCTCCAAAAGCCAAATGGTGCTCCTTCCCTTCTAAGCTTTGCCGTGTGCCCAAACAACAGTTTATGACCACATAAACAAAAGGTGAGGTATAAACTCACCTATAAGAGTTGTGCTTGGTCAGGCACAACTCTGATGCTTGCATGGGTAATATGGAAATAGCTGCTGCCAAGGTCCGATCCGGGAACGGATTGTTACCGCCAGAATAAGTGAGAAAGACCAAAATTGGACCTATAACGGCGCTGCTAAGATGACGTTTAAAACATCGAAGTATATAAATAAATAAATATGTTTTATTAATAGATAGGCTACGCGTTACGACATCAAACTGATGTCTTCATCAGTTCGATGTCGTAACGCGTAGCCTATCTATTAATAAAACATATTTATTTATTTATATACTTCAATGTTTTTAACTTCATCTTAGCAGCGCCGTTATTGGTCCAATTTTGGTCTTTTTCTCACTAAAGGGTTAAGAAACTTTCTAAATGCTGTTTTGAATACTTTGAGGGGTGCAGTTTTAAAATGGGGTGATTTATGGGGACTTTCTAATATATAAGGCCCTTAAAACCACTTCAGAACTGAACTGGTCCATGAAAAAATAGCCTTTTTAAATTTTCTTGAAAATGTGAGAAATTGCTGCTAAACTTATAAGCCTTGTAACATTCTAGACAAATAAAAGTTCATTCAAAAAATGATGCAAACATAAAGTAGACATGTGGGAAATGTTAATTAGTAACTCTTTTGTGTGGTATTACCATCTGTTTTACAAGCAGATACATTTAAATTTAGATAAATTGTAATTTTTTCAAGTTTTCGCTAAATTTTGTTGTTTCTCACAAATAAATATTGAATTTATCGACTAAATTTTTTCACTAACAAAGTCCAATATGTCATGAGAAAACAATCTCATAATCGCTTTGATAGATAAAAGCATTCCAAAGTTATTACCACATAAAGTGACACATATCCAATTTGAAAAATAAGGCTATGTCAGGAAGGTCAAAAGTGGCCAAAGCGAGAAAGGGTTATATTTAAAATTGGTATTTCCCTGCTTTTTCAAACCTCCACCCCTGCAATTTTAAGCAAAATATAAATGATAACTGTGACTATAACATTGGTGGCCTATCCTTAGAATGGCCATCAATGTTGGATTGATGGGGTTCTGACCTCTGGGACGCCCTCTGATCACAAGAGTGGATAAGTTGCAATACCAGCATGAACGATGCCTCTATTCCTATGTAAACAATGACGGGGACACAGTGCATACAAGAGCTTCTTCATTCTGCTGGTCAGCAGAGGCTCCGTAGGTCGCATAGTCCATCAATGTATCTTTCCTATGGATAGGCCATTAACCCCTTCCCGACATTTGACGTATCCATACGCCAAAGTCGGGTAGGGAAAGTATGGAGCAGGCTCACGGAGTGAACCCGCTCCATACGATGCGGGTGTCAGCTGTTTGTTACAGCCGACACTTCAGAGTAATGAGCGGCTTCGCGCCTGAGCGCGATCCCGCTCGTTTAACTCGTTAAATGCTGCGGTCAATAGCAACCACAGCATTTAAATAGTTAGAAAGCGGGGTGCGACCCCCTCTAACAGCTCATCGCGCCCCCCGCAATGCAATTGTGGGGGAGAGGGGCGATGGTTGCCTAATGAAGGCCCCCAGGTACGCCATCTTTCTGCACCTCCGGCAGGGCTTAATAGTTGCCGGTCAGAATCACGATATACTGCAATACATTAGTATTGCAGTATATCGTGGAAGCAATCTAACGATCGCTGGCTGAAGTCCCCTATGGGGACTAATAAAAAAAGTAAAAATTAGTTAAATAAAGTTTTTTTTGGTTTCAAAAAAATGTAAAGTTAAAAAAAAAAACCTTTTCCCATTTTCCCCCTAGAGCATAGTAAAAAATAAATAAAAATAAACATAATTAGTATCGCCACGTCCATAAAAGTCTGAACTATTACAATATATCATTATTTAACCCGCATGGTGAACGCCGTAAAAAATAATAATTTGTGAACGCCAGAATCTCTATTTTTTGGTCACCTAATCTCCCACAAAAAATGAAATAAAAGTGATCAAACCGTCGCATGTACACCAAAATGGTATTATTTAAATATACAGCTTATACTGCAAAAAATATGCCCTGATACCACTTAATCGACGGAAAAATAAAAAAGTTATGGCTCTCAGAATTTGGCGACACAAAATAAATTTTCTTTTTTACACTTAGGTTTTTGCTTGTAAAAGTAGTAAAATATAGAAAAAACGATATATATTTGGTATCGCCGTAATCACATTTACCCACAGAATAAAGTTAACATGTTGTTTTAATTGCACAGTGAATTCCGTAAAAACGGCGCGCAAAAAAACATGGAGGAATCTATGTTTTTTTCATTTTGTACCCCCACAAATAATTTTTTCCCATTTCCTAGTACATTATATGGCAAAAGAAATGGTGCTACGAAAAATTACAACTCGTCCCGCAAAAATCAAGCCCTCATAGTACTATATCGACGGAAAAATAAAGACGCTATGGCTTCTGGAATGTGGGGGGGGGGGAAACAAAAATGAAAATCGGGCTGCGGCGGGAAGGGGTTAATGTTATAGTCCTGGGGAGTCAAATAGTAAAATAACAAACATTGCCATATACTCACCCTTCAAAATATGCTTATTCCTTACCTCACTTCTAAGTATTGCCAGTATACAATATTCTTGTTACCATGACTGTGAATTTATTTTTTATTATGCCAAAATAAAAAACAAAAAAGAAAATTGGCAACCTTGGCACTTTGGGGTAAACAAAAGGAACAGTGCGTGACTGGACATTTTGCATTTTACTATTGACTAATAGTTATGGAACACAGGGTTGCCAACCATCCATATATTTCTGGACAGTCTGAAAAAAATTCTTCAGTGTCCCTAAAAAAAATAATATTTATATATTTGCATATATTTTTAAGCTTGGGGTATGGAAGAGGTTATTATGATTGTAATTATCGTCATTTTAGAGTTCAACGTAAATGCTAGACTAAATGCGTTCATATCACTATTCTAAACTATAGACATATTACGTTTTTACTTAATTTTCTGATTTTTGTGTAAAAATTGTTGGCTGTCCATAATTCTAATGGTCAACATTGGCTCAAATTTGAAATTTAGACACTGACCTGTCATGTTTTACGCATTTATATATTTTGTCTTGTAGTTCTCTTTTTTTTGTAGTTTTAATCCAGTTAATTATTTTTTTAAATCCTTTTGATGTAAATGTTATTAAAAAAATGAAAATCTGGTCCCTGCTCAGGTGTAGTTGTCACATTTAGGATATTGGCTATAATGAACATTATTATGTATGGCGATATGCTTGTACCACTATTGTCGTAAACTCATCAATATTCACTTGTTCTTCCTATTCCCAGAACTATGGAAATATCTATCTTGAATAAAAGACACATACAATTCAATATAAGATTCCATTTATTTATTTACTTGAAGAGGTTACTAAGAAAGTAAAGGTACAATAATTCTGTACGGGAACTTTACAAGATGTGCAACTCTTGGACTTAATGGCTGTGCAGAGTGCAAGCAGCGAGAAAACCAGTGTTTAGAAACATATATTATCATCAAACCTATGCAAAGAGCTTCAGTATAATTTACATGCAGGGGGATACATAAAATATCCATATCACTTCCGCAGTAGAAAATCTATCTGTTACATACATGCGGATTTCTCATTGTGTCACAGTCTTGTGGATTTTCTCCTGGGAGCAGGATTTTAGTCTTAAGGGACTTACTTTTCTATCCTGAGGATACTCCCAACTCTTTCATAGTAACATAGTAAGGTTGAAAAAAAGACATTGAGGTCAACCTATTATTCTGCAGTGTTGATCCAGAGGAATGCAAAATTCCTTTGAAGCAGTTACCAATTGTCTCATATTAGGGGGGGGGGGATGCTTCCCAACACATTAACTCATATCCACCAATGTAGTACATGTAACTTCCAGCAGGTGTGAAGCTATTGGGGCTTTTGCAGAAGTAGATGCTAGAAGTAGAACCTAGCAGATTACATTGAAATTGTGATTCTCCTTGACTCTAAGGGTATGTACACACGTAGAGTCAAAAACATCTCAAAATACGGAGCAGTTTTCAAGGGAAAACAGCCCCTGATTTTCAGACGTTTTTTGAGCAACTCGCGTTTTCGCTGCGTTTTTTACGGCCGTTTTTGGAGCTGTTTTCATTGGAGTCTATGAGAAAACGGCTCCAAAAACGTCACACTTCTTTTGACGAGGCTGTAATTTTACGAACCGTCTTTTGACAGTGACGCGTAAAGTGACAGGTCGTCGGCACAGTACATCGTAAAGCCCATTGAAAGTAATGGGCAGATGTTTGCCGACGTATCAGAGCAGATAAAAAAGAGACTTCAGACTATAGAAACCTTTAAAGATACTGCTAACATGTTTCCTCATTTTTGCCCGCACAGTGTCTCAGTGATCTGCATTTTTGCCTTTAAGCACCGGCACACTTAGGAGCCATTCACATCTGTTCCGTTAGGGGCTTCCATCGCCGGAAAGCTATCGGTACCTATTAGTCAATGGGTTCCGTCGACAACCGGCCGTGTCTATGTTGCAGGTGAAAGACCAGAACAATGGAATGCCCCATCGCAGATGTGAACAGCTAGCCACATGGCCACGTCTACTCTATATGTACTTTGTATTTGTACTTGACTTTTAAATGATAAAAGTAATTGGCAACTTCTTTTGGTTCAGAAAATGTACATAAGAATAATTAACATATTCATTTGATGAATATTTGTTTTATCGTAAGACATCTTCCATTCCTGTATGTCATCCATATGGTCATGTAGCTTGTTATGAAGCTTTATGATTCATAAATTACACCTCTCTAGCAGTCATAAGCATAGCTATAGCTTGTGGGCTTTCCTGTAAAACCTGTACTTTAAGGCTATGTTCACACGGAGTATTTTGCCGAGTTTTTTGACGCGGAAACCGCGTCGCAAAACTCGGCAAAAGCGGCCCGAGAACGCCTCCCATTGATTTCAATGGGAGGGGTCGGCGTCTTTTTCCCGCGAGCAGTAAAACTGCCTCGCGGGAAAAATAAGCGACATGCCCTATCTTCGGGCGCTTCCGCCTCTGACCTCCCATTGACTTCAATGGGAGGCAGAGAAAGCGTATTTCGCGCTGTTTTATGCCCGTGGCGCTCAATGGCCGCGGGCGAAAAACGGCGCGAAAAGCGGCGTGCAGGGAGAGGAAAATCTGCCTCAAAGTTCCAAACGGAATTTTGAGGCAGATATTCCTCCCCCAAAATACTCAGTGTGAACATAGCCTTACTCTCTCCCCGACCAATTTCACATAGTAAGTATAAATATTATACAGTATGCTGAATATTTGGACCGTACACTTAGAACTCTTTCCTCATATTGTATTCTTGCAAATGTATATATGGGGGGAAAAAAAGGTAAATTCAGAAACCAGCAAATAGATCATCTGTAAGTGCCCCTCTGCAGTCAGGAAAGGGTGCTGCATGAGGCAACGGTCCCAGTTTATATCGCGAATGGTGCACCTACCCCTCGGTCGGATGTTCCTAGCTGTAACTTCTGCTGTGTTCAGGAAAGTAAATATGCTCTAAATTAAGAAATCTTTTGGGAAAGGTTCATCCACCGATACAGGATTTATGTTTTTTTTGTAAATTACGACATGTAGGACAAGTTATGCAATTGCAGAAGTTTTCACTTGTATTTGTTACCTTGGCCAGAAAAAATATTAGAATGATTTAGAAGTTTTGAAAGCAGACAAGAACTCTTTGTGAATAAAGTCACACTTTCTCTATTCATTTATTCAGGTTCCAGTATGTGTCAAATTTAAAAGTTTTATTTCTACCCCATGCATTAATTATGTTGCTTCTGTAGCAAAATGTCAGGATTTCATGAGAACTAAGAAGTAAAGATAACAGTATGATCTAAATGTTATTATAAAAATTATTATATCATTTTATATAAGACATGGCACCTTAAAGTGGATCTCCATGATTCACCTTCATTTAAGTAAATGTGTTGCAGTTAAACTGGTGAGCAGTGTAAAGCATAGGGGTGAGAGAAAGCAGCAGTCTGAGCCTCTGATGAGACAAGAGGTAGATCTCAGACTACCATAGACTTCATACAGACAATGCAGTTATGCCAGAGTCACACAGTCCTAATTTAAGGCTATGTACACCGTTGTAAGCTATTTTATGGACTTAAATGTGATATTTATTAGCTGAATTTTATGTGTCGGAGACATGTAGGACCAGCTCTCAGCCAAACCGTCAGTTAAGCTGAACTGATGGAATCGGCTTTGACAGAACAATACAGGACACATAGAAGCTGTTGTCACTGGGCCAGCAGAGGGCGGTGTGAACCTACCTTGTCACAAAGGGTGACAAGGTAGGTTCTTGGGGCTAAACCAGAGAGCGGAGTCTAAGGAAACCCCTAGCCTTTACCCTTGATCTCCTGTACAGGGATCTGAACTTCACTGCAGGGAAACCCCAGGTCGCTACTCCCAGAGTAGTCTCCCTTGGTGACGGCCAACGTAACAGGTGTAGAGAGAGATAGCGTGGTCGGGTGTGTCGAAAGGGCAGGTTGCAAGGTACAAAAATGAGTCACGTAGCTAATGGTCAGGGCAGGCAGCAATAGTTTGTCACGGGTAACAAAGACCAGGACAGGTGGCAGGCATGGATGGTCACAGTACAGACTGAGATCAAAACAAGGAAAATTCAATATATAGAGAAAGTAGAAATTCTAGGAACACAGGGAACACTAGAGAACCAAATTGCTCTGGCAATGAGTTTAGAGAAGGAAGGGCTTTTATGCCCAAGGTCTGCTGGGAAAATCTAATTTTGGTGCGCGCTGGCCCTTTAAGAAAGCAAGGGTCAGCGGAGTTCATAATAGTTGTAAAGTTTTTTTAATATAAAAGTAATTTGGAAAGGTGCTTAAACCAACAAAATACATTCATTTAATAAACAAATTGCTAACATAGGTGTACGTAGCCTTTAACCCCTTTAGAACGCAGCCTGTTTTGGCCTTGTGGCACAGCCGATTTTTTCAAATCTGACGTGTTACTTTATGTGCTAATAACTTTGGAATGCTTTTACCTATCCAAGCGATTCTGCAATTTTTTCCTCGTGACATATTGTACTTCATGTTAGTGAAAAAATTTGGTTGACAAATGTAATATTTATTTGTGAAAAACACCCAAATTTAGAGAAAATTTGCAAAAAATTGAATTTTTCAGAATTTAAATGTATATACACGTGTAAAACAGATAGTAATACCATGCAAAATAGTTACTAGTTAACATTTCCAATAAGTCTATTTTATGTTTGCATAGTTTTTTAAATATCCTTTTCTTTTTCTAGGATGTTACAACCTTTAGCAGCAATTTCTCACATTTTCAAGAAAATTTTAAAAGGCTAATTTTTCATGGACCGGTTCAGTTCTGAAGTGGTTTGTGGGCCTTATATATTAGAAAGTCCCCATAAATCACTCAATTTTAAAAACTGCACCCCTCAAAGTATTCAAGACAGTATTCTCAAGTCTCTTAGGCGTTTCACAGAAATGAAAGCAGATGTGAAATTTTACAAGAGAAACACAACACAATATTTATTGCCCAGATTCTGCAGTTTTTAGAAATATCAGACATACGCCCTAGTGTGCTAATGGACTGAAGCACCGGCCTCGGAACCAAAGGAGCACCTAGGGGATTTTGGGGCCTCCTTTCTTAGAATATATTTTAAGCACCATATCAGGTTTGAAGAGGTCTTGTGGTGCCAAAACAGTGGAACCCCCCAAAGTTTACCCCATTATGGAAACTGCACTCCTCAAGGAATTTATCTAGGGGTATAGTTAGCATTTTGACTTGTTAGTTTTTTTTGCTAATGTTATTTGAATTAGGCCTTATTTACACGAACGTGTTTCACGTTCATGATACGCGCGTTAAAATCACGCGCATCGCGCGGACCTATGTAAGTCAATGGGGCCATTCAGACATTCTGTGTTTTTCACGCAGCGTGTGTCCGCTGCGTTAAACTCACTGCATGTCCTATACTTTAGCGTTTTTTGCGCATCACGCACCCATTGAAGTTAATGGGTACGTGAAAATCACGCGCAGCACACGGACGCACTTCCGTGTGCTGCGCGTAATTCGCGCAACAGTTGTTCAAGAAATGAAGGGAAAAATAAAACCACCTCCTTCATTTCATTTTCTAAACATCAAAAACGAGTGTCATAAGGATGGCATATGCGTGAAAATCACGCAGCCACGCACCAAACACTGATGACACACGGAACTGCAACATGCAAAAAACGCAGCATTTTTTGCGCGCACAAAACGCACACGTTCGTGTAAATAAGGCCTTAGTCTGTGAAAATGAAAATAATTTTTTTTCTGAGAAAAAGATATAATTTTTTCATTTTTACAAGGAATAAAGGAGAAAATGCACCCCAACATTTGTAAAACAATTTCTCCTGATTACGGCAATACCGCACATGTGTGGTGTGAGGGCTTATTATTTGCAGTAAGAGTTGTAGTTTCTATTGACACCATTTAAGGTACCGTATAATGTACTGGGAAACTGAAAAAACATTTATTTGCGGGCTGAAATTGGAAAAAAATTTGATTCCTCCATTGTTTTTTGGGTTTCGTTTTTACGGCTTCCACCGTGAGGCAAAAATGACAACTTAACTTTAATTAGCATCTCATTACGATTGCGGTGATACCAAATTTATATATGTAGGTTTTTTTTGTATATATTTTTACTACTTTTACAAAGAAAAGACTTTGTTAAAAAAAAATATATTGTTTTGTATCACCACATCCTGAGAGCAATAACTTTTTTATTTTTTGGTCAATTGAGCGGAGTGAGGGCTTATTTTTGGCAGAACAAGCTGTCGTTTTTATTGGTACTATTTTATGGTACATACAACTTTTTGATCACTTTTTATTACATACACCGTGTTCCAAATTATTATGCACATTGGATTTAAGTGTCATAAACATTTAATTATTAGTTTTTCAATTAAACTCATGGCTGGTATTGTGTCTTAGGCTGGGTTCACACGACCTATTTTCAGACGTAAACGAGGCGTATTATGCCTCGTTTTACGTCTGAAAATAGGGCTGCAATTTGTCGGCAAACATCTGCCCATTCATTTGAATGGGTTTGCTGACGTACTGTGCAGACGACCTGTTATTTACGCGTCGTCGTTTGACAGCTGTCAAACTACGACGCGTAAATTGACTGCCTCGGCAAAGTAGTGCAGGGCACTTCTTTGCAACGTAATTTGAGCCGTTCTTCATTGAAGTCAATGAAGAGCAGCTCAAGATTTACGAGCGTCACAGACGCCTCGCATAATACGAGGAGGAGCTTTTACGTCTGAAACTACGCAGCTGTTTTCTCCTTAAAACAATCTGTCTTTTCAGACGTAAAAGCCTCTCATAGTGTGCACATACCCTTAGGGCTCTTTGGATCATTGTAATCAATCTCAGACACCTGTGATAATTAGTTTGCCAGGTGTGCCCAATCAAAGGAAAACTACTTAAGAAGGACGTTCCACATTATTAAGCAGGCCACAGGTTTCAAGCAATATGGGAAAGAAAAAGGATCTCTCTGCTGCCGAAAAGCGTGAAATAGTGCAATACCTTGGACAAGGTATGAAAACATTGGATATTTCAAGAAAACGTAAGCGTGATCATCGTACTGTGAAAAGTAGTTAAAATGCAGCTGCTAAAATGCCATTGCAAAGCAGCAAACAGGTATTTGAAGCCGCTGGTGCCTCTGGAGTCCCGCGAACCTCAAGGTGTAGGATCCTCCAGAGGTTTGCAAGTGTGCATAAAGCTATTATTCGGCCACCCCTAAACAATGCTCACAAGCAGAAACGGTTGCAGAGTGCTCAGAAATACATGAAGACTAATTTTGAAACCGTGTTGTTTACTGATGAATGCCGTGCAACCCTGGATGTCCAGATGGATGGAGTAGTGGATGGTTGGTGAATGGCCACCATGTCCCAACAAGGCTGCGACATCAGCAAGGAGGTGGCGGAGTCATGTTTTGAGCTGGAATCATGGGGAGAAAGCTGGTAGGCCCCTTTAGGGTCCTTGACGGTGTGAAAATGACCTCTGCAAAGTACGTAGTTTATGACTGACCACTTTCTTCTGTGGTACAAAAAGAAGAACCGTGCCTTCCGTAGCAAAATTATCTTCATGCATGACAATGCACCATCTCATGCTGCAAAGAATACCTCTGTGTCATTGGCTGCTATGGGCATAAAAGGAGAGAAACTCATGTTGTGGCCCCCATGTTCCCCTGACCTCAACCCTATTGAGAACCTTTGGAGCATCCTCAAGCAAAATATCTATGAGGATGGGAGGCAGTTCACATCAAAACAGAAGCTCTGGGAGGCTATTCTGACATCCTGCAAAGATATTCAAGCAGAAACTGTCCAAATACTCACAAATTCAATGGATGCTAGAATTGTGAAGGTGATATCAAAGAAGGGGTCCTATGTTAACATGTAACTTGGCCTGTTAAGTTTTTTTTTATTGAAAAAGCTTTTGATTTCTGTAAATATGACCTCCTGATGCTGCAAATTCAACAAATTACCATTTTAGTTCTCTTTACAACCTTTAAAATGTTTTGATCTTTGTTGTGCATAATAATTTGAAACAGTGCATTTTGAGTTTTTTACTTCTAAAAAAAAAATCTGTTATCATTAGGAGATTTGTTCAATAAAATTTGCATTATACTCCAACGGTTGATGGCTTGAAGATTTTACGCGTTGCTGTCAAAAGACGGCTCGTAAAATTACAGCCTCGTCAAAAAGAATTGCAGGACACTTCTTGGGACGTTTTTGGAGCCGTTTTCTCATAGACTTCAATGAAAACAGCTCCAAAAACGGCCGTAAAAAAACGCAGCGAAAAACGTGAGTTGCTCAAATAACGTCTGAAAATCAGGGGCTGTTTTCCCTTGAAAACAGCTCCGTATTTTGAAACGTTTTTGACTCTACGTGTGAACATACCCTTATACTGACTGTCATTTGCATCGACTATTTAGGAAAATCAGCGAAAAATAACATTTGCATAATAATTTGGAACGCGGTGTAGTCTTTAGAGCTAAGGTGACAAAAAAACTGTGATTTAAATTCTTTATTTCTTACGGTACGCTATAAATTACATTTTACTTTATTCTGCGGGTCGATACGATTACGAGATACTATATGTATTTATTGTATTTTTAATAATGTTTTGCAGCGTTTTCACAATAAAATCACTTTTTTTTATAAAATAATAATTTTTTGTGTGTCACCATATTCTGAGAGCCATAACTTTTTTATTTTTCATTCAAAAAAGCGGTTTGTAGTTTTTATTGGTAATGTTTTGGGGTACATGCGATCACTTTTTATTCTATATTTTGGGAGGGGTGGTGACCACAAAATAGCGATTCTGGCATTGTTTTTCCTTTATGTTTTTTTTGCGGTGTTCAACGTGCGGGAAAAATAACATTAAAGTTTTATCGTTTGGGTCGTTACGAATGCGGTAAAACCAAATATGTGTACTTTTTTTAATGTTTTCGTTTTTTTCCTATTATAGGAAAAAAACAGTGTTTGTTTTTTTAACGTATATCATTTATTTTTAAACATTTTTATTAACTTTTTTTTTACTCGTTACACTTTTTATTTTGACCTGCAGCACTGATCGCTGCTAGAATACATTACACTACCTACGTAGTGTAATGTATTCCAACTGTCATTGTGACGTGACAGTCACTCTGACAGGAAGCCTATGAGGACAAGCTGGTCCCTATAGGCTTCCGTACATGGCATACCCGAAGGCCGTTGTCTGGCCTCCGGTTGCCATGACAACTGTCGCAATCTATCGCCACCTTTAATGGGTTAATTGCCGAAATCAGCGGTAAAGGACCGCTATCCGGCAAGAGTGAAGTGTCAGCTGTCGGAGACAGCTGACCTCACGACTCCCGGTGCACAGTGTCTCTAACAATGTGCACTGGGAACCACGCAGTAACTGTACGTCGTGGTGCGAGAAGTAACCTCCTGCCACGACGTACAGTTGCGTCCTGGTGCGCCTAGGGATTAAAAAGACCTAAAAAGCAGCCAACACCAAATAGGTAATGAACGATGTATATATTGTAAGCCCACAACCGCTTATCTACTATACAACACATGCTTTTGTTCCCAGTAGCCATACCTGCTGATACCTTAGTGACCAGCCTATTTTAGGACTTAATGACCAAGCTATTTTTTATGTTTTTCCATCATCGCATTCAAAGAGTTATAACTTTTATATAATTTTTTGCTTCCACATAAGGTATAAGGACCTGTTTTTTGCGGGACAAGTTGTATTTTTGTATAGCACCATTTTGGGGTACATATAATTTATTGATAACTTTTTTGGGGGGGAATAGAAAAGAAAACAGCAATTTCACCCTAAAAAAATTTATCATCACAAATTTATGCCGTTTACTGTGTGGTATAAATAACATAATAACTTTTTTCAGCGGGTTGTTACGATTGCGACGATACCAATTTTATATCGTTTTTTGACGTTTTACTACTTTTACACAGTAAAAACACCGTTTTTTTTCAAAATTATTTGTTTTTGTGTCTCCACATTTGAAAAGCCATAACTTTTTTATTTTGCCGCCGATGCCGCTGTATTAGTGTTTCTTTTTTACATGATGCCTTGTAATTTTTATTGGTACCATTTTGGAGTACATGTGACTTTTTGATTACTTTTTAACACATGTTTTTTAAAGCAGAGTGAACAGAAAACAGTAATTCTTGCATTGCTTTTTATTTTATTTTTTACGGTGTTCGCCGTGCAGGTAGATTTATAGTTGGGGTCGTTACGGACTTGGTAATACCAAAGATGTGTAACTTTTTAACTTTTGTTTTTTGGTTAGTGGTTATGTTTCTCACCACGGTTGTAGTCCATGTAGACGCACCCAGTTTTTAGACAACAGAAAATTGGAAAAAAAATCATATTTTACTACTTTTACAAAAAAAACAACTAAATTTGGTTGTTTTCACCACATTCTGAGAGCCATAACTTTTATATTGTTTCATAATTTGAGTGGTGTGAGGGCTTATTTTTGCGAGATGAGCTGTAGTTTTTATTAGCACCAGTTTTTGGTACATATGATTTTTTATCACTCTTTTTAGCGCTATGGTGACCAAAAAACAACGATTCTGGGGTTTTAAATGTATTTTTTTTACGCCGTGCACCGTGCGAGTCAAATAAATCTATAGTGTAATAGTTTGGAGTTTTACAGACACAGCGATACCAATTTTTGGAAAAAATAATAATTTTTTACATTGTGCTTGGGGAATAATGGAAAAAGTTGTTTTTTAACTTTTAATATTTTTTTACACTCCTGAAAATTTATCTAACGTATATTTTTTTTTTACACATTTTATTACTTCCCCTAGGGCACTTGAACCAGCGATCATTAGATCGCTGGTACAATACACTGCAATACATGGATGACTTACGAAAACAGCGGAACTCACTGAACTATGCTATTTCCGTAACTACCATTCAGTTCTATGGGAGTTACGGAAACAGAGTAGCACAGCGAGTTACACTGTTTCAGTAATTCGACCATGTACGCTGTTTTCGTAGCTACCGAGTTCCGGAAACATCGTAGCCCGCGGTGCTACATTGTTTCCGTAACTCCCATTCACTTCTATGGCAGTTACGGAAACAGCATAGCTCAGCGAGCACCCTTATAAAGGAAGACCCTTATAAATGCTGCTATTGACCGCGGCATTTAACTAGTTAAACGGACAGGAACAGCGCTATTCGCTGTTCCTGGCCGTTAGAGCAGAGTGTCAGCTGTAAAACACAGCTGACACCTGGAGTGTATGGAGCGGGCTTAGCGCAGCGTCAGGCCCCCTGACCACTTCTTACTTAACCCCTCCCCGCTCCGTGATGTGCCGGCACATCATGTGTCTGACGCTGCCGGGTCCCTTGACTGCCGACTATAAGATGCAGGGACTTTTTAGCAAGATTTGTTCTTGCTAAAAACTGCGTCTTAAAGTCCGAAAAATACGGTACATTATATGGGATTCTTCTTCTAAAAGAAATGATAGATTTACCCAGGGACACATAATGCAGTGAACAACACCTTTGGTTTTACAATTCACAAAGTTTTACATATTGGATACTCGTTGACACAACAAAAGTTCTTATTAGCCTGGAGTTACTGCCAATCTTCAAGTGTTTGTCTACGCTTGAACACCATTTTGGTTTTTTTAATCTTAATAGGTCCAAATATCTTTTTAAAGTTTTTTTCCGTTTCAGAGATCTTGATTTAAATAATAAAATTCTCCCATTGCTTGGGTGAGCTTAGAAGATTACTGCATAATGTTTATACATTGAACTTAGTAATAACAAAGTATGCTGTAAGCTTTCAAACTTAACTGTCTAAATATATGGCGATGCCGGGGAGCTCTGTATCAGGAAAATGGATCTCCGACGTGTATAAAGATATATTAACGCCAATATACACGCTTAATATAAATAGGTGAAGCTACTGAATGATTAGTGATAAAACGCTCGTTGATCGTGTGTAAAATCATTTATGCAAACATAAAAATAATCTTTGGTCGCTATGACATTGGGGGTTATGTAAACATGAATTGTTTGATCGATAGACGACATGAAATTATTAAAGGGTTTCTCCAGGACTCTTACATTCAGGCCTATGTTTAGTATAGGTCATTAATATCAGATCAGTAAGGGTCTGACTTTCCCCACTGTTCATCAGACTAAAGAAGCTGTGTAGTTCGTTGCCACGGCCTCTTCATAGTTTACCGGGCACAGCACCGTACACTTCCGCAGCGGCTGTGTCTTGGATTGCAGTTCTGGTCCTATTCAAATAAATGGGACTGAGCTGCAATCCTAGACACAGCCACTATGGAAGTCTTTCGGCACTGTGCCTGGCAAACTATTAAGAGGCTGCGTTGACGACCGCTGCAGCCCCTTCAGTTAGCTGATTGGCGAGGTTTCGGGAGTCAGACCCCCACTGATCTGATATTAATGACCTATAATAAGGATAGGCTATGAATATGGAGTCCCAGAGAACCCTTTTAAAGAGTGATACTCTAGCAGTTAACTCTAATAACTATGTTCTCTAGGTTGGAGGTGCAAAACAGTGACTCTTGAACAAGTCTGTCTCGTAGGTTACAGACCGTCCTGTAGTGGGATGATCAAATCTAAAAACATGAACTTAACAAAAAAGCTTTCAAAGGTGTACATAGCCTTTAAAGGGTTTTGAACATTTATAGGATATTCACAGGATATGACATAAATGTCTGATAGATGCGGGTCCCACCTCTGGGACCCACACCTATCTCTAGAATGGGAGCCCTTAATTCCCATCCTACCTTGTCCTGCTATCGCTGCTCTCTGCCCACTAAGTTACAACATGGTCGTGAGTACGGAAACATCCGAGGTCTCTGTGCTACACTGTTTCTGTAACTCCCATTCACTTCTAAATAGAACCCCAATAAATCTATGACCTATTAGACAGGGACAGGGGCAGATAGCATTACATACAGACTGTCTAATGTACCACAGACCGAGGAGAAGATTTGTGGGGATGAATGAGCCAGTACGAGTAAGAAACTTTTTGCTTTTACATTTACAGAGGTTTTTTTTTGTTGTTTTTTTTACAGGATTTAAAAATGTATAAATTTGGCCTCAAAACTGAAAATCACAAACTTTTCTTTATACTTATGATACTTACTCTGCACCTGTCATCATTCCATAGTGCTGATGTCCAGGTGGCTACAATGGTGACATCAATTGACTGAAACATCACCGCTGCGGCAGGGAGGGTCAGCAGGAATGAGGAACATTGGCGACTAGCAACTGGAGCGGTATTGTTAAAATAAATATATTGCAAAGTTTGTTATTTTTAACTTTGAGCTCAAATTGATACATTTTTAACTTTGTGACTACACCATTTGATCACTCACTCACTAACATGGATTGTAAAATGTGTGTTATTAAGATGGACCCTGAGTGACATCACAATTACAGTAAGTGCGAACCTAACACTAAGACTCTTAAATTGCATAGTCACCTCGGACATCTCTACTTATCTATTAGACACTGGACAGACTATAAAATGCATAACTTCAGTGTGCTCGCTTATGGGGCACTATGGTTGTCATTGTTATGGGAGCTGAATGTTTATGTTCTACTTTTAAAATACATTTGGGGAAATGTATGAATTGATTTGTGCCAGTATTTTGGCATTGAAAAGTTGCAAATTTTGTCACACGTCATATTTGCGCTATAATTTGTGACTATTCTCTCCTTTCACTACTTTTGAAAGTAGCAAGAAAAGTGAGCAGGTTTTAGGGGGAGCGGGCATGGCCAACAGCGATCTGACAAATGTATTATGTTTAAAACCAGCAAAAAGCAGTGCAAATCTACACCTGCTCACAGCAGGTGTAAATGTAATTTTCTGTTTTGGGACAGCCCAAGATGCAACAAATTTATTAAGGGGCATGAGCCTATTAATTCATTTTTTGCATTTTACTCCAACGCACTTCAGTCAGTCCTAATATATCTCATGCAGCGTTTTTTCTTTTTCATTCAACCAGAAGGAACGGAGCTAATATTATTTTGCAGCATATCATTATGTTTCACGTGCTCATGTGCTTTATGAATTTAAAAAAAAGTTCAGTAAAGTCACTTTTTATTTGAAAAACTGAAATTTCTAATATGGAGGAATGAAAACAAATAAAAGTGGAAGAATGGTGACAGCTCAATGACCAAGTCTCCAATACTAGGTCTTCTCAGCTGTTATGGAACATGCAAGCAGAAGCCAATTCTGTAGATACAAACAGAAGGAAAAGATTAGTTTATCATGTAAAACGTTATTCAAACTTGTTGCATTAGGTAGAAGATGATATACAACCTCCCCTTATGTCCCTTTTTAGGACTTATTCATTGGATATGCCTTAAATAACTGATCAGTGGGAGTCCTACCACTATATTGAATGGGAAATATGGAAATAGCCCAGTGAGGGTGCTCAGCTTTTTCCATATTGTCCACTTACTGTACTATAATGGAAAGTCGCCACTTCTCTGCCAGGATGTGTGAATTCTTTATGTCCAATGTATGGTAGTTCCTTCTTGTCTTATGTTGTCTCACACTCATAGCATGCTAATGGAATGGAAACGGGAGGGTAAAGGTACTTTTACATGTCCCCACATGGGCCATGTAAATCAGCGCCGATCGACGAAACAGCTCGTTGATCGGCGCTCGTTTGCTCCTTTCACTAGGAGCTAGGATGGGGACAAGCACTCGTTAATACGATCGCTCGTCCCCATACATGTTTACAAAGGGAGATGTGCTGCCGACAACGATAATATATTCAGAATTTAAAACGATAAAATTCTGTGACCGCTCGTTTGCCTGATAATTGGCCAGTGTCATCCTTCAGATAGATGGGTTTTTTTTGCTTCCAGGGCCAAATATAAATTCTTTGCTATTTACTCTGTATACTTTTGGTCATACTATAGTAACCTAAAAGGGGAAGTTGATTTTACACAGAAATGTGTCTTCAGCCAAACATGATAAAAAAAAACTCAGAGACTTTGTAAAATTAGCTCTAAATCATGAAATTTGAGACATATCACTCCAAGATTAAAACAAATGATACATCAAATTTCCAGAAAGTAACTTTTTTGTGCTATTGACTATGATGAAAATATACCTGATTTTGGTAAGCAGTGGTTATCGTTGTGTATAGCCATGTAATAGGGTTTGCCAAAATAATCCTCCAGAATGTCTTTTTCTATCATTCTATCAAACGCAATCAAACATTGTGTGTCATCACTGAAGAGGAGGTTTTGGCCGTTCCGTGAAGAAAACAATTGAAATATGTCCTTCTGAAATCCTATCCGCCCATAGAGGGACTGAAGAGAAGCATATATTCGGGTTAGAAATCAACCAGCATTTTATTAATTAACCAATGCTAAGGCAAAAAATGTAATACTCTGTGACTAGCACATAAATATATATATTGCATCCCAACATTTAGATCACCACAATAGAGTGCAGCCTATAAATACTATTACATACAATTATGACATCACCACAATTGGGGCAAGTACAGCCTGTAAATGTAGAAAGAATATTGTGACATCACTATAATAGAGTACTTCCTATAAACACATCATCACAGTAGGGCATTTGTGAGATAAACATAAGTAAACACAGTCTATACATACAGATAAATAGTTTGTGACATCATCAAACTATAGTGGAGTCCATAATTCTACAATACACCCACTATTGCAATTTCATGAGAATACAGTGCAAGTCTATAAAGACACTATCGTGACATCACCACAATACAGCACACTCTATTAGTTCACATGCAAACACACTTTTGTTGCATTGTCAAATTAAATATCAGCCTATAAAACCACATACAGTGCATTCGGAAAGTCTTTAGACCCTTTAAATTTTTTTGCATATTGTTATGTTGAGGTTTGTGCTAAAATAAAAACAAATTCAAGTTTTCCCCCATCATTCTGCACTCAATACCCCATAATGACAAAATGAAAACAGAATGTAAGAAATCTTTGCTAATTTATTGAAAAGGAAAAACTAAAATATTCCATTGACATAATAAAGACCCTTTACTCGGAACTTAGTTGAAGCACCTTTGGCAGTGATTGCAGCCTTCAGTCTTCTTGGGTACGATGCCACAAGGTTTGCACACCTGGATTTGGTGGTTTTCTGCCATTCTTCTCTGCAGATTCTCTCGAGCACTGTCATGTTGGATGGGGACCGTCAGTAGACAGCCATTTTCAGGTCTTTCCAAAATGTTCAATTGGGTTCAAGTCAGGGCTCTGGCTGGGTCACTTAAGGACATTCACAGATTTGTCCCTAAGCCTCTCCTGTGTGGTCTTGGCTGTGTGCTTAGGGTCATTGTCTTGTTGGAAGGTGAACCAATGATTTGTACCCTTCTCCAGATCTGTCATGGCTTGGTTTTTGCTCTATGTATTGCCAGCTGTAAGACTTTATATGGACAAGGGTGTATCTTTCCAAATCATGTCCAATTAAGTGAATTTACCACAGGTGGACTCTATTCAAGGTGTAGAAACATTTTAAAGATGATCTAGAGAAATGGGAGGCCCGCAGAGCTAAATTTCAAGTGTCAAAACAAAGGGTCTGAATCATCATGTACATGCAAAATATGAGTTTTTCATTTTTAATAAATTTGCAAACATTTCTAAAATTCTGTTTTCACTTTGTCATTATATGGTATCGAGTACAGAAAGAGGGGGAAAAACGTGATTTTTTTTATTTTAGCACAAGGCCTCAACATAACAAAATGTGAAAAAAGTGAAAAGGTCTGAAGACTTTCCGAATGCATTGTATATTAATTATTGTGAAATGATCACAATAGACAGAAGCCTATAAATAAACCTAATATGGTGACATCATAATAGATAACAGAATGTAAATGTACACTATTTTGACATAATCACAATAAATATCAGCCTTTATAGACACACACACACACACACACACACACACACACACACACACAATTATGCCCTCATCACAATAGAGCAAAGCCTATTATTATACACAAACATTCATACACGATAATTCACAATAGAGCAGTGTTGTAAATTCACACACTATTGCGACTTTATTACAATAAAGAGCAGCTTATAAATACACACACCTGTGGCATCATAAAACAGTGTAGCTGAAATATACAAATAAACTATTGTAATGTAATCACAATAAAAAGCAGCCTGTATCTTCACATACTTCTGCGGCATCACAATAGAGCATACACTAAAGATACACAAACATTTGACATCGCTTTAACCCCTTAACGCTCAGCAGCGTAATAATCCGTTACGCTAAGCGTATCGTTCGCGCTCAGCGATGGATTATTACGTCGCAGGAGTAACGGCCATTTCGGCCATCCTCCCGACACATACAGGAGCTGTGACAGCTGCTGTCTCGTACAGCAGCTGCCGCAGCTCCTACAGCGGGGACCGATAGCGGCTGGCGTTGGTAACTATGGCAACCAGACACCAAACAATGGCGTCCGGCTATGCCATCGACGGAAGCCTAGTGGGTCCTGACGAAGTCAGGACCCACTATGCTTGAGGTCAGTGAGTAACTGACAGCTCTAATACACTGCACTACGCATGTAGTGCAGTGTATTAGAATAGTGATCAGGGCCTCCTGGCCTCAAGTCCCCTAGTGGGACAAAGTAATAAAGTAAAAAAACAGTTAAAAAAAAGGTGTAAAAATAAGAAAATAAAAGTTTTAAAAGTAATAAAAGTAAAAATCCCCCTTTTTCCCTCATCAGTCATTTATTATTAATAAAAATATATAAACAAACAAATAAACTATACATAATTGGTATCGCCGCGTCCGTAACGGCCTGAACTTACAAAATGATTTCATTATTTATCCAGCGCGGTGAACGCCGTAAAAGAAAATAATAATAAACCGTACCAGAATCACAATTGTTTGGTCACTTCACCTCCCAAAAAATGGAATAAAAAGAGATCAAAAAGTCGCATGTACCTAAAAATGGTACTGATCGAAACTACAGTTCGTTACGCAAAAAATAAGTCCTCGCACGGCTTTATTAATGGAAAAATAAAACAGTTCTGGCTCTTAGAATAAGGTAACACAAAAAGTGAATGATTTTTTACAAAAAGTATTTTATTGTGCAAATGCCATAAGACATACAAAAACTATAAACATCTGGTATCGCCATAATTGTATCGCCCCGCAGAATAAAGTGAATATGTCATTTATAGCGCACGGTGAACGCTGTAAAAAAAAATTGAATAAAAAAACAATAGTAGAATTGCTGTTTTTTAGTCACCACGCCACTTAAAAATAGAATAAAAACTGATCAAAAAGCCGCACGCACCCCATGAAAACGGCAATGAATTCCTCAAGGGGTCTAGTTTCCAAAATGGGGTCACTTTTGGGGGTTTTTCACTGTTTTGGCACCACAAGACCTCTTCAAACCGGACATGGTGCCTAGTAAAAAGGAGGGCTCAAAATCCACTAGGTGCTCCTTTGCTTCGGAGGCCGGTGCTTCGGTCCATTAGCGCACTAGGGCCACATGTGGGATATTTCTCAAAACTGCAGAATCTGGGCAATAAGTATTGAGTTGCGTTTCTCTGCTAAAACCTTTTGTGTTATAAAAAAAATGGTATAAAAAGGATTTTCTGACAAAAAAAAAAATGTAAATTTCACCTCTACTTTGCTCTAAATTCCTGTGAAACACCTAAAGGGTTAATAAACTTTCTATATGCTGTTGTGAATACTTTGAGGGGTTTAGTTTCTAAAATGGGGTGTTTGATAGGGGTTTCTAATATATGGGCCCCTCAAAGCAACTTCAGAACTGAACTGGAACCTAAAAATATAAATAAATTAGGCAATACTTTCCCAATCATACACCCCGAGAAGTGTATTTCTATTGATGAGTCCTTGGTAGATTTTAAAGGGAGTGTTCAACTCCGCGAGTACCTGCCGGGTAAGAGTGCAAGGTATGGTGTGAAGGTGTATAAGTGGTACGAGAGTGCATCAGGGTATACCTACAAATTTAGGATATATAAAGGGAAGGACACCAGTATTCAGCCCCCAGAATGCCCCCCCCCCCCTTACTGGGAGTTAATGCAAAAATTGTGTTGGATTTGGTGCACCCACTGCCGGACCAGGGTTACCACCTCTACCTGGATAATTTTTATACCAGCGTCCCACTCTTCAACTGCCTCGCTTCCAGAAGTCCTGCGGCATGCGGCACTGCTAGAAGAAATCTGAGAGGCCTCCTTAAAGAGGCTCTGTCACCAGATTTTGCAACCCCTATCTGCTATTGCAGCAGATAGGCGCTGCAATGTAGATTACAGTAACGTTTTTATTTTAAAAAAACGAGCATTTTTGGCCAAGTTATGACCATTTTCGTATTTATGCAAATGAGGCTTGCAAAAGTACAACTGGGCGTGTTGAAAAGTAAAAGTACAACTGGGCGTGTATTATGTGCGTACATCGGGGCGTGTTTACTACTTTTACTAGCTGGGCGTTGAGAAGAGAAGTATCATCCACTTCTCTTCAGAACGCCCAGCTTCTGGCAGTGCAGTCACAGCCGTGTTCTCGAGAGATCACGCTGTGACGTCACTCACAGGTCCTGCATCGTGTCAGACGAGCGAGGACACCGGCACCAGAGGCTACAGATGATTCTGCAGCAGCATCGGCGTTTGCAGGTAAGTCGATGTAGCTACTTACCTGCAAACGCTGATGCTGCTGCAGAATCAACTGTAGCCTCTGGTGCCGACACGATGCAGGACCTGTGAGTGACGTCACAGATCTGCACTGCCAGAAGCTGGGCGTTCTGAAGAGAAGTGGATGATACTTCTCTTCTCAACGCCCAGCTAGTAAAAGTAGTAAACACGCCCCGATGTACGCACATAATACACGCCCAGTTGTACTTTTACTTTTCAACACGCCCAGTTGTACTTTTGCAAGCCTCATTTGCATAAATACGAAAATGGTCATAACTTGGCCAAAAATGCTCGTTTTTTAAAAATAAAAACGTTACTGTAATCTACATTGCAGTGCCGATCTGCTGCAATAGCAGATAGGGGTTGCAAAATCTGGTGACAGAGCCTCTTTAAGACTCTGCTTGGACAAACAAGAAGGGGTGAGAGCAGGGCACAATCTAGCAGCAACATATTGTGTGTCAAGTACAAGGGCAAGAGAGATGTCACACCAGTACCCATGTACCTGTACGAGGTACCAGTACAGAGACCCCCAAACCAGACTGCATCCTAGACTACAATAGGTACATGGGACGGGTGGACTTGTCAGCTCAAGTCCTGAAGCCCTACAGCGCCATGCGGTGTGGTATAAGAAGCTGGCCGTGCACATCATACCGATGGCTTTGTACAATGTGTACGTGCTACATCGATGTACAGGCCATCAGGAACTTTCCTGGAATTTCAAGAGGTGATTATCAAGAACCTAATCTTTAGGGACCAAGAAGGGGGACACCCAGTACTTCTGGAAGCGAGGCCACACGCATCGTACCAGGGCAACACTTTCCAGGAGAAGTTCCCCAAACTGGCAAGAAGGGAAAAAGTCAAAAGAGGTGCAGAGGTGCAAAGTCTGCTATAAGAGGGGGATAAGGGAGGACACAATATATCAATGTGACACGTGTCCCGAAAAACCAGAGCTCTGTATGAAAGAGTGTTTTAAAATTTTTCATACATCCCTTGGTTTAAAATTTACCCCAATTTTACTTACCCTGATGTACTCCGCACAGCTTATCCCCCTCATCTTTCCCTTCTGAGTCCTGCTGCGTGCCCAGGCAGCTGATAACAGCCACATGTAGGGTATTGTCGTACCCGTGAGAACCAACATTACAGTTTATGGGGTGTATGTCTCCGGTCAAAATGCTCACTACACCTCTAGATGAATGCCTTAAGGGTGTAGTTTTTAAAACGGGGTCACTTCTTTCGAGTTTCAACTGTACTGGTACCTCAGGGGCTTTTACATACATGACTTCGCACCAGAAAATCCCCAGTAGGCCAAATGGTGGTCCTTTTGTTCTGAGCCCTCCCATGGGCCCAAACCGCAGTTTATCACCACAAATGGGGTATTGCTGCACTCAGAACAAATTGCGCAACAGAATGGGGTATTTTATTTCTTGTGAAAATAAGAAATTTTCAGCCAAAACTACATATTATTGGAAAAAATTAATTTTGTTTTAATTCCCAGCCCAATTCAAATAAGTTCTGTGAAAAAACTATGGGGTCAAAATGGTCACAACACCCATAAATGATTCCTTGAGGGGTGTAGTTTGCAAAATGGGGTCACTTCTGGTGGGTTTCCATTGCTTTGATACCTCTGGGGCTCTGCAAATGCAACATGGCACCCGAAAACCAATCCAGCAAAATCTGGACTCCAAAGAACAAATAGCGCTCCTTTACTTCTGAGCCCTCCCATGGGCCCAAACGGCAGTTTATCAACACAAATGGGGTATTGCCGCACTAAGGACAAATTGGGCAACAAAATGTAGTATTTTATTTCTTGTGAAAATAAGAATTTTTGAGCTAAAACTACATATTATTGGAAAAAATAAATTTTTTTAATTTCACATCCCAATTCAAATAGGTGCTGTGAAAAAACTGTGGGGTCAAAATGGCAACAACAACCATAAATGAATTCCTTGAGGGGTGCAGTTTCCAAAACGGGGTCACTATTGGGGGATTCCTACTGTTTTGGTACCTCAACACCTCTTCAAACCTGGCATGCTGCCTAAAATATATTCTAATAAAAAAAGAGGCCTCAAAATGCACTAGGTGCTTCTTTGCTTCTAGTGCTTGTGTTTTATTCCACGAGTGCACTAGAGCCACATGTGGGACATTTCTAAAAACTGCAGAATCTGGACAATACATATTTAGTAGTGTTTCTCTAATAAAACCTTCTGTCTTACAGAAAAAAAAATTGAATAAAATTGAAATTCAGCAAGAAAAATGAAATTTGCAAATTTCACCTCCACTTTGCTTTACATAGTTACATAGTTACATAGTTACATAGTTAGTACGGCTGAAAAAAGACACATGTCCATCAAGTTCAACCAAGGGAAGGGAAAAGGGAAGGAAAAATTTCTACACATAGGAGCTAATATTTTTTTGTTCTAGGAAATTATCTAACCCTTTTTTAAAGCCATCTACTGTCCCTGCTGTGACCAGCTCCTGCGGTAGGCTATTCCATAAATTCACAGTTCTCACTGTAAAGAAGCCTTGTCGCCTCTGCAGCTTGAACCTTTTTTTCTCCAGACGGAGGGAGTGCCCCCTTGTTTTTTGAGGGGGTTTTACAAGGAACAGGATTTCACCATATTTTTTGTATGTGCCATTAATATATTTATATAAGTTAATCATGTCCCCCCTTAGTCTTCTTTTTTCAAGGCTAAATAGGTTTAATTCTTTCAATCTTTCCTCATAACTTAAATTCTCCATGCCCCTTATTAGCTTCGTTGCTCTTCTTTGTATTTTTTCCAACTCCAGGGCATCCTTTCTATGAACTGGAGCCCAGAACTGAACTGCATATTCTAGATGAGGCCTCACTAATGCTTTGTAAAGTGGCAATATTACATCCCTGTCCCGCGAGTCCATGCCTCTTTTAATACACGACAATATCCTGCTGGCCTTTGAAGCAGCTGATTGACACTGCATGCTGTTATTGAGTTTATGATTTACAAGTACACCCAGATCCTTCTCAACAAGTGAATCCGCCAGTGTAGCGCCCCCTAGGACATATGATGCATGCAGGTTGTTGGTACCAAGATGCATAACTTTACATTTATCTACATTAAACTTCATTTGCCAAGTGGACGCCCAAACACTTAGTTTGTTTAAATCTGCCTGTAATTCATGAACATCTTCCATAGTCTGAACTATATTACATAGCTTGGTGTCATCTGCAAAAATAGAAATAGTGCTATTAATCCCTTCCTCTATATCATTAATAAATAAGTTGAATAATAGTGGTCCCAGCACTGAACCCTGGGGTACACCACTTATAACCGGGGACCATTCAGAGAAGGAATCATTGACCACAACCCTCTGGATACGGTCCTTGAGCCAATTCTCAATCCAATTACAAACTATATTTTCTAAACCTATAGTCCTTAATTTACCCATTAGGCGTCTATGGGGGACAGTGTCAAATGCCTTTGCAAAGTCTAAAAACACTAAATCCACAGCGGCCCCTCTGTCTAGACTTCTGCTCACCTCTTCATAAAAACAGATTAGGTTAGTTTGACAACTTCTGTCCTTAGTAAAACCGTGCTGGCTGTCACTTATAATGCTATTTATTGTCACATAATCCTGTATATAGTCCCTCAATAGCCCCTCAAACATTTTCCCCACGATGGATGTTAAGCTTACTGGTCTATAATTACCCGGGGAAGACCTAGAGCCCTTTTTGAAAATAGGCACCACATTTGCCCTGCGCCAGTCCCTTGGCACTATACCAGTCACTAGAGATTCTCTGAATATTATGAAAAGGGGGACAGAAATAACTGAACTAAGCTCTTTAAGAATTCTAGGGTGTAACCCATCTGGTCCCGGAGCCTTGTGCACATTTATTTTATTTAATTTAGTTTGGACCATCTCTACATTCATCCAATTCAGTATATCAACTGATATATTAACAGCACTGGCACCGTCTACATCAGCTGCTCTTTCTTCTGTTGTATATACAGAGCTAAAGAACCCATTTAGTAACTCTGCCTTCTCTTGATCCCCTGTGATCAACTCCCCATTACCATTATCTAGGGGTCCTACATGTTCAGACCTTGGCTTTTTTGCATTTATATGCTTGAAGAATTTTTTAGGATTTGTTTTACTATCCTTGGCCACCTGCCTTTCATTTTGTATTTTTGCTAATTTTATTACATTTTTACAGATTTTATTAAGCTCTTTATATTTTACAAAGGCTACAGCTGTACCCTCAGATTTGTATTTTTTAAATGCCCTTTTTTTGTCATGTATTGCCCCTTTAATTCCTGTGAAATGACTGAAGGGTTAAATAACTTTCTAAATGCTGTTTTGAATACTTTGAGGGGTCTAGTTTTTAAAATGGGGTGTATTATCAGGGTTTCTAATACACAGGCCCCTCAAAGCCACTTCAGACCTGAACAGGTTCTTTAAAAAAAAGGCTTTTGAAATTTTCTTAAAAATATGAGAAATTGCTGTTTATGTTCTAAGCCTTGTAACGTCCAAGAAAAATAAAAGAATGTTCAAAAAACGATGCCAATCTAAAGTAGACATATGGGAAATGTGAACTAGTAACTATTTTGGGTGGTATAACCGTCTGTTTTACAAGCAGATGCATTTAAATTCTGAAAAATTCTATTTTTTCAAAATTTTCTCTAAATTCTGCAATTTTTCACCAATAAACACTGAATATATCGACCAAATTTTACCACGAACATAAAGCCAAATGTATCACGAGAAAAAAATCTCAGAATCGCTTGGATAGGTTTAAGCATTCCGGCGTTATTACCACATAAAGTGAAATATGTCAGATTTGAAAAATGGGCTCTGAGCCTTAAGGCCAAAACTAGGCTGCGTCCTTAAGGGGTTAAAGAGCAATTTATAGATACACACAGCCATAAAAGAAGTATTCCATCTTAGACATTTATGGCATATCCCCGGTATATGCCAGAAATGTCTGATAGATGTGGGTCCCACCTCTGGTACCCACACCTATCTCATGAACGGGGGTCCCTGTCCCCGTCAGATCCTTATTCGGAAGACACAGATTTGTCCTTTCTTAGTTTTCGTCTCGGTTCAAGATATCCTGAGATAAGAGATTACGAGCTTTGAAAGAAAAACATTTGCGTTACTCAGGCGTTATGTATAATAAAAAAAGGTTTTCTTTTTCAAAGGATATGACATAAAGGCTTAAGATAGGAGTACCCCTTTAAGTTCACACATTTACTCAGTAAAAGCCAGAATACTAAGCAGGATTAGATATAGTTGAAGAAGTGAGGTAGTACCCTGCAACAATTTAAATGGACGCTAGCTTCAATGGAGTTAATTTGGCATTCAGCACCACAAACATCTTCATAGAGTACAAAAAGCTACATTTGATGCTACATACATCACCCCCAAGTATTTCAATATAGAAACACAACTGTGAAATCATTACAATAAGGGTGGCTTATTAAGACACACACAAACATTTATTACAGCCTTTAAATGCCCAAACCATTGTGATAGATTCACAATAAAGAGCAGCTTAAAATGAACACACCAGTGTGACATCAACAAAATAGAGCATCATCAGAATAAAAAGCAAACTTTCATTATATTAACACTATTATTATATTATCACAATAAAGCACAGTGTATAAATGCAGATATGATTGTGACATCATTGCATTAGATCAATGCCTATAAATATACAAACATTTGTGACATCACAATAAAGAACAGCATATGAATACACAAACTATTGTGACATAATCACAACACAGAGCATCCTATAAGTATACAGACATTTTTGTGACATCATCTAATATGAGCAAAGCTTAAAAATGCTTTTATCACAACAGAGAGCTGCCTGTTGATACATAACCACATAGATACACACACTACATTTACATCATCACAATAGAGCACAGAGTATAAACACGCAAACTATTGTGACATTGTGACAATAGAGCACAGCCTATAGGTACACTGTCACACAACAGAGCATGTTTTTGCTGCCATATGTAAATTCTATATAAACCAAAAGTATAATAAAAAAGAATATAACACTATAGTACTCACAATTATTATATGTAAACACTATCATGTATACAGTATTAATGTATACAAAACACGCAGGAGTATTTTTAGAATAGTGTTTCACAAAATACAATTTTATTATTTGAAATAGCAGCACTACTTGGAAATAAACATAATTTTAGGAGATAGAGAAAAAATTAGTGGTATGAAGCATGCAACAACTATTATGTGGCCTTCCTCTTATAAAGCTGCACTATTCTCATACATCCACACATCTACAGTAATTATGATTAACATGAAATAATACATACATATGTAATAACCTGTAGGAAGTGGAAATCCCTATGCAAAACTCTGCTTGTATTGGCTCAACAATCCCCCTGAAGTCATATTCAGAAACTTACTTGCTGATTTAGGATAATTCTTACAACATCACTGAGACTCTCCTGCCGTGTAATGATAGCTCGAGGGGGGATGCCTGTTAATCTGCATTTTTTGTAGTCACTGACAGAGGCACGAGATCCATCAGGACACAACAACTCAAAATCTGTTGATTTTAAATCCTTTGCCCAAAGTGCAGGGTTTTTACCTGAAGGACATAACATAACATAATTTGTAGTGCATTATCCAGTAATATACAGTGACAATCATCTGGATTAGTCGGACTTCCCCTTTAATTATTTATTCATCAAATATACGGTAAGATCATATTTTGATCTGTGGTTCAGGTATTGAACATAATCTGTTGTACATGTAACTGTGACCAAGCAATCTAGCAGTTGCTTTTTTTTTTTTTTTTGCATGCATAGGCATATGTAGGATGGGGTGCTTAAGGATAAGGCCACATGGTGCGTCGTTGACGCGGTTTTGTTGCAATTTTGATGCGTTTGAAAACCGCATGCGGTCAACCGCTTGCGCTGTTTGTCTCTATTATGCTGCAGTTCTGTTGCATTTTTTTAAGCACATAGTTTATGGACATAGTTTTCACTGGTGTTGAGGTTTGTTAGGTGCTTGTAATGAACTATTGTATATAGTTCATTACAATGCATTGAATGCTAACATTCAATGAACCACCAATATTGCAAAGACAGTGGTCTGAGAGTAGTGTGTCTTCCGACTGATCACATAGTTTGCGGACAAACCTCGGTGCTGCCAATTATGGGGGGTATAACTCTTAGAGGAAGGCCACACTGTGTGTCGTTGACGTGGTTTTGTTGCAGTTTTCTTGCGTTTAAAAACCGCATGCGGTCAACTGCATGCGTGACTTGCTGCGGTTTAAAAACGCAACATAAATGCAACATGGCCGCACTGTGTGGCTTTACCGTTAAAGAGGCACTGGGAGTGGAATTGTTAAAAGGGGCATATGGGTTGTATTGTCAAGAAAAAAAGGCTATTTTTTCCCCTGTTTTTGACCATGTTTCGCTAAAGAAAGACTTACAAAATAAAAGAATAAACGTTCAATTTTAAACAATGCCACATGTGTCCTGCAGGAAAGGAAGAACACATTTGAAGAGGACTTAGAAATAATTAAAAAAAGAATCATAAGAATACAGCATTTGAAACGGTGACATTTCGCTCCGACCATCAAGGTCCAAAGCACCACTGGCCATGAAAGATTCAAAACTGATGATGAATTACTATATGACTCAATATTGTATATTTGTAATGTTGATATGTTTGTAATGAAGCATGTAAGATACTTGGTTTCTTACCATCTGTATTTTGAAATACAGTAGTGTGTGTCACAAAGGCCACATCTCCTTTCTCCACTAGACACCTAAAATCAAAATACAAGTAGAAGCCAAAGTACAGGTCAAAATAGATGTAAACTATAATAAAAAGAATAATAATAAGACCGAGATTGGACATTGCAATCCAATTTGGATTCTGCACTGAAAATCTGTGACAATTTACAGTATAGTGTATATGAACCTGTTTTTCAAAACGTGCCCTGAAAACACATCTATTTAGACAGGCCTATAACATTCCCTAATCTGACTCCTTTCCATGGCCCTCCTTTTAGATTAGTCATCAGGATAAGATTCCCTCACACTCCTTCTCTTCATGTCCGTCATACACGGATACTGGCTGGTGACCGGCTCATGCAGCTTTATGTCACCACCGCATGTGTATAAAAATGGCCGGACCATTGTACAGAACAAACACTATTACACTTTGTGTCTCCCTTATGTCCTCATAGATTGTAAGCTCTTGCGAGCAGGGTCCTCACTCCCCAGGTTTGAATTGTAAATGAACTTTGTCACTATGTAATGTCTGATATTTTTTGTTTCATGTTTCCCTCTAAATTGTAAAGTGCTGCGTAATATGTTGGCGCTATATAAATAAAGATTATTATTATTATTATTAAAATCCCATTCACATTGAGAAGAAAAATCAGCGCGGAATTCAGGGAATGCTGCAGATTTTTAAATCTGCAACATGTCAATTATTTTGCGGATTATCATCTGTGTCCAATATCCGCCATGTCTGAGCTCACCCATATAATGATAATTGTACATGTTCAATATAAGTCACAAATTAGGGCAATCCAAAGAGCAACCTGGGCAGATGACCAGATTGTGAGTAATGGGTTGGATTACATAACATAACAGCATACTTTACGATTTGTGTGTATTCCCACTTCAGCAAGTGCGGTCAACTGCTTTCTGAACTCCCATAAAAATCAATGGAGATTTTCATTTTTGTTTTTTCCACCCCACCTTCCAAAAGCCCTAACTTTTTTATTTTTCCATCAATATTGCCGTAGGAGAGCTTGTTTTTATTGCGGGACGAGTTGTAGATTTTCACAGCACCATTTTTGTACCATATAATGTAGTGGCAAAGGAGAAAAAATATATGTGGGGTGGAATAGGACAAAAACAGCGATTTCTCAACCTTTTGGGTGGTTTTGCTTTTTTGGCATTAACCGTACTGTAAAAAAGGCATGTTAACTTTATTCTGCGGGTCAATACGATTACAGCGATACCAAATGTATATAGTTTTCTTTATGTTTTACTACTTTTACAAGGAAAAAACTGATTGTTAAAAATAAAATTTGAGTTTTGTCGCCACATTCTGAGAGCCAAAACTTTTTTATTTTTCTGTCCCCGGTGTGGAAGCTTATTTTTTTGCGGGGAGAGATGTAATTTATCATGGTACCGTTTTAGGGAACGTGAGACTTTTTGATCATTTTTTATTTCATTTTTTGTAGGAGAAGAAGGGACCAAAAAACAGCAATTCTGATGTTTTTAATTTTAAATTTTTTACAGCGTTCACAGTGCGGACTAAATAATGATATATTGTAATAGTTCAGACTTTTACGGACGCGTTGATACCAGTTATGTTAGCTTTTTATTTTTTTTAAATTGTTCTTGGGGGAAAATGGGAAAAGGTTTTTTTTGGAGCTTTTAATTATGATATATTTTTTTCATTTGTTAAAAAAAACTTTATTTTACTGTCTTTTACTTTTTTTTACCTGTCCCCCTAGGGGACTTTAACCAGCGTTCTTTTAACCAGACCTTTAGATCGCTTGCACAATATACTGCAATACTAATGTATTGCAGTATATCGTGATTCTGACAGTCTCCTATGAAGCCTTACCAGAGGCAGGGCTTCAAAGGAGTACAAAGGTGGTGGACCTGGGGGACTTTGCCAGGTCCCCAGGCTGTCATGCCAACCAACGGCACCCCCCGATCTCGCCGCAGGGGGGGCGTTGGGACATTACAGGGAGTCGCCCCCCTGTTTTTAGTAATTTAAATTCCGCGATCGCTATTGAACGCGGCATTTAACGGGTTAAAAAAGCGGGATCGTGCTCGAATGGGATCCCGCTCATTACCCGGAAGTGTCGGCTGTAACACACAGCTGACACACTCGCTCTATGGAGCGGGCTCAGCCCGTGAGCCTGCTCCATATTACCCCACCCGGCGTGCGCCGTGTATATATGGCGGATGTTGGGAAGGGGTTAAGGTTAAAGATGATGACCTATTATTCTTGGTAAGTATCCATCTAGTTATAATGTCCTCTTTTGTTTTCAGCATATCAGTTCTAGAAGTATCATAATCCTAACTCCGTACAGAAGGATAATATTTAGGAAAAGCCCGAGTGTGTTCTATGTTGCAAAAAACTAGCTATAGTATAGTAGATATAGTAGATGTGGCTTTCCATGCTGTTTACACTGTGTTCACATCTTCTTTAGAGGTTTAGTTAGGAGCCTCCGTCGCAGATCCAATAAAAACTCACAGCCAAAATAGTGCAGAATGTTGTGCTATTTTGTACAAGCAAAATGACGGACACCTTTACGGAACCCTAATGGAACCCATAAAAGTCAATGGGTTCTGCCGGGCACCGTTGGTTTCCATCATGATACGGATTTGGTAGCTCCGTTTTTCCATTGTTTTGCTCCTATGATGGAGCGGAACAATGGAAGGCCATGACGCAGATGTGAACAGAGCCTTACACAGTCTTACAATGTGCTACATATTTAATAAATATGTAATGTGAAAAATAAAGACAAATTTAATTATGGTTCAGATGTCATCTTCAATTGAATGGGTTTAAATACTATTAAACAATTAATAATTAAAGCAGCTCAGGGATCAAGGACATCACTTGGAGCCTGAAGTTATACACCACAAAAAAATTTGGTAAAACTTTGATGGATCCACACTGCAGGAGAATAGGTTAAACTAGTTGGACTTAGGTTTTCTTTTAACCTTACAAACTATGTGCATTTCTAGGGGTCACTCCAGTATCTCCAATTATTGAACACAAATGAATGGACAGATTGGGAATTTGAGGATATTTGTGGGTGAGAAGCTTTTAAAAACTTAAATTGATCAATCAGATAAAAACAATTGTGAATGCTGATCACACCAAGACGCGCAAAAAGTTAGTACAAAAGTAACTGATGGTGAAGAGATCACATCCTCTGCTATTTCTCTGCTGAAACACCAGTTGCTGCATTGTCCAACCAAGAACCCAAACCATATTGACTCTCATGTACAAACACTAGTGCAAACTAAAACTATAGGTGTTCTTTATAGCAACAAATCTGATGGGCAACATCTCCTGTTCTTATCTGCACTCGTTTTCATACATAAAATCTATTAAATGTGTTCAAATGCCGGTCTTCTATCAAGAGTAGAAACATTTTGCAGTTCATAGTGTAGGTCAAAACATTACTTTTGCAAATGCATCTTTGTGTTTTGCTAATAGAAGGTAGAAGAAATCGGCATATAACTCAGACCCGGCAATCAACCTTCAATAGACAATAATGTGGCAAGGGCAGAACAGATAGTACAGTCTCACTGGTTTATTTTACCTGAACGCCCCTTCATTGCCATAGTACGCCTCCTTGTCACTTAGAGAGCATTTTGTTTTTGCTTTGGTGTTTTGTGGATCGCCAATGCACAGTTTGCAGAGATTGGAATTAACGGGTGATCCAGGAGCACAACTCTGATTGAAGAAGGACCCTATTCAGGACACATAAACATTTAGGCATATTCATTTTTATACAGAGTAGGGTTACCAAATACCAACCATCCATAAAATGACAGACCGTCCATAAAAATAAGGGACTTTTGACCAATATCCATAATATAAAAAAATGGATGTATCCGTGATTTTTTTTAAGCTGAGGGGCCTGTAAATATTAGTGTTCTCAGCTATTGACATATTCATTTAATATTTCTGATTCATTTTTGATTTTCCAATTAGTCTAACAATTTTGGTTGTCCATGATATTTTGCTAAAAAAACAAAAAATGCAGTTGAAAATCCTTTTTCAGAGCAATATACGTTTAGCTTATAAATACAATCAGTATTAGGTGAGACTAAACGTGGCCATAAAATTTGTCCGACTGCTATTTCTCCCGATTTGGCCAAACGTGGAAGTGTTTTCAATGGGTAAAGTGGAATGAGCCCCTGCCACACAGCGGCTATCTCCCACAGGGACATGCTTAAATTCAACATGCCTGATCCTTCTTTTCCCCCCGATATCTGCCATCAGGGGAGGGTTGGACACCCCCCATACAGGGATAGTGAGCCGGTCCCACCGAAATGAGTGGGTTCGGTCACTTTCCAACTATACCACCATATTTTGCCTCTACTAGGCCCTATGTTCTCGCCTAAAAGCAATGATTCTCTCCTACCTTAATAATACAGCATGTGATGAAACACATTCTTGGTAAAGTTACAGGGGCAAACGCAGGATTTTTTAAATGGAGGTTTCCAAATGCATACCCTTTAAAGCAAGTTATTTTCACCTCACACCTGCTACCCTCTCTTCATTACACTACGAGTAGTAGTCTGCACATATCTACCAGACTAGCCCTTTACATTAGAAGCTCTAATATAAAGAGCTAGGCAAGTGGATATCTGCTGACCACTACTCATAGTGTAAAAATCGGAGGGATGCAGGAGTGTGACAAAAAAGCGGGCTAAATACTGGCCCTAGATTGTATTTATGCTTGCCCAAAGAAGAAAGCAGGTTATTCGTCTCCAAAAGGGTAGCCCTGCACAGGAACCTGTCCCTGCAGTTGTCCCATATATATATATATATATATATATATATATATATATATATATATATATATATATATATATATATATATATATATAAAAAAGAGAGAGAGAGAGAGAGAGATAAGTTTAAGGAAGCAATATGGCTCAAGCACCTCTCCAATAGGGTTTTTAATTGTTGGATGTGCTACTGGGGCCATGGGAAAAAATCCTGGGTCACACTGATTGCTTCAGAGTTAGGCCTAATTCACGCGACCGTGTTCGGTCCGTAATATACGGTCCGCATGTCGGCAGTATTTCCCGGACCGAAAACAGTGCAGGGAGGAACGCTACTAACATCATAGTTATGTAAGATGCCAGGAGTCCCTGCCTCGCTGCGGGAAAACTGTCCCGTACTGTAATCATGTTTTCAGTACGGGACAGTAGTTCCACGGAGAGGCAGGGACTCCTAGCGTCGTACATAACTATGATGCTAGGAGCCCGGCTCCCTGCAGTGTGTTCGGTCCGGGAAATACTGACAACATACGGTCCGTATATCACGGACCAAACACGGTCGTGTGAATTAGGCCTTAAAGGCTATGTAAACCTTTGAACACCATATATATATATATATATATATATATATATATAAAAGACAATGTATCATTGCGTTTAATGCAACATTTTAGTGTTTTTTTATTAAAACTTTTTTGGATACCTTTGCCTACAGCTTGTGGCAAATCTCAGTTACAGGACATATTTATATTAAAATACCCTTCAGATACAAAAGTAAAAAAACAAATCAAGTTTCCATGAATAAAATGTTCGCCTCTTTTCATTTACATTGAATTCTTCTGAAGATGCAGCAAATGTATGAAGAGCCATTACTTGTCATCTACTCACCAATATCACAATTCTTGGTCTGCTTACTAATCAGGCTTAGAGGGATGTTCCATCCAGCCGTGTGACCAACACCAGCGTGACAGGACTTTTTGCCTTTAAGATTGTTCCATGTGATATCTTTGTCTCTCTTCTTTACTAGGGCCACAGCAGAGAGTGTGCCAAAATCTAGACCACACAAAAAATATTAGACAGTAAATATAGGTCATCTGTTAAATAACTGAAATCATAAAGTGGATATTCGAAGACAATTTGATATAGACGGGTATTTGACGATACAATCCTCTGGCATCAGTTTTAAAGTTTTCTAATTTGTAGAGCAGATGTACAATACTACTTCCACTGTTGTAGCCTCACATTATATAACCATCATCACATGAAGATCTACAAAATCATATCAATGGGCAGTTGGTTGGCTCCACCAAGATGAGCACATTTCTCACCATCCATATCAATTCAGGGTAAGAATGTTTTAATGTTCACATTGTAGTATGTAGTATGTATGAAGTATGTGCTGAAGCTATAATGATGAAGCTCTGTCCCCAGTTGCTATAGTCCTTCTAAGTTGATGGTATTTTTAAACCTTACTCCATTGAAAACCCAGAAATACATTTGTGACTTGTTTGTTTGAGCCCTTATTCTGTAGGGCTGGTGATCGCTTGTGATTTTATTTTTAAAATAGTGGATTTGCCGGCTTAATTGGTTTTGTACAGAATTAGAAAAACCCGGCTGCCCTCTGCCACAAACAGCTCCACACCTGTCCATTGGTTGTGACTGGTACTGCAGCTCAGATCAATTGAAGTGAATGAGGATGAGCTACAATATCACACACAACCTGTGGACAGGTGTAGCAATGTTGTGGAAGAAAGCAGTCATCTTTTTTATAATCTTGGATAACCCATTTAAGGCTATATTTACATCACATTTGCAGTGTACGGATGTAGCCATCTTTAACTTTATTCTGATAACTTGCTGCAGTGTGATATCACACAACAAAAGCCATTGAAAAGTCATTGAAAAAGTCAAGATAAGGGATCTAGCCACTGTGTATTTAATGCGTTAAAAGTCAAGGTAAAGACGGCTACAACTGTATGTTGGAGGTATACGTGTATCGACTTAAGCCTCCAATGTAACTACCTGACGTATGCCACTGTATGGCATACAGTGGCATATGTCACCAATTAACTCCAATTATAAAAAAAGTATATCGTGCGGTATGCGTTTTTTTCGCAGGATGTCTCTGTGTTGAATAATGTAGCCTACAACGCTAATCAATACAGTTTAAAAAAAAGTACGCTAATGCATGCCACCCTGACATATACCATAAGGAATTTTTTTGGGCAGACCTCAGGTTTTTTGTATATGTCAGGAGCATTTACCTTTTATCTTACTTACTATTATCATTGTTGGGTTTTTATTTTATTTATCCATGTTATTATCTATATCTAAAAAAATCTTGAAATATCGTGGGGGGGTTTTCACACTGGCCACCGAGTGTTCACAATAGGTCGACACTTCCTGCCCCTGTATTATAAAACTGTATTATAAAACTGGAGGTAGATTTTACACCATTGACAATAGATGATGAGGCAGCTCAGCTCCTCCAGCTCTTTACACAATGACCTCAGTACATGTCACAGAGCATGCCCACACAACTCTCTCATAGAAGTCAATAGGTCATTTTCTGAATGTCCATGTGTCTGCTTGTAAGAAAATTTGGGAACTGCTTGTCACAGCTTAGAGCAGCAGCTCAGGCAAGATGGTGACCCGCATGTACAGAAAATAAAAACCTTTCAGTAAATAGTTTTAAGTAATTAAAAAAAAAAACAGCTGATACATTCCTTTATTTATCATGTAAAGATATCTGGTGAGTTATGGAAAGAAATCACTCCAATTCAGACTGCAAATAACTCCCCATAGCTCAGCTTCCTTGACCCTGTGAGTGTGACATGGGATATCCTGTGTTACTGTAGTCACAACCAACTACATTTTCTGGTTTTGAGAGGACTGTGTTGACCAATTTTAGTGCTTCAGACCTGTAGATACCCTGCAGCAGATACTATACAATATCCCCTCCAAGCAGAACACAAATTGTAAATTTGCAAGAGTGAAGACAAATTTTTTTTTAGAAATCCTAACAAAAAATTATCTCATATTTTTTTAAGTTGTTATTATATAGTAACACAAATGAGATAGGTAGACACCAGCCAACTCCACGGTGAGTGAGCCACACAGGTGCTCGGTAACAACGGGGAATAGCAGGTACGATATCGGGAAAGAGTGAGAAAGTCCAGAAACCCTGTATAGTGAAATCTTGTTATTTCATTCCAAATATGCAAAGACAGAAGTCATTCTTCAACACAGACAAAGATAGCTTAAGTGTCTCCGGTTACACTAACCCTTACTACCTTTCTATTGAAGCATGGCTTCTGTCTTTACATATTTGGAATTATAGAATAGGACTTTACTGTGCAGAGTTGCCGGACTTCCTCCTTCCTTACGGTTATTAAATAGTAAGGTCAATATTTAATATGATTTATGTACAGATTACTATATTAGGTAGATTCGTCATTCATAAATCTGGAGATGTTGTTTTATGGTGTAAACGGTGTTTTATGCATACTGTATTTATACCTGTATATTTTGCTCCAGCTGTCCGGCATGGGGCAAAGTCATCTACCAAAAAGAGAAAAAAAGATTAAGACCCTTATTAGAAATATATTTATATGTAATATATTCTAAACCTATGTACAGTATGTTTTACCATTTATAAAGATTTCAAAATATGTCATAAAATACAAAGACAGAATTCAATAGTACAAAGCAATGGATATACAGTGCCTTCGGAAAGTATCCCCCCCCCCTCCCCTTGGTGTTTTGTTTTTTTTGTTGCAGTACAATCTGAAATTAAAATAGATTTTAAATTTGATTTTATATAATAGACCGGACAAAATAATCCAATTTGTTACAGGGGAATGAAAATAAATACCTTGTTTGAAAAAAAATAAACAATGTAAAAAAAAGTGCATATGTATTCACCCCCATGTATCCATGGTACCTTTATCAGAACATAGTGGAGATCAGACTGATAAAACTAGTCACTGATACTGATCCCCAGTAAGGAAAAAGCACCCTGGACACAAACATGTCAGATTAGGATGCGCAAAACCTGGTGCGTCCTCTGTCTTGACGTCCATCCCACTTTGCTCATTGTGCATGGGGAAAGGAATAAAGATTTTTTTCACATTTCGAAATTGGAAGCATTAGATGTGCAAAAGTACTCATGTTGTTACCCAATGTACTCAATGCATTTCTCAATGTATTACAGATGAAACATTTTGGGTCTAGTTGAAGTTACCTTTATTGTGGTATTCTTCAACTGCTGGAACCAGTCCACATACCAGTGATGTGTACATGTGTTCTACACCGAGATTTACCGCTTCAGCTTCACCTTTCTGGGAAAAAAAAGAAATAAAAAAGTTCATGATGACATCACTTACCAACTCTGTTGCCATCTCTGAGCCAAACCAGAGGGTGCTTATACTTGCTAGCACTATTTTCGGAATAGGAATGCCCCAATGAGAACTCTTATTTCAGTTTTTTTATATTACTCACCAGAATCTTTTCAATGCACTTCTGTACAGACATTGGCTCTGTGCATTTAATAGCGCCACCACTTACTGAGGACCAGTCATCACATTTTGTCTTCTCATTAGTGCTTTGAGTACACCAGCGTACTTCCTTGTTGGATGGAAGATGGGCTCCTAATGCAAAAAAGAAATTGTGACTTTATGTGTATTGAAACAAATTACAAGTTGTTAAAATGATGCAATAATAAATATGTCCCCTACCCTGCAGTGTTTTCATGGCATTAAACAATTCTGGTCCCAAAAACAGAAAAGTGTCCATTGCTGAGGGAAGGGAAATCAAACTCGTGGTAGCATCTTCAAACAGCAAGTTCTTCCCATGAGTGGAGCTGAATAGTTTGCACTCTTTCTTCTGAGATTGGATAGAATATACAACGTGGCATCAAAAAAATAACATAAATCACCACTAACTACAACTCAATAATAACATTTAAAACTTCATTAGAAAAGCGAAAAAGACAAGCCACGTCTTGTGATTCCATTAGTTGTGTTGTTTATGGATGAAGGTGCTTGCCCTTAGGAACTATATTTAATGTGGGTACAGAACCCGGAACCGAGCAAGTAGCGCTTGACTCTTTGTGAAGCTCACATAGAATTCAATAAGAAGGGGTCACGTACGAGCACGGCCACTTCTCCATTGATGCCCATATCCTGTGGATATGGCAAAAAATGTTATCATGGAAATACCCTTTTAAGGTGTTTCATATCCGTTATTGTTGTTTGCGTGATGAAAACATTCATACAAAAAGTACACCTCATACTGTTTGATTATACATCGATGGTAAATAAAAGAAAAAATAGAAAGAAGAGGGGAAAAACTTCAGACTCCTCTCACCTTCTCTCTCTGTCTTTCCTCAACTACTCCCAAATCTCCCAAGGTCCCTACACTGTCACAGTGTCTCTCAAACCATTAATTTTTTACAAAAGTTGACCATAGGGTTTACCCCTTCAAAACGGAATATATTGGGGCAGATTTACTACGGTGTCTGGATCTAGTAAGTGTTGGAAAATGTGCCCAACTTTGATGCAAATCGGCACTGTTTTGATGTCTGCATCTCAGTAGACAATTTTTTAAAGTGTATCAAAACGGGGGCATGGCTTAGCTGGTAAAGGGTGTGGCTTAAAATGCCCAAATGTGCCAAAGAACTGGTATAAATTCTGGCACAAAATAAGCCAAATCAAAAGTGGTTTAAGGAGGAGAAAAGTGTCTAACAGGTCATGCAAGATGTACCAAAATTATCATACAGGATTCACACACAGCGTGCCTAAGGTTGGATTCACACACAGCGTTGTCTTGTATTTTTGTGCTTTTTTTGGTGGTGTTTTTAATGGCATTTCTTGCGGCCTTTTTTTCATGCAGTTTTAAATGTGGCCAGATGTTACATTAACGCCCTAACGTAAAATATCCAATGCACTACACACAACTGCGTTTTGGTTTGTGGAGTTTTTGAGTAAATTTTATGGACAGTGTGGTTTTTCCCAAAATTCTACGGGTATGGCATTTTTTTCTGCTGTCTTTCCCATAGGCTTCACTATAGGACCACAAAAATACCACTAAAACCGCATGTTTCAGCGTTTTTTGATGCAGTTTAAAAAGACAGACATTTTCTGTGTGTGAAGGAGGCCTTAGATAGAATTAGTAAATGTGGGCCATTGTCTTTTTTTGTTGTCTCAAGGTTGTTTCCCAGTAGGATATTATTAACCTTATCTATTAACTTTTCCACACTCAAGTCCCCCCACTTTCCATTCTGTGCAATATGTACTTTCCTTACCAGGAGAATATTCTGCATTATGTTCAATTTGTCATGTGTTTTTAGCCCTATCCCCCCAATAAATAAACAGTCATACAAAAATTATTTTTTTTAAATTAAATTCACTATAGCTGCAAAAATACAGAAACACCGCTACCGACTTTGGCACCATGCTAAAAATGTGCTGTGTGTTTTACTTGACCACAGCACTTATGTGGAATACGAGTATAATTTTACTTACCTGAGCTTCAAGAAGATACTCAGTGATGTCCTTCGTCTTTCGCCCAGGGCTTCTGGTCACCACAGCATTTGTGGGGACTTTTCCAAAGTTGCAGTCTTTACATTGGCTTAGTTGCCTTCTGGTATTATCTGGACACAGCAGCTCAAAATTGTCAGAGTATTGGCCTACAGAACAATACATGGAAGTTATATAGGAAGAAGGTGTCTGTATGATCTGTAGCTCAAATTTGATGCCTATGGACAACTAAATGTACAAGTGTTTTATTGTATTAGTGTAACATACTTACCCGTCCACGATCCAGCGCTGTCTCCCTGCCGCTAGCCGTCACAATGAAAGTCTCAGCGGGGCTGGTAGGGACGTTTGGCCGTCCAACCAAAGTACTAGGCGCCTTATTAAAAGCGCCAGCACACTGGCCTAAGTTTCAGTAATTGTTGTTAGTTTCCATACCTGGTATAGCTAGTATCTACCTGTGCCATACTGTTTATCCAGATTTTTGTCCCTGACTACTCTTTTGGATTCTTCTGTACCGCATACACCACTTTTGCCGAACCCAGAATAGTCTGCCTCCCCTGCTGAAATCCGGAACTGTGCCATGTGCCCAACTCGTTCCAGTTGCTGATTCCTTAATACGCGAGTCCCACTTCTGTTTCCTGGAACTTGTTATTTAACTGTTGGCTGTTACCCTTAGCAACCGTAGTCCAACCTCCTAAACATTTGTCCGGTTTTTATTCCGGTGAAGTCATCCAGAGAATCAACCATCTGGCTAGCTAAAGACACCAAAATCTTGGGGCCAGCCGAATGCCTTAGACCCTAGCCGAAATCGTGGAAAAAGGGGATGCTATAGGTGAATTATACCTCCTGCTTGGTTCTTTCTCTGAGAATTACAGAAACCAGACTATAACAATTATAGCTTTTATCTTTATAAGCGTTGATGTTTACAGTAGTATATGTCCAATGATAAATGAGAGAATGTAGGAAGAAGTAGGAAATGAACGGAACTATCGACCATTACTATTATAAAAACATTGCATAAGAGGGCACTAATACGGAGGTACTGATAATATTGAGCAAAAACTATATAGAATAATGTGCTGGAGAATGGTTTCTTTTACAAGAATAAAAGAGAAAACCACCACATCTGAGCTCATCTGTGAAGCAATATTGGATCTTGACTTATTCATCGCAAAACATGACACCTTCAAAACATTCATTCAAGTTCATTATATTACTTTTTAGTATCAAAGTGTAATTTCCTCAAGCATTTTTATATTTGACACATACAGAATCTTCCCTTCTGTGACATTAGAGGATGAGAAAGTAGCAATGAAGAAGCTCTTCATAAATACTTTCCATTATTGTATGTCCATAGTTTTTGTGCCACAAGTGGTTAATTTAAAGTGTGAAAAGTTTAGCTCTCGAACATTACCTGATAATGCGGTGTCTTCCACAAAAGCCACATCTCCTTTATCGTCTCTCAAACACCTGACCAAAGAAGAAAGTGCATATAGTCATTACTCTGCCATTATTCTACACTGGTGCAAATGTTCATAAAGAAATGTTGCCATAATAAATACATGAAATATCTCCTGCTGTAGTACGAGGTGTCTGGATCTCATGAATGCTTAAACAAAACATTTGCCCAGGTTATGTGGGATAATATAACACAATAAATGTGGATATGCACTTTAATGAGTCTAGTATAATCTATTATTAGGGTAAGTTCACACAGGGTGGATACGCTGCGCAAAGGTACACAGCGTTATCTGCCCTGGCAGGCCGCAAGGAATTCTGGCAGAAAAACCACACCACATTGTGGTGCAGTTTTTTTGTTCGGAATGTGCACTGTCGAAAACAGAAGCATAAAAAAAAATGCCCAAACCAACCCTCAATGGTGCAGTCGACTGCGCTATTGAGTCCGTCAAAACACCGGAACTCTTTCACAACGGTGACAAATGGAAACCGTTAGCAACGTTTCAATCACCATTGAGATCAATGGTGAAACAAACGGAAGCTAAGGTTTTTGTTTGCCTTTCCGTTGAGAGGTTCCACCGACAGAAACCTCAGACGGAATCCCTCAACAGAAAGCAACGCTGATGTGAACACAGCCTAAGATCCTAAAAGGGTATTCCGCTCTCAGCAACAACAAAAAAGGTTATTCTTTGTATAACGAAAAATGATACAAATTTCAGATCTGCTTTTTGTATCAGTTACTTTTGGTTTTCAAGATTCCTGCTTGCTGTTATTAACCCCTTAAGGACACGGCCAATTTTGGCCTTGAGGACAGAGCAATTTTTTTTACATTTCCCTCTTTGCATCCCGACGCTCATAACGCTTTTCTTTTTTGTACGACGTAGTCGTATGAGACTTTGTTTTTTGCGGGACAAGTTGTACTTTATGTGGGTACCATTTTTTGGTACAAATACATTATCGTTTCATTTCTATAAATTTTTTATTAGATTAAAATGCAGAAAAAAAGTAGTTGTGCAGCAGTTTTAATATTTATTTTTTTACACCATACACCGATCATCATAAATAATGTTATATATTTGTTGTACAGGTTGTTACGGTTGTGGCGATACCAAATATGTCTATATTATTTCATGTTTTGGGACTTATATTTTAAAAACTTTATTTATTATAAAAAAAAATTGTTTTCTGTGTATTTTATTTACTTTTTATTTATTTATTTAGCATTATTTTTTTTTTACATTCATTTAACTTTTTTTTTTAATCCCATAAAGGGATTTATCATTTTGATTTTGTAACTGCAATATACAGGCATAGATCTATATGCCAGTGCATTAGCCTGTTACTGATTGTACACAGGCAGTTGTTAGGGCATACCTCAGCATGTTTCTCTTCTCTCCGCTGTCAGAGCGGGGCCGTGGCTGTGTATTACAGCCGTTGCCCCGCTCTCGATCGCACACACAGAGACGGCAGAGACTGCTGCCACACAGGACGAGTATGCTCGTCCTAATGAGCGAAGTGCTCGCCACTCAGGACGAGCATACTCGTCCTGTGTCGGCAACCAGTTAAATTAAAGCTGTCATTGTTTACTGCCAGTGTATAAAAATCTGTCCTGGTCATGTGATGATGACACACATGTACGTCTCGTTAAAAGAAAGTGCTCTGATAACTGTAACGAGCTGCGCACCCCTGTATCATCACATGACCATGAACAGAATTTTTATCCACTAGAAGTAAACATTGAAGGTTCCCATTAACACCTCTTGCACATGACCGAGTTCGGGCCGTGAAAAACGGTCCGATTGTCGGCCGCATTTCCCGGCCTGACCGCGGTACAGGTGAACGGGACTCCTGCCATGATAGACATTTTATGGTGCTAGAAGTCCCTGCCTCCCCGCGGAACTGCTGTTTCGTAGTGTATCATTTTGTTCAGTATGGAACAGCAGTTCCATAGGGAGGCAGGGACTTCTAGCACCATAAAATGTCTATGATGCCAGGAGTCCCGTTCACCTGTACCGCGGTCGGGCCGGGAAATGTGGCTGAACTCGGTCGTGTGCAACTGCACTTAAAAACAGCAAGCCGTGATCTTGGAAATTGTATCATTTTGATTTATGCAAAAAAATTTTTTTTTTGCTAGAACCGGGCAACACCTTTAATTGACCTACTAAGGTACAAGTTTAAGTGACCCCCAGACGAAGGCTTCCGCCAAAACGTGCGCAGGGGTGTGACTCCAGACAGCCGGATACTGTGCTATGGGTAAGACTGTTATTTGGTATTCAGGATATGTTGTATTTTGTACCTCTGTGTTCATGTGACTGGCATTGTCCAGCCACTTCACCTACCATACCTTGTGTTTGGTGGGTGATGGCCTGACATGTGCTACTAACACATGTCATCATATGTTTGTGAGCATTACCTGGGCTATCACACAAGTGACTCCCCTATCAGTATTTAAAGTAAAACTCTTATATACATTTTGTGTATATATACATCCATATCCTTTACCCATTATCATTTCAGACTTATGCTGTCTGGTTTCCATCTTCACACACTGTGGTCGCTATCATCTCTGTAACTTTTTTATGTAATAGCTTTTATGTATTTGTACACAATAAAATGTATACGTTTTATAGTAACTAGTGGTATATTGACTCCTTTTTAGGTTATTATTAAAGTGCAAGTTTAAGTAGTTCATGTTCCAACTTACCTAAATGCCCCTTCATCCCCATAGTACGGTTCTCCAGGACTGCGCCTACACTTATCCGTCTGTCCTGCACATTGCTTACACAAGTTTGCCTCTGTGGCTCCTGGGGCACAGCTGGCTGAGAAGAACTCTGAAGCAGCTATATGGTAGAAATGGAGCGTCATAAACCTACACAGACTATGTCATCAGTACACATAGAGCTGCACTATGCAATGTGTTAGGTAAATCTGGTCAACCAGTATAAAACTTCCTGCACAGGAACAAATCTAAAGTCCAGAAAACAAAAAAACTCTTCCATTAACACATAAAAACTTTTGGAATGTATGAACTCTTATTTAAAGTAAGTACAACAGCCACACTAGAGCCTAGTAGCACATAGTACATAGTACATAGCACCTCATTAAGAATGGTGCAGAATACTCAGATAATGGTGACGATCTGCACTAGACAAAGCACTGATACAGAATTGAGCATCGTATATTACTATTATTATTGTCATTATTTCTTTAACTGGGAATATAGTCAGTTATAAATGAGGGTAAAGTGATTTTCACTGATCATAATGCCCCATGCACACAGCAATATCTTATTCACAGATCTGTACGGCAGTACACAATCCCATAGGTATTACAAACCAATAGACGCTTTGTGTTCCACTGTATGGAGGAATCCATAAACAAATAAACACCTATAAGGCCTTCTTAACACAAAGAATTTTTCAGCCAATTTAAACTCCATCAAAAAATGCTTTAAAAAAGGTAGCATTATTAAAATGCAACATTTTTAAGGCATTTTTCGTGGCGTTTCTAGTGCCGTTTTTCATTTGGTGTCATTTTGTACATTGTTTTCTAGCGTGTTTGAAGTCTTATAGAGAAGTCTATTGGCAAAAAGCCCAAAGAAACGCCATACCCAGAGCATACTGTGTTTGATTTAAAAAAAATCCACTGACCAGAAAATTGCCTCAAAAATGCCGCAAACCAAAACGCAGTTGTGTGTAGGGCATTTGATATTTTACTATTGACTTTAAGGTGATATATGGCTGCACTAAAAACAAGTGCAAAAAATGCCATTATAAACGCCACGAAAAACACAGCGAAACGTAGCCAAATCCAGCCTAACCTAAATTTCTATGTATGATGTATTGACATGGATACCACACATGGCAGTGTGCCTGATCCCACAAAGAGGATGTCCCATCAAGAAAACCATGACACTATGGGCTCTGCTTCTGAAATCCTTGGCAATCAGTTGAGATTGTCAGGGGAAATAGTGGCTGGACGTAGAATTACATCAGCATGGGGCCCGCTCTTTGACGTCAATATTAAAAGGGTATTTTTTTATTGCGACATCTCCTTTAAACATACATAACATCTAAGAATATAATTAAACTTTGTGGTTGATGCTTCACCCCTGAGGTATACTCTGACTGACTAATTAGTTTTACCTTTTTCGATTGATTTCTTGCCAGGTTCATCCCACAACAGCAACTTCTTCTTAAGGAGTGCGTTCAAAGGAGCAACCCAACCTGCTGACATTCCCACCGCAGAATGACAAGATCTCTTGCCCTTCAGTTCATCAAACTTTAGTGTACTTGATTTTTTTACCACAGCTACTGCATAATGGTACGTCTTTGGATCTAAAATGTAACATAAAAGTGTTTTAGTTGGCGGTTATATTTAAATCTTCATAAAAAATGAACAAACTTAATAATGCGGTTATTCTGCCTTTTCACTGCTAAGGCCCTGTTCACATCTGCGTTGGAGGCTCCGTCAGAGGCCTCCTTTGCAGATTCTCTCAGGGAATGGTTGTTTCTGCTGTTCAACGGAGACTGCGCTTCCAGCATTCTTCGTTCTGCTCCTATGATGGAGCATAAAAAATGGAATGCCGAGCGCAGATGTGAACAGGGCCTTCTGCTTCTGATAGTATAGCATTCGGAAATGCCTTTCAGAAGTTATGAAAACATTTAGGTTTGCGGAAAAATTTATATTTATATACTGTATATTCTATGCAGATGATTCTGTATGTTATTATTCCAGTATTTATATGAAATTGTTGTCAGGTTTTTGTATCTAATTAAATTTTCAATATAAAAAGTTCACATTCACAACTATTTCTAACCAAAATACGTTATTTTGACACTGTTTTTACTGTGCAGTAGAAGTAAAAACTCTCTTACTCACTCTTACCTTTGTGAATGAATGTACCTTTAAATTATAGGGGCTTCAGTCATTTAAACAATTGAGAATACAGGTTCAAACAACATCACTGATTATATTTTACTTAACATTAGTTCTTCAATTAATAACTTACAGTAACACATATATGGTGTAAATTGTCACTTTCAAAAATGGGTCATATGAATCTAGTAATAAGTTGGTTGTAAAAACTCCCATGAGTGAGGCTACAACAGGGACAGACTGTTCATTTAAACATTAGGGACACGCTCATAGCCCCTTAGTTATAACAAGTGTATTTTGTCTGTAGCGGTTGGTAATGGGCCCATGACCTTTAAAGCTCAGTGACCCCGCTCCAGAGTGGTACAGTCCACCGCTGAGCTACTGTACAGATTGTTTCACTTAGTAAATAAACTTATTTGGGGTTAAATTAGAAATTATGCTAAATAAGTTAAAGCCTATGACAACCTTTGACAAGGAAAACATTATTTTTACATGTGTCAGTGGTTAAGTTGAGTTTAAAAAAAGTTGCACTCAGTATTAGGCTGCAATCTGCATTCCTTCATTCATTTTAAGACACCCTGATATGCAGTTTGCAACCTGCTTCTACTTTCAGAATATCCTCCCTCACAGTAACACATGCTGGGTGTGTGGTCTGTGAATCCAGGATGCTGCTGTCTTCACTACTTCATGAACTTGCCCAGCTTCATTCATTTACTATATGTCTTTAAATTCCACACGCTGGCTTCAGTTTTATCCTGGAACAACAAAGCTTTGGTGGCTGCGTTCTGAGTGGGTCTGGCTGGCCATATCAAGAATGAAATTGCTGGCCCTGATATTCCCTTTTCCTTGGACAACAACATGTCTGGCAACTTGGGTGGATATCTGCTTTAGGGAGAGCGTTTAGCAGAAAGAGTTCTCGCGTCTGTCTTTTGTCTTCAATGATCCACCAATGTCTTCTGCATTCACAGTGCTACCAGTTGCTGATGAGCCCATGCAAGTGGCCTACATGGCTCGCTCCTTAAAGGAAAAGTCTAGAATTTTTTCTCAGGGTTTGTACCTTTACTGTGGTCAGAAGCGTCATCTATATCAGAGCTAAGGACACAGGGCATAGAAGAGACCCCAGGTAGTTGGCGGGCGCATTATACAATTAACAACGGAAGGGATTGCCTGCAGGCAAAGGAGCCCAATTTCCCAACTACCAAAAAATGTTATGAACAAAACTTTATTAAGCTACGTATAGCAAGACAAAACCACATAGATTTATATTAAAATTGTCACTACCTAAGACCGGACATAGAAGTAAGTGCCTGTGCAAGTACAGGCATGAGGTAGATATAGGTTAGAAGCGTGGATTCCTATCATTAGCAAGTTAAATTGTAAATTGTCTAATAGATTGCCAGTAGGTCCGGTCGGCGGTAGGTATTAAAATATTAACAGCCCCCCCAATCCACGCTTCTAACCTATATCTACCTCATGCCTGTACTTGCACAGGCACTTACTTCTATGTCCGGTCTTAGGTAGTGACAATTTTAATATAAATCTATGTGGTTTTGTCTTGCTATACGTAGCTTATTAAAGTTTTGTTCATAACATTTTTTGGTAGTTGGGAAATTGGGCTCCTTTGCCTATATCAGAGCTGTCCCATCTGTCCTACCAGGCCAAATAAACTCCCCAGCATAAGATAGACTGGGGAGATCTCCTTAGGCATGACTTGCTCTTTTCTCAAAAAGGGAAAACTTCTTTCTGTGATCCTGAATGCTGCAGTAATCTCCACTACCTTCAAAGCTTTCATTGACTCAGGAATTGCAGGGAACTTCCTGGACTATAATCTACCCCAAAAGATGCAGCCCTCTTTGTTACCTTGTCTAATGTCTGTGAATGGCTCGGCCACTGTAGAAGGTACTGCATCTGATCTATTCAGTTGCAGGTTGGTCCGTTACATTGTGAGGAAGTCACTTTTCTGGTTCTGCTGTCTGCCTCCCATCCGGTCTTGTTGGGCTTGACTGCACAATCCTGCAATCTCCACTGGGGATCCACCTGTTTCCAGGGATGTTTACAAGTTGTTGCTCCTGCTGTTTTTCTGTACCTTCTCTCACTGTGGTCTTCTACTGGACTCCCTCCACAGTGCACCTACCATGCTGATGACCTCTCTGATTATGGCCCCTATGACTCTGCTCAAGGTTTAAAGATGGATCCAGACAAAGTATCTGCTATCCCTTGCTGACCTTGTCATACAGGTCTGAAAGAACTGCAACACTTTTTTAGAATTGCTAACAACTATTGGCAATTCATTCATAACTTCTCTTTCCTGGTAGTCACTCAAAGGCCTCAAGCGCACGACCGTGTTCAGTCTGTGATATATGGACCGCATGTCGGCCGCATTTCAAGGACCGAATACAGTTCAGGGAGCTGGGCTCCTAGCATCATAGTTATGCATGACACTAGGTATCCCTGCCTCCCTGCAGAAATACTGTACCGTACTGAAGTATTCCTGCGGGGAGCCAGGAACACCTAGCATCAGACCGTCAGGGATACGTCGCTACGGGAGACCAGGGGAGGTGGTGAGTATGGCTTTTTTTTTTAAATCTCCTCTTCTACACTCCTCTACATTCTTTTTTTCTATAATCTGCAAAATGCATTCACCGCTCGCTGGCAGTTGCCATTTTGACAATTTGAGCGCCGCGAACCCCAAAAGTTTTGGATTTTGGTGACTTTAAAACTTTTGGCAAATTCAGACCGAATTTGATTAGTGCCGAATCAGTTCACTCATCGCTAATTACTAATAGTGTGTATTAATAGTAAACGTTTAGTAGAGAATAAGATTTATTAAAAATCAAAGAGGTCTTTTTGGAATCTACTTTTCTTATAAATAATCCAGAGGATCCTCTGGCACAATAATGGACCCCAGAAATCCAGAAGAAGACATTTGGAGCTGGCTTTGCAGCCAATCAATTGCCGTTAGTGTCTATTTCTTCAGAAATAACCTATAAGACCTTACTAATGAAATGTCCTAATTGTGCAATTCTAAAAACAAAGTTAATTATATTTTTTTAAATACGAAATTTGGGTCCTCCCCATGTTTTGAATAGATGAGGGTGGTCCCACCATAATGTCAAAACATATGGCACAAAAAATTAATTGTAAGGTTCCAAACTTTTGTCCTCCATTTTTAGCTGTAATTTGTGGCAGCACCCTGCAGCAAGTGTTCATTCCCCTTACAGCACCTCCACAAGGGAAGTAAAGCAATAAACAGTAGGTTTCAGCGCTAGATACAGCTGCTCGGTATACAGTATACAAAGCCAAAGCATCTGTATCTCAAAAATTAATCATTTTTAATAAAAAGTATTTATAAAGTTGCACAAAACACACTGATACACATTTTTATATAAAAAATTATATATATATATATATATATATATATATATATATATATACACACCAGCAGAAAGAGGTGCTTGAAAAAGGTCCCAAGGTGGGCCAGAGACGTTGCATTGTACCCGCCATGCTGGCATAATAAATGACTTGTTTTCACTTTTGAACATCGGAGTGCTGCTGGATTTACTTTTGGGATATACATATATATATATATATATATATATATATATATATATATATATATATATATATATATATATATATATATATATATATATATATATATATATATATTTCAAAGGTGCCCATAGCCTTTAAAGTTAGTAAGTTATTCATAATCACAGGGTGGATTGAGTGTCGATGTGTAGTCCTGAACATTCACTGTATCACTGTAGTTTCTCACCTGTGACTTCACATATAGGTGGTGACTGCCCAGGTGCAGCTCTTGTACCCTGTATCTCTTTACCGTCTTTGGTAACACACCAACAGTATCCGGTGCTACCATGGCATTGCTTTGGTCTGTAGTCGCCTTTTTCATCACAATCAGGTAGAAATGCTCCTAGAGTAGGCCGCTCTGCACTTAGCACTTTCTGTCGTTCTTTAAGGCAAGTTGTTTCAACTGATAAGACAAAAATAAAACAAGTGGTATTATAGGTCTAAATACTAGAATGCCCTCATTGATTTTCTGGTTGATTTCTTGAAAATGCCATTAAAAGTGAATCATAGTGCCATTTCCGCTTGACCACATGGTACTTGGAGAGACAACTGGCGGGTAACCCTCCCTTATAATCCGTTGATATCATTCAATCACTCTTTAGATCTAAGTGATACTCACTGGCATCATTCTTTACTTATTATTTATAGTTCACTATTTATTGCTTAAGTGACGTCATAACTTAGCATATGTCTCTTACACAATCGCAACGGAAGGGCAAACGGAAACCTCAGCTTCCGATTTCATCACCATTGAGCTCAATGGTGATGAGCACTTTGCTAATGGTATACATTTGTCACCATTGTGAAAGGGTTCCGTTTTTTGGACAGATCAAGGGCACAGTCAACTGTATATAGAGCAGCTGTATCTTGCGCTGAGGCCTGAATCCATCAGGTCCGTGGGACTGACGGGTTCAGTGTCAGGGGTTCCTGCGAGTCTCTGACATGCAGGATCCACCTGTTGTTTTGATCTTAGATGTGATCGGTAACAGCTCAATTCTGCGTGTCAGAGAAACGCAGGACCCGCTGCCACCAAACCCGTCAGTCCCGCCGATCTGACAGATACAGGTTTCAGCGCTAGATGCAGCTGCTCTGTATACAGGATACAAAGCAGCTGTATCTCAAAAAGTAATAATAATTTTTTAAGAAAGGTATTTACAAAGTTGAGCAAAACACAGATATACATTTGTATATATATATATATATATATATATATATATATATATATATATATATATATATTAAAAGGTGCACATAGCCTTTAATCCCTTGACGCACCAGGATGTAGCGGTCCATCATGCATTGCAATGATTTAACGTTCCGGGACGTACTGGTACGTCATGGATGTAAAAGGACAGGGTGACAGAACTTTGCCATCAATTGTTTATGACAGTTGATTGGCACAGTAAGACGGCAGGGGACCTATCACAGCGGTCCCCTGCCAGCGATTGGTGTGATTGGTCAGTCACAGCAGACTGACCAATCATAGCTCTCAGAAGCTGAGCCAGCGCCATCACCGCCGGGTGTCGGCTGTATATTTCTGCCGACACCCCGCTCTAACGGCCAGGACCGGAGCTAGGCTCCGATCCAGCCAATTAACCCCTTAGATGCATCGATCACTGCATCTAAGTGGTATCTAGCCTGTCGGCATCCCTGATGGTTGCCATGGCCATGGGTGTCAGCTGACATCCTGCTGTAACAGCCAGGACTGGAGCTAGGATCCAATCCAGCCTTTAACCCCATAGATGCAGTGATCAAAAACGATCGCTGCATCTAGGCGGTTAGATCGCACCCGATGGTTGCTAATGGCAACGATCGGCACGATGTTTGCTATGGCAACCGAAGGCAAAAATGGCCTCCTAGTACGGAAGCCTATAAGGCAATGTCGGGGGGGCGAAGCCTAATTGGCTTGCTATCAGTGAATAGCTGACAGCTCTAATACACTGCACTATATAGGTAGTGCAGTGTATTAGAATAGCAAGGGCTTCATGCCTTCAACAAAAAAAAGTTAATAAAAATGTTGTCAAAAAGTTAAAAAATAAAAGTTTGAAGTCAAAAAAACAATAACAGCCCCTTTTCCCATAATAAGTCTTTTATTAAAGGAAAAAATGGAAAACATACAAAAAAGTACACACGTGGTATCACCGCGTCCATAACGACCCGAACTCTAAAAATATCATGCTATTTTACCCCCACAGTGCACACCAAAAAAAATAAAAATAAAAAACAATTCCAGAATCGCTGTCACCCCTCCCAAAACAGAATAAAAAAAGTGATCAAAATGATGCATATACCCCAAAATTATACCAGCAAAAACAAGTCCTCCCACAGTTTTTTTTTTAGACGAAAAAAAAGTACGTTATCGCTCAGAATATGGTGATACAAAAAATTTATTATTTGAAACAAAAGTAATTTTATTGTACAAACTCTGTAAAACATAAAAAAGCTATATACATTTGGTATTGCCGTAATTGCATCGACCCGCAGAATAAAGTAAATATGTAATTTATAGCACATGGTGAACGCCGTAAAAAAAAATAAAAAACATCAGAATTGCAGGTTTTTCGTCACCTTGCTTGCCAGAAAAATTAATAAAAAGTGATAAAAAAAATCGCATGTACCCCAAAATGGTACCAATGAAAACTACAGATTGTCCCGCAACAAATAAGCCCTCACAAAGCTCCTTTTGAGAAAAAAATAACAAAGTTCTGGCTCTCATAATATGGCGACACAAAATGTGCAGAGCGTTCCAGAAGCGGATAAGATTGGGCATTATTTATCAGTGCGACACTGGCCACATATCTGTGGATTATTATTTATTTACTGCATTATTATACCCTCTTATTATGCCCTTATGTTCTCTGTCCAGCTTACATATGCCCCTACATTATAAACTGAAATACCAGCAATACCCCAAATAGAAAAACTACCAAGCAAAATCTGCGCTCCAAAAGCCAAATTGCGCTACCTCCCTTCTGAATCCTACAGTGTGCCCAAACAGCAGTTTCCGTCCACATATCATCACCATACCCAGGAGAACGCGCTTAACAGTTTATGAGGTATTTGTCTTCGGTGGCACGAACTGGGCACAACATATTGTGCATTAAATTGGCATATCAGTGGAAAATTGCAATTTTCACTTTGCACCATCCACTGAGCGTTCATTTCTAATAAAAAACAAACTGTGGGATCAAAATGCTCACTATACCTCTTAAAAAATGTCTTGAGGAGTGCAGTTTCCAAAATTGGGGTCACACCTTTAGGGGTTGTTTTACTATTTGACACCAGGGCCCTGCTATCGTGGGCTCATTCTGTAAAAATCACCAAAATAAACCTCAAATGCACATGGTGCTCTTTTACTCCTAAGCCCTGTCATATGTCCAGGCAAATGATAAATGCCTTGAGGGGTGTAGTTTACAAAATGGGGTCACTTCTCAGGGTTTTCCACTCTACTCTGATACCTCAGGGACTCTGCAAATGTGACATGGCGCCTGTACACCAGTTCAGGCAAATCTGCACTCTAAAAGCCAAAAGGCGCTCCTTCCATTTGGAGCTCTGTCATGTGCCCAAACAGCCGTTTAGGGCCACACATGGGGTATTGCTGTACTCTGGAGAAATTGGGTAACAAATTGTGTGGTGTTTTTTTCTGCTATTACCCCTTGTGAAAATAAAAATTTGGAGCAAAACTATATTTTTTTAAATGTTTTTATTTCATTTTCACTTCCTAATTCTACAATCTATGAAACACCTGTGGGATCAAAATGCTCACTACACCCCTAGATGAATGCTCTGAGGGGTATAATTTTCTAAATGGAGTCACTTCTCAGGGGTTTCTACTGTACTGGTACCCCAGGGGTTCTGCAAATGGGACATGGTGCAGAGAAATCAATCACGCAAAATCTGCATGCCAAGTAGCGCTCCTGCCATTATGAGCCCTGTGGTATGTCCGAACAGCAGTTTATGACCACATATGGGGTATTGCCGTACTTGGGAGAAATTGCTTTACGAATTTTTGGGTGCTTCTCCTTTATTCCTTTGTGAAAATGAAAAAAAATCAACATTTTAGTGGAAAAATGTAGATTTTCATTTTTACTGCCTAATTCCAATAAATTCAGCAAAAAAAATAGTGGGGTCAAAATGCTCACTATACCACTAGATAAATTACGTGAGGGGTGCAGTTTCCCAAATGGGGCCACTTTTAAGGGGTTTTGCACTGTTTTGGCCCCTTGGGGGCTTTGCAAATGTGGCGCTGCAAACCATTTGTAATGACGGGGGTAGGGAAACAGACAAGTGAGCCCTAATCTACCCGCCACTCAGTCCCTACCTACTTGCAACGACCCGCCCTAGGCGACGGGGTACAACTGGGCGACGGTCCCTACGCTCAATAAGTGCACGACAGACAAACAGACAAGGGTACACAGAAGCTAAGGGAAAAGGGGCAGTTGCCCACGGCAACACCGTGAGCAACAAGAGTAGTAAACGAGCCGAGTCAAACCAGGAGAGTACGAGGTACAAAACGCAGAGCAGGAGAGTAGTAAACGAGCCGAGTCAAACCAGGAGTGTACGAGGTACCAAACGCAGAGCAGGAGAGTAGTCAGTAAGCCGAGGTCAATAAGAAGCAAGGACAAATAGTTCAAGAAGCTGCAGCAGGGCCAGGAAACCAACAGAGAAGAATCACAAGCAAGGAGGAACAGGAAAGGCATGTATAAATAGACAGAGGGCGGGAGCTAGCTCCGTCTGGCCAGGCTGTGAGAGGCTCTCCCACTCCTAAGCCTGCCACCCTGAGTGGTGGAAGATGGAGTCAGTCTCACAGACATAGAAGCAGGTGCAGACTGATTACCTATGGGCGTTGACACAGAAGCTGTGCCTGGCAGATCCTTTACACTATTCCAGCAAAACTTGAGCTCCAACAGTCAAATGGCGCTCCTTCCTTTCTAAGCCCTGCCGTGGGTCCCAACAGCAGTTTATTACAACATATGGGGTATTGCTGTACTCGGGAGAAATTGCTTTACAAATGTTGTGGTGCTTTTATCTATTGGGAAAATGAAAAAATCTGAGCTAAAACTTCATTTTATTATAAAAAATTTAGATTTTCAATATCACGGCCTAATTCCAATAAATTCTGCAAAAAACCTGCGGGGTCAAAATGCTAACTATGCCCCTAGAGAAATGGGGTGTAGTTTCCAAAATGGGGTCACTTTTGGGGGGTTTCCACTGTTTTGGTCCCTCTAGGGAATTGTAAACATGGCATGGCACTGAAAACCATTCCAGCAAAATCTGCGCTCCAAAATCCAAATAGCGCTCCTTCCCTTCTGAGCTCTGTCGTGGGTCCATACAGCTGTTTATTACCACATATGTATTGCCGTAATAGGGAGAAATTGTTTTACAAATGTTTCTCCTTTATTTCTATGTTTTTTTAGAAAAAAAGTTGATTTTCATTTTTTACAGACTAACTCCAATAAGTTTAGCAAAAAACCTGTGGAGTCAAAATGATAACTATACCCCCAGACACATTTCTTGAGGGGTGTAGTTTCCAAAATGGGGTCAATTTTGGGGGGTGTCCACTGTTTTGGCATCACAAGACCTCTGCAAACCTGACATGGTGTCTAAAATATATTTTAAAAAAGGAGGCCCCAAAATCCTCTAGGTGCTCCTTTGCTTGTGAGGCCTGTGTTTCAGTCCATTAAGACTCTAGGGCCACATGTGGGATATTTATAAAAACTGCAGAATCTGGGCAATTAATATTGAGTTGTGTTTCTCTGGTAAAACCCTCTGTGTTACAGATTTTTTTTTATCACAAATGAATTTTAGCAAAAAAAATGACAATTGAAAATTTCACCTCTACTTTGCGTTAATTCCTGTGAAACACCTAAGGGGTTAAGGAACTTTGTGAATGCTGTTTTTAATACTTTGAGGGGTGCAGTTTTTAAAATGGGGTGATTTATGGGGACTTTCTAATATATAAGGCACTCAAAGCCACTTCACAGCTGAACTGGCCCTTGTAAAAATAGCCTTTTGAAATTTTCTTGAAAATGTGATAAATTGCTGCTAAAGTTCTAAGCCTTGTAACGTCCTAGAAAATAAAAGGAAGTTCATAAAATGATGCAAACATAAAGTAGACATATAGGAAATGTTAACTAGTAACTATTTTGTGTGGTATTACCATCTGTTTTACAAGCAGATACGTTTAAATTTATAAAAATTCAATGTTTTGCAAATGTTCTGAAAATGTTGGTGTTTTTCACAAATACATACTGATTTTATCGACCAAATTTTAATATGTCACGAGAAAACAATCTCAGAATCGCTTGGATGGGTAAAAGCATTCCCAAGTTATTACCACATAAAGTGACACATGTCAGATTTTAAAAAATCGTCTGTGTCCACAAAGCCAAAGCAGGCTGTGTCCTTAAGTGGTTAACCCCTTCCCGACATTTGACGTATCCATACACCAAAGTCGGGTAGGGCAAGTATGGAGCGGGCTCACGGAGTGAACCCGCTTCATACGATGCGGGTATTGGCTGTTGGCTCGAGCGCGATCCCGCTTGCTTAACTCGTTAAATGCTGCGGTCAATAGCGACAGCAGCATTTAAATCGTTAGAAAGAGGGGGGCGACCCCCTCTAACAGCTCATCACGCCCCCTGAAACGCAATTGTGGGGGGGAGATGGTTGCTATGGCTGCCTGGGGGCCTAATGAAGGCCCCCAGGTCCGCCATCTTTGTGCACCTATTAATCCCTGCCTCAGGCAGGGCTTAATAGATGTCTGTCAGAATCACGATATACTGCAATACATTAGTATTGCAGTATATCGAAGTCCCCTAGGGGGACTAATAAAAAAAGTAAAAATTAGTTAAATAAAGTTTTTTTTCTTTTGTGTAAAAAAAAATAAAAAATTTAAAGTTAAAAAAAAAACCTTTTCCCATTTTCCCCCTAGAGCATAGTAAAAAATAATAAATAAACATAATTGGTATCACCGCGTCCGTGAAAGTCTGAACTATTACAATATATCATTATTTAACCTGCAAGGTGAACACCGTAAAAAAAAAAAAATCTAAACGCCAATATCTCTATTTTTTGGTCACCTAAACTCTCACAAAAAATGAAATAAAAAGTGATAAAACCATCGCATGTACACCAAAATGGCATTATTAAAAACTACAGCTTATCCCACAAAAAATAAGCCCTCATACCACTTAATCGACGGAAAAATAAAAACGTTATGGCTCTCGGAATTTGGCGACACAAAATAAATTTTCTTTTTTATACTTAGGTTTTGTAATGACAGTGTAGGGAGACAGACAGGTGAGCCCTAAACTACCCGCCACTCAGTCCCTGCCTACTTGCAACGACCCGTCCTAAGCGATGGGGTACAACTGGGCGACGATCCCTACGCTCAGTAAGTGCAAGACAGACAAACAGACAAGGGTACACAGAAGCTAGGGAAACGGGGCAGCTGCCCACGGAGACACCGTGAGCAACAAGAGTAGTGAACGAGCCGAGTCAAACCAGGAGAGAACGAGGTACAAAACGCTGAGCAGGAGAGTGGTCAGAAAGCCAAAGTCAATAACAAGAGAGGATGAGTAGTACAAGCAGCAGCAGCAAGCCAGGAAACAAGCATAGAAGAATCACAGGCAAAGGAGGAACAGGAAAGGCAGGTATAAATAGACAGTGGGCGGGAGCTAGCTCCGTCTGGCCAGGCTGTGATAGGCTCTCCCACTCCTAAGCCTGCCATCCTGAGTGGTGGAAGATGGAGTCAGTCTCACAGACATAGGAGCAGGTGCAGACTGATTGCCCACGGGCGTCGACACAGAAGCTGTGTCTGGCAAATCCTTTACAGGTTTTTACTTGTAAAAGTAGTAAAATATAGAAAAAACTATATATATTTGGTATCGCCGTAATTGTTTTGACCCACAGAATAAAGTTAACATGTTGTTTTAATTGCACAGTGAATTCCGTAAAAACGGCGCGCAAAAAACCATGGAGGAATCGCTGTTTTTTTCATTTTCTACCCTACAAATATTTTTTTCCCATTTCCGAGTACATTATATGGCAAAATAAATGGTCCTACGAAAAACTACAAAATCAACCCGCAAAAATCAAGCCCTCATAGTACTATATCGACGGAAAAATAAAGACGTTATGGCTTTTGGAAGGTGGGGAGGAGAAAACGAAAATGAAAATCTAAAAAAGGGCTGCGGCGGGAAGGGGTTAAAGTTAGTAAGTTATTCATAATCACAGGGTGGATTGAGTGTCGATGTAGTCCTGAACATTCACTGTATCACTGTAGTTTCTCACCTGTGACTTCACACATAGGAGGTGACTGCCCAGGTGCAGCTCTTGTACCCTGTATCTCTTTACCGTCTTTAGTAACACACCAACAATATCCGGTGCTACCATGGCATTGCTTTGGACTGTAGTTGCCTTTTTCATCACAATCAGGTAGAAATGCTCCTAGAATAGGCCGATCTGCACTTAGCACTTTCTGCCGTTCTTTAAGGCAAATTGTTTCAACTGATAAGACAAAAATAAAACAAGTGGTATTTAGGTCTAAATACTAGAATGCCCTCATTGATTTTCTCATTGATTACTTGAAAATGCCATTAAAAGTGAATCTTAATGCCATTTCCACATGACCACATGGTACTTGGAGAGAGAACTGGCGGGTGACCCTCCAGTCCCGCCGATCTGACAGATACAGGTTTCAGTGCTAGTTACAGCTGCTCTGTATACAGTATACAAAGCAGCTGTATCTCAAACAGTAATAATAATTTTTAATAAAAAGTATTTAGAAAGTTGAACAAAACACAGATATACACTTTTATATATATATAAAAATAATACTAATAATATAATATATATGTATGTGTATATATATATATATATATATATATATATATTTATTTTTTTTGTTTTAAAGGTGCACATAGCCTTTAAAGTTAGTAAGTTAGTCATAATCACAGGGTTAATTGAGTGTCGATGTAGTCCTGAACATACGCTGTAGTTTCTCACCTGTGACTTCACATTTAGGAGGTGACTGCCCAGGTGCCGTTCTTGTACCTTGTATCTCTTTACCGTCTTTGGTAACACACCAACAATATCCGGTGCTACCATGGCATTGCTTTGGACTGTAGTTGCCTTTTTCATCACAATCAGGTAGAAATGCTCCTAGAATAGGGCGCTCTGCACTTAGCACTTTCTGCCGTTCTTTAAGGCAAATTGTTTCAACTGATAAGACAAAAATAAAACAAGTGGTATTATAGGTCTGAATACTAGAATGCCCTGATTGATTTTCCCATTGATTACTTGAAAATGCCATTAAAAGTGAATCTTAATGCCATTTCCGCTTGACCACAAGGTACTTGGAGAGAGAACTGGCGGGTGATCCTCCAGTCCCACCTATCTGACAGATACAGGTTTCAGTGCTAGTTACAGCAGCTGTATCTCAAACAGTAATAATATTTTTTTAATAAAAAGTATTTAGAAAGTTGAACACAACACAGATATGCATTTTTATATATATATATATATATATATATATATATATATAAAAATAAAATAAAAATATAATATATATATATAGTGTGTGTGTGTGTGTGTGTGTGTATATGTATATATATATATATATATATATATATATATATATATATAATATTTTTTTTCTTTTTTAAAGGTGCACATAGCCTTTAATGTTAGTAAGTTAGTCATAATCACAGTGTGGATTGAGGGTCGATGTAGTCCTGAACATTCACTGTATCACTGTAGTTTCTCACCTGTGACTTCACATATAGGAGGTGACTGCCCAGGTGCAGCTCTTGTACCCTGTATCTCTTTACCGTCTTTAGTAACACACCAACAATATCCGGTGCTACCATGGCATTGCTTTGGACTGTAGTTGCCTTTTTCATCACAATCAGGTAGAAATGCTCCTAGAATAGGGCGCTCTGCACTTAGCACTTTCTGCCGTTCTTTAAGGCAAATAGTTTCAACTGATAAGACAAAAATAAAACAAGTGGTATTATAGGTCTAAATACTAGAATGCCCTCATTGATTTTCTGGTTGATTTCTTGAAAATGCCATTAAAAGTGAATCATAGTGCCATTTCCACTTGACCACATGGTACTTGGAGAGAGAACTGGTGGGTGACCCTCCCTTATAATCTGTTGATATCATTCAATCTCTCTTTAGATCTAAGTGAGACTCACTGGCATCATTCATTACTTATTATTTATAGTTCACTATTTTTGCTTAAGTGACGTCATAACTTAGCACATGTCTCTTATATAATCTGACTGTTTTTCTTATTGTCAGAAGGGGTGTATACTATCCCATTATCTGAAATGTATATGCGTTTCTAAATATACCATTGATTCTCTGTTAAATTTCCATAATATGTTAATGTAATCAATACCACACCTTGACAAAGTTTTTGTTTGATTGTTTATTATTGAAAGCCTTAATAAATACATTAAACAAAAAAAAAAGTAAATCTTAAAAGAGATTTTCAAATTAAGACAACTCATTAAAGGGATAAATTGTATCAATAGTGACAAATCAGTATAGGGACTCAATGAAAATGTATTGTTTTTTTCTTTACATTTTTTATTGGAATTTTGAATTTTTACAGGAAGCCAACTTACAATAAACAGAAGGACCACTAGTCCTACAGTCTCTAAACAATTTGAGACCGCTGAAGACAGACTATAATACAAAACATTATAAAACATAGTTGCTGTGCCCTATACAGTGAAAAACTTAAATTCAGTCAAAGAAATTAGCATAGGAAGTCTCATACATATTATATTGACACTTTCCATGGTTGCCATGCTTTTAAGGCTCTGTTATATGTAGTAAAGTTATGTAAAAGTAAAGTCTCATGGTGGCAAGTTTGACTTACCCTTCTAATGATTTATGATTTGGGAGGAGAGTTGGGGGAGTTTTTCAGGATTTGTCAATGGCTGTCACGTTGTGTACGTGGACCCACTGGGCCGTACCGCCCTGACGGTATGGCAGCTGGCTATCAGGGTGCAGGTCACATTCTATAATTCGTATAGTGTACCTGTGGCAGCTCGGACAGTAGCAATGACAGGCTTGGCTGGGACTTAGGCAGCAGGCAGAGATCAGGCGTGGTGTAGCAGGACAGGCGTGGAATACAGCACGACTACAGCTCAGCACAGCACTTGACCAGGATAGCACGGGATACAGGTTACAGGATACAGGAACGGGGAACACTGGAAACTGGGAAACACTAGGAGACCATTTGCTTAGACAAACTTTGGGTATGACAACAACACTCAGGCATGGGAGGAAGGGGCTGGTCCCTTCTTATAGTCCAGGGTAATCGTGGGCTAATTTTGCCATTTAACTCTGGTGCGTGCGCTGGCCCTTTAAGAGCGGGCACGAGCATGCACGTGCACCCTACGGGACCCGGCCAAGGTAAGCAGAAGTGAGCGCTGGCGTATCCTGAGGCCGCAAGGAGGTGGGAGCCTGACAGCCCGCGGCCATGGACATGACAATGGCCATTCTAGTAGCTATAATTATATTATTAATTATTGATCTGAATTCTGGAGGAAACTCTTCCAGGCCTACTTTTAAGATGGCCAACTCTGGCTTAGTTTGAGTAGGAATATTAACAAGGACTGAAATCAGCAGGAAGACCTCCCTCCATAAAGATGACACAGTTGGACAGCACAACCACATATACACACTAGTTCCCTTACGTCCGCATTCTCTCCAACAATTTTTAGAGGCATCAGCAAAATAGTAAGAGAGTCTCGATGGTGTTAAGTACTATCTGAGATTAATCTTATGCATAAGTTCTATATGATTAACACATTTAGAATGCTGTAGAATTCAGTCAGGGGCCTTAAACCACTGATTGATGGAAAACGACTCTCCTAACTCCCCCTCCCACTTCAGCATGTGAGTTACTTTACCAGAAGTATCCTTTCTCAGAATAAGATCATAAATGTATAAAAGACCTTTTGGGAAGCCCTGCCAATTAAATAAATATTTGTGAAAGGGAGAGAGGTTACTTGGCTTTATAGGAAATGTCATGGATTGTATTAAGTGTCTAATTTGAATATAATGTAAGAAAAAATTCCTTAGGGAGTTTATATGTGTTGACTAGATCTTCAGAAGACCGGACTGTTCTGTTTTTGTATAAATTGGCGAGGACTTTCAAACTTGCTGTTTCCCAACACTGCACAGAGCTGTGTGGTATAAAAGACTGAATTTGATCTAGAGGAATGTGAACCCATTTGTATGTGCAGTGTCACTATCCAGGGGTATGAGCACCCACTAGGCTGCTCCGCTGTAGCGGAGTGGCAGCTGACCAAATCACAGTCTATACAAAGTCTATGCAAAGTCCTAGCACAAGGATACCTGTGAAAGACCAGTCAGTAGCAGAGGCTTTGGCACAGATGGAACTTGACGTGGTAGATACCGACAGACGTGGCGGATGATACCGGGAGAGTTAGATGACACCAGACGTGGTGTATGACAGCAGGCGTGGCAGATGACGCCAAACATGGTGTATAACAGCACTGCGTGGCAGATGACAACAACATGACTCCAACACTAGATAACGCTCAGGAACAAACACAGCACAGGATACGGGGCACGGGAACACTGGGAGCAGAATACAAGTAAGGGACCATTTGCAATACGAACATGGGCAGACAACAACAACGCTCAGGCAAGGAGTACAAGGGCGGAGCCCTTTTTATAGTCCAGGGTGATCTGGGGATAGGTTAGGGAACTTTTAACATGTGCGCGCACTGGCCCATTAAGGCCAGGACCGAGCGCGCGCAAACAATATATTTCAGAGCAGAGCCAAATGGACATGAGTGCTGGTGTCTCCTAGGAGGGAGACGCTGGCAGGATGTCAGAGGTCAGTGGTCGCAGCCGTTGCAAGGTAAGGAACAGCGGCGGTCCGCAGCCGTGATATGCAGGCATACCATTTTCATAGTTTTAAGTAGTCAATTATGGATTGTAGGGGTAAAACTGGTAATCTTGCTCCCAGATAGGAAGAGGACATTAGGCTTTTGAGTGAGTGATTGGGAAACAGTTAATTCTCTAACCGAGACCATAAATTAGGAGACAGAGTTCTAGAAAGAGTGAAGTTGGTCCATAATGGCTGCTATAATTTAAGCCACTACGTCTGGAACTCCCAGTCCTCCTTCCCTAACTCTACGATATAGTAAGTGTTTCGCTACTCGATCCCTTTTTTTTATTCCAGATAAAATTAAGAAATACGTTTTGAATTTAAGAAGTAATGGAGGTGGGAACGAGAAATGGGATGGTTCTGCAAATTTATAGATATCTGGGTAACAGTAGCATTTTGACCAAGTTGATTCTAGCTATCCAAGAGAGCTGAAACTTCACATTCGGAACTCATGAAGGAAATGAGCTCCGAATATTTACTAGATTACTTGTTCTGGGTTAGAGTGCAACTTTATACCTAAATAGGGGAGTCCTGAATCCACCCAAATAAAGTGAAATTTAGATAAAGCCTTTTTAAATAGTGGGTCAATGTTTATTGGGAGCATCATAGATTTGGAGATGTTTAGTTTGTAATAGATTGCTCTAGAATATTTTGCGATAATATTCAATATCTCATTAAGTATGAAAGGCGTGAAGTACAAGTAAGGATTACATCATCGGCGTAAAGCCCTATTTTGTGATCTATCTGTCCTACCTTGATACTTGAAACTGAATGGGAGCTGCAGATTAACTCGGTGAATGGCTCCATTCATAAGGAGAATATTAAAGGGGACAATGGGCATCCCTGACGAGTTTCATTTGAGATGCTAATGGTTTTATAGAAATAACCAGAAGAGAATACATTAGCTGATGGTGATGAATACAGGGAGAGAATAGCTGGTTTTAGAAATGAGTGGAAGCCAAATTTATCGAAGATACCCTTCGAGAAATTGCCAATAAACCGTATTGAAGGCTTTTTCTGCATCTAAGGAAAGAAATATAGTTGGCTTTGTGGAATTATTTGCTACTTGAATGAGATCTAAGATCGTACGCACTGGCGTAGCTATAGGGGTCGCAGCGGTCCACAACCCCCCGCACCGCATCAATAAAAAGTTACTATAGTAACTCGGGCCGCGGGCCCCTGTTACTATAGTAACAGACTGTACTTACCTTCCTGGTTCCGGATCGCAGCGGAGGTCCTGACGTTAAGCGCTGTGCGCAGCACATGACGTCACAGCGCTATGCGCCGCCACAGCAACGAGAGGATAGAACTGAAGAGGAAGGTAAGATTAGCCCTGACTGGCGGGGTCGGAATCCCGGGACCCGCTAATCAGCTGTTTTGAAGGGGCTGCAGCACTCGTACGAGAGCTGCTCCCCTTCATTCCGGTCACACTGTGAATCGGTGTCGGAGATTCACAGTGCGAGCGAGTAGTGAAATGAAGGGGAAGCAGCTCTCGTACGAGTGCTGCGGCCCCTTCAAAACAGTTGATTTGCGGGTCCCGGGAGACGGACCCCGACACATCAGCTATTGATGGCCTATCCTTAGGGACTACACAACCCCTAAGCCTACGATGTAGCAGGCTTAGGGGGCCCATGCGACAGGATCACAGATTGTAGGCTTAGATACATGGCCCATGTGTGATCCTGTCTGATGGGTCCTGTATATAAGCCTACCACACTGTAGGTTTAGATACAGGGTCCAGCAGACAGTAATCTTATACTGTATAAGATTACTGTCTGCTGGACCCTGTATCTAAGCCTATGTTGTGGTAGGCTTAGATACAGGGTCCCACAGACAGTATCACACATGGGCCCTGTATCTAAGCCTAACACATGTGTTACTAATCGTTTTTTTTGTGTTTTCTTACAGGTTCGGTCGTTGGACTACGGCGGATTCCAGTACTACTTCGATGACGTCTTTTTTTTTTATAATCAATAAAATGGTTAATGAGGGTTGTGTGGGGATTTTTTTTATTTCAATAAAATATTTTTTCTATGTCTTTGTTTTTTTTAAAAACTATATTACTACCGCCTTAGTAATGGCCGTCGGCTGATTGACAGCATCCATTGCTAAGGCGGGGCTTAGTGTTAGCCGGTGCAGAGGCTAACACTAACCCCCTTTATTACCCCGGTACCCACCGCCACCAGGGGTGCTGGGAAGAGACGGGTACGATCCAGTCCCTGACCATCTGTAGTGATGGTCGGCCACTGGGGCGGCCGCAGGCTGGTAGTATCAGGAGGGGAAAGGCCAGATACAGTGGCCTTTCCCACCCTGGTGATGCTAGGCTGCTGCTGCTTTATTGTATCTGGCTGGTTATGAAAAATGGGGGGGACCCCACGTCATTTAAAAAAAAAATATTATAATTGGAAAGAACGATGTGGGGTCCCCCCCAATTTTCATAACCAGCCAGATACAACACAGCAGCAGCAGGCAGCATTACCAGGGTGGGAAGGGCCACTGTTTTTAGCCTTCCCCAGCCTAATACTACCAGCCTGCGGCCGCCCCGGTGCCTGCCCGTCACTACAGATGGACGGGTACTGGTTCGTACTTGGCTCTTCCCAGTACCCCTGGTGGCGGTGGGTACCGGGGTAATAATGGGGGTTAGTGTTGGCCTCTGCACCGGCTAACATTAAGCCCCGCCTTAGTAATGGAGGTTGTCAATCAGCCAGCGGCCATTACTAAGGTGGTGATAATAAAGTTTAAAAAGATACAAGCACATAGAAAAAATATTTTATTGAAATAAAAAAACACAACCCCCATTAACCATTTTATTGAGAATAAAAAAAACGCCGTCATTGAAGTCCTTGAATCCGAAGTCCAACAACTGAATCTGTAAAAAAACACATAAAGAAGCTAAATTATTATTCTTACCTTTCCTGGGTCCAGCGCTGAAGCCGCAATGTCAGCGAGCTGAGCCCTGTATCTAATCCAATCATGTGTGATACTGTCTGCTGGGCCCTGTACCTAATTGTATCATGTGTGATACTGTCTGCTGGGCCCTATATCAAATCCTATCATGTGTGATACTGTCTGCTGAGCTACTGTATCTAATCCTATCATGTGTGATACTATCTGCTGGGCCCTATATCTAATCCTATCATGTGTGATACTGCCTTCTGAGCCACTGTATCTAATCCTATCATGTGTGATACTGTCTGCTGAGTCATTGTATCTAATCCTCTCATGTGTGATACTGTCTGCTGAGTCATTGTATCTAATCCTATCATGTGTGATACTGTCTGCTCAGCCACTGTATCTAATCCTATCATGTGTGATACTGTCTGCTGAGCCAATGTATCTAATCCTATCCATAGTTTATAGGGTCGTAGTGCTATAGATATGCTGTCTCCTATACACACATTTTTTTTTGGGCTGACACATATGTATTGGGGCTATTTCCGCTGACATTTTAAGCCCTGAGGGTATGTTCACACGGCAGCGTCCATTACGGCTGAAATTACGGTGCTGTTTTCAGGAGAAAACAGCACCGTAATTTCAGCCGTATTGGCATGTTGAGGCGCTATTTCGCTGCGTCCATTACGGACGTAATTGGAGCTGTTTTTCCATGGAGTCCATGGAAAACTGCTCCATTTACGTCTGAAGAAATGACAGGCACGTCTTTTTTACGCGCCGCCTTTTGACAGCGGCGCGTAAAAAAAATGACCGTCGGCACAGAACATCGTAAGACCCATTCTAATGAATGGGCAGATGTTTGCCAATGCTTTTGAGCCGCATTTTCGGACGTAATTCAATGCTAAAACGCCCGAATTACGTCCATAAATAGGGTGTGTGAACCCAGCCTTAGTGACGCCCCTGGCTGCTAGTGCTGCATTGTTGGGTCACTTAGGAGACCCAGCGATGTAGCTGAAAGCTGCGGACCGTCGGCCATGAGGAGTTTGCGGGGGGGGCCCAATAAGAACTTTTGCATCGGGGCCCATGAGCCTTTAGCTACGCCCCTGATCGTACGAGTTCTGTCTCTGGCTTGACGGCCTTTGACATAGCCCACTTGTTCTAAAGCAATCAATGAAGGTAACCAATTGTTCAATCTATTTGCTAGAAATTTGGCATAAAGTTTTATGTCACTGTTTAAGAGGGATATGGGACGAAAGTTAGCAGGAGAGTCTGGTGTCTTCCCGGGTTTAGGAAGGGTAATAATGATAGCTCGTAGCATCTCTGGTGGAGGAGCGTGGCTGGATTCTATTTTCATAAGGGTGTTCCTAAAATGTCGTAGCAAAAGATCTGAGAAAGCTCTATAGTACTCGTTTGGTAACCTTTCTGGGCCGGGAGATTTGTTTTGTTTTACATGAAGTATTACTTTTCTCAGCTCATCAATCATAATGGTGGCAGTTAAATGATGTAATTGTGAATCAGACAATGCAGGGAGTTTTAATTGGGAAAGAAAGTCATCAACAATGGTTTTAGAGATTTCTGGAAGGGATTTGTCATATTTAAGGTTATACAATGTATCATAGTTTTGTGCGAAGGCATCAGTGATACCCTGGGGATTTTAAGAACGGCATTTTAGTCTTAGCATTGTATTGTTTTACTCTCCATGCTAAAACTTTACTTGGTCTATCCCCTTGAATATAAAAATTCCATTTCAGTTTTCCCAAATTCTTTTCATAGGAGAAGCGGAGAGAACTTAATTTATCTCTAAGGTTTCTTGTCTCATTTTTAAGGGATCCTGTAGGATTTGCTTTTAGTTGGTTTTCTAAGAGTTGAATATTTTTAATCAGGGAATCCTGTACTTTATCTCTTTCCCTCTTGGCTTTCGCAGCAGCTTGAATGAATAATCCTCTAACATAAGCTTTATGTGTACACCAGAGAAATACTTGGGAAGAAGCAGTTAGAGAATTTATATGAAATAATTATTTTAGGGCAGTGCTGATGGAGCTTTGGAGAGAAGAAGATTTTAGTAGAAAGGTATTCAGTCTCCAAGGAGATATAGGTCGACAGGTGGATTTATCAGACTGTGTAAGTTCAATTGGTGCGTGGTCTGACCAAGTTATTAAGCCAAATTTAGAGGAAGAAGAATTTAATAATATCTCCCTGTCAACTAGGAAGAAATCTATTCTGGTGTCCACTCCATGCAGGAGAGAATAAAATGTGTAGTCTTGCTCTTCCGCTGATGTTGATATCTCATAGATTGTAAGCTCTTGCGAGCAGGGTCCTCACTCCTCTTGTTTGAATTGTAAATTAGCTTTGTCACTATGTAATGTCTGATATTGTCTGTTTCACGTTCCCTCTAAATTGTAAAGTGCTGCGTAATATGGTGGCGCTATATAAATAAAGAATATTATTATTATTATTATATCTCCAAATGTCATGCAGCCTCTCTTCCAGAACCAGAGAGTGCAAGTCAGGTGTCAATCTGTTGTTCCCCCTAGTATGGTCTATGTCTGAATTTATCACAATGTTGAAGTCTCCACACAATATTAAACCCCCTTTTTAAAGAGTTTTAGTCTTAGCCAGCACTATCCTAATAAACAGGATTTGTCGGACATTGGGAGCATAAAGGGTAACTAATGTGTAAACGAGTTATCACCTTCACATACCAGAACTATATATCTCCCCTGAGGATCTGAGTAGGTATCAAAACATTTGAAAGAAAATGATTATTTTACGGCAATAATAACTCCCGCTTTCTTCCCATCTGTGGATGTTTGAAAAATATAGGGACATTTTTTATTTTTAAACAAATGAGAATCTTTTAAAACTAAATGGGATTCTTGAACGCATAAAATATTGCAATTAGACCTAAAGGCCCCTTTCCAAAGCAGGGATTTCAGGCCACGAGTATTAATGGATAAAGTTTAATACCTATTTACATATATACAGTTTGCTAGATTTTCTCCCAAAAACATGGGAATTGGGGTATTATATACTAAAATGCACAAATTAAAAAGTAAAAGCTCAGCAAAAAACATAAACAATAACCACATGGAAAATAGTGTTACCAAAACAGAGGTCAACATGTTCCCAAACCGCAGTTTCCCCCTTTCAGGGAAAAAAAATGGAACCCATACACTTCTCATTGTTCCAGCCCATTGTTACAGTGTGATTGTGCAATTAAAGAAGCTGGGCTTGAACAATAAGAAGTGTATGACGCTGATTGGTCACTGATTGGTCAGCGTCATACACTCCTCTGTACAATGCCCAGTTGGTAAAAAGTAAAAACACGCCCAGTTGTCAATTAAGAAACTAATCAGCATAAATCTAAAATTGTTTCTAACTTGGTCAAAAATGATAATTTTTCAAAATAAAAACCACTGTTGTTATCTACATTACAGCGCCGATCAGATTATGTAGGAGATAGGGCATTTATAATCTGGTGTCTTTAACTCTAGTAAATAGATGAGATTCCTGAACAATGTATTCCCCTCTATTAACTCTTTAAAGTAAAAATATAAAAGCTGCAAAAGATGAGTCCCTTTGTCTTCCTTCCTCCGGACATACAGTTTGGAGGCATGTTTAATGAACTTACTTAAGGAGGCTCTGTCACCAGATTATAAGTGCCCTATCTCCTACATAATCTGATCGGCGCTGTAATGTAAATAACAGAAGTGGTTTTTATTTTGAAATACGATCATTTTTCAGCAAGTTATGAGCAATTTTAGATTTATGCTAATTAGTTTCTTAAAGACCAACTGGGTGTGTTTTTACTTTTGACCAAGTGGGCGTTGTACAGAGAAGTGTATGACGCTGACCAATCAGTGTCCTACACTTCTCATTGTTCCAGCCCAGCTTCTTTCACTGCACAATCACACTGTGGTGTGGATCATGCTGAGCTGAAACAATGAAAAGTGTATGATGCTGATTAGTCACTGATACACTCCTCTGTACAACACCCACTTGGTCAAAAGTAAAAACACGCCCAGTTGGTCTTTAAGAAACTAATTAGCATAAATCTAAAATTGCTCATAACTTGCTCAAAAATGATTGTTTTTCCAAATAAAAACCACTGCTGTTATCTACATTACAGCGCCGATCACATTATGTAGGAGATAGGGCACTTATAATCTGGTGACAGAGCCTCTTTAACACCTACTGCTTAAATTATCCTTCAGATACTTATGGTTAAGTGCAAAACTGTCTAGTGACAGATGCATTTTAATTAAGGCTATGTACACATATGAAAACTTTTTTGTTTTTTTAATAAAAATATCTATCAGTGTGTTTGGTGCAACTTTCTCAATACTTTTTAATACAAATTATTTATACTTTTTGAGATACATCTGCTTTTGTATTCTGTATATAGAACAGCTGTATTTTGCGCTGAGACCTGAATCCATCAGGTCCATGGAACTTAGATATGAACGATAATAGGTGGATTCTGCATGTCGCTGACACTAAATCCGTCAGTGCCGCTGACGTAACAGACAGGCGCTCGGTAAACAATATACAAAGCAGCTGTATCTCAAAAAGTAAAAATGATTTTTGATAAAATGAATTTTGAAAGTTACACAAAGCACACTGATGCACATTTTTATTAAAAAAAAAAAAATTAAAAAATTGTACATAGCCTTTAATTAGTTAGTAAGTTGAGTGTCGATTTACACTGTAGTTTCTCACCTGTGACTTCACATTTAGGAGGTGACTGCCCAGGTGGAGTTCTCGTACCCTGTATCTCTTTACCGTCTTTGGTAACACACCAACAATATCCGGTGCTACCATGGCATTGCTTTGGACTGTAGTCGCCTTTTTCATCACAATCAGGTAGAAATGCTCCTAGAATAGGGCGCTTTACACTTAGCACTTTCTGCCGTTCTTTAAGGCAAATTGTTTCAACTGATAAGACAAAAATAAAACAAGTGGTATTATAGGTCTAAATACTAGAATGCCCTCATTGATTTTCTCGTTGATTACTTGAAAATTAGATTAAAAGTGAATCATAGTGCCATTTCCACTTGACCACATGCTACTTGGAGAGAGAACTGGCGGGTGACCCTCCCTTATAATCTGTTGATATCATTTAATCTCTCTTTAGATCTAAGTGAGACTCACTGGCATCATTTTTTACTTATTATTTATAGTTCACTATTTTTGCTTAAGTGACGTCATAACGTAGCACGTCTCTTATACAATCGCAACTGTATCTGACTGTTCTTCCTATTGTCAGAAGGGATGTATACTATCCCATTATCTGAAATGTATATGCGTTTCTAAATATACCATTGATTCTCTATTAAATTTCCATAATATGTCAATGTAATTAACACCACACCTTGACAAAGTGTTTGTTTGTGTTTATTACTGAATACCTTAATAAAATTTTTTTTTTAAGTGAATCTTAACCCTTTCAGGACACAGCCTGTTTTGGCCTTAAAGACGAAGCCGATTTTATCAAATCTGACGTGTCACTTTATGTGGTAATAGCTTTGGAATGCTTTTACCTATCCAAACGATTCTTATTGTTTTCTTGTGACATATTGTGCTTTATGTTAGTGAAAAAATGTGGTCGATCAATTCAATATTTATTTGTGAAAAACACCAAAATTTTGAGAAAATTTGCAAATATTAGCGCCTTTCTAAATTTCAATGTATCTGCTTATAAAACAGATAGTAATATTACACAAAACAGTTACTATTTCACATTTCCTATGTCTGATTTATGTTGGCATAGTTTTTTCAAACGTTCTTTTCTTTTTTTACGGCGTTACAAGGCTTTAGCAGCAATTTCTTAGATACAGGCCTCATGAGCAAAAGGAGCACTTAGATGATTTTGGGGCCTTCTTTTTATTCGAATATATTTTAGGCACCATGTCAGGTTTGAAGAGGTCTTGTGGGGCCAAACAGTGGAAACACTCCCAAAAAGACACAATTTGGCAAACTACACCCATCAAAGAATTTATGAAGGACTATAGTGAGTATTTTGACCCCACAGTTTTTTTTGCTGAATTTAGTGGAATGAGGCAGTGAAAATTAAAAAAAATGTTTTCCAATACAACGTAGACATTTTAAATTTTTACAAGGAATAAAGGACAAAAAAGGCCTCGATATTTGAAAAGCAATTTCTCCCGATTATGGCAATACCCCATATGTGGTAATAAACTGCTGTTTGGACACACGGCAGAGCTCAGAAGGGAAGGAGCACAATTTGGCTTTTGTAGCTCAAGTTTTGCGGCAATGGTTTTCGGGTGCCATGTCGAATTTGCAAAACCCCTGTAGGACCAAAACAGTGGAAAACCCCCAAAAGTGACCCCATTTGAGAAACCACCCCTCAAGGAATTTATCAAGGGGTACAGTAAGCATTTTGATCCAATAGGATTTCTGCTGACTTTAGTGGAATTAGGCCGTGAAAATGAAAATTATGTTTTTTGTTTTTTCTAATAAAATGTCGTTTTAACTCAGATCTTTCCATTTTCACAATAAATAAAGGAGAAAAAGAACCCCAAAATTTGAAATGCAAACTCTTCTGAGCACAGCAATACCCCATATGTGGCAATAAACTGCTGTTTGGACCCACGGCAGGGCTTAGAAGGGAAGGAGCACCATTTGGCTTTTGGAGCTCAAATTTTGCTGGAATGGTTTGCAGCTCCATGTCACATTTTCAAAGCCCCTGCGGAACCAAATCATTGAAAACCCCCAAAAGTGACCCCATTTGGGAAACTACAACCCTGAAGGAATTTATCGAGCGGTATAGTGAGCATTAACTCCACAGATTTTTTGCCAAATTTTGTAGAATTAGGCCCATAAGTGGTCATAAACTGCTGTTTGGACACACTGCAGGGCTCAAAAGGGAAGGAACACCATTTGGAGCCTAAATTAAGCTGGAATGGTTTTCGGGTGCCATGTCACATTTCAAAAGCCCCTGCGGGGCCAAAACTGTAGGGACCCCCCAAAGGTGACCCCATTTGGGAAACTACACCCCTTAAGGAATCTATAAAGTGGTATAGTGAGCATTTAGACACCACAGGTCTTTTGCAGAATTTATTGGAATTAGGCCGTAAAAATTAATATCAACATTTTTTCCACTGAAAAGTTGCATATTTTCATTTTCACAAGGAATAAAGGAGAAAAAGCCACCCTAAATTTATAAAGCAATTTCTCCCGAGTATGGCAATACCCCACATTTGGTCATAAACGGCTATTTGGACACACAGCAAGGCTCTAAAGGGAAGGAGTGTGATTTGGTTTTTGGAGTGGAGGCTTCACAAAATTAGTTTTCTGACACCATGTTGCATTGAGCTAAGGTACCAGTACAGTGGAAAGCCCCAAAAAATTACCCCATTTTGGAAACTACATCCCTGAAGAAATGTATCTAGAGGTATTGTGAGCATTTTGACCCCACAAGTGTTTCAGAAATTAGTGCACAGTGGATGTTGCAGATTGAAAACGGCAATTTTTCCACAGATATGCCATTTCAGTGACCAATATGTTGTGCCCAGCTTGTGCCACTGGAGACACACACCCCATAAATTGTTAAGGGGGTTCTACAGAATACAGTAATATCCCGTATGCGGTCATAAACTGCTGTTTGGGAACACTGTCAGGCTCAGAACGAGCGCCATTTGGCTTTTGGAGCGTAGATTTTGCTTGGTAATAATTTTGTTTGGGGTTTTACTGGTATTTCAGCTTATAATATGGGGCATATGTAAGCTGTGCGGAGTACATCATGGTATATGTAATCTGTGCAGAGTACATCAGGGTATATGTAAGGTGTGAGTACATCAGGGTATATGTAAGCTGGGCGGAGTACACCAGGGTATAAATAAGCAATGCGGAGTACATCGGGGTATATGTAAGCTGGGAGGAGTACATCAGCGTATATGTAATCTGTTGGAGTACATCAGGGTATATGTAATATGTGCGGAGTTCATCAGGGTAAATGTAAGATATGCGGAGTACATCAGGGTATATGTAAGCTGTGCGGAGTACATCAGGGTATAAATAAGCTGTGCGGAGTACATTAGGGTATATATAATCTGGGTGGAGTACATCAGGGTATATGTAAACTGTGCAGAGTACATCAGGGTATATGTAAGCTGTGCAGAGTACATCTGGGTATATGTAAACTGGGCAGAGTACATCAGGGTATATGTAATATGTGAGAAGTACATCAGGGTATATGTAATCTGTGCAAAGTACATCAGTGTATATGTAAACTGGGCGGAGTGCATCAGGTTATATGTAAGGTGTGGAGTACATTCCCCCTTATCTGTGTGCCCTCAAGTTGAAATTTTCACAAAAATGGTGGTGGATGAGTTTAAACAACTATACACCTTTACGAATAGTGACAATCTAACCACACCTCAGAGGAAAGCTCTGAAAGAGCTTCAATCCTTTGATGATGTTGTAATCAAGGCCGCAGACAAGGTGGGCAACATTGTGGTCTGGCCTAGTGACAAATACGAAAAAGAAGCATTTAGACAACGGCGGGTGTGAACATACATATACAAAGCTAACACACAATCCATTGCCCTCATTCTCCTCAGAACTGGCTACAATTTTATATACTGCCTTGGAAAAAGGAATTATTCCTAAAAAAATCTATGAAGGACTTATGACCACAGATCCCAAGATTCCAACTGTATATTTTCTGCCAAAAGTACACAAAAATCCCACCCACCCTCCGGGACGTCCGATCGTATCAGGTATGGGAGGTCTTTGTGACCCCATATGAAAATTTATTGACTATTATCTTAACCTGTTTCTCGGCTTTTGGGAGAGACAGGTTTTCCAGGGGGACGGCGCCCATGCCGCGGACCATCTGCAGTGCTGGCTACCCTACATAGATGACATTCTTTTTGTGTGGTGAGGATCTGAGTCTGATTTGGCGAGCTTTATGCAGTATTTGAATTCAAATCAATTTAATGTCAGATTGACATACACTTTCCACAGACAGAGAATGGAATTTCTGGATATACGGATGTTCGCTGATCAATGTGAATATCTCCAAACAGACGTTTTTCGAAAGTTTACATCTGTGAATTCATTACTGCATGCCTCGTCATCTCATGCATGACCCACTATCAAAGCCATCCCGGTTGGCCAATTTCTCAGGATGAGGCGGATCTGTTCCATGAATAGTCTTTTCGAACAATAGTCCGAAGATCTGCGGTCCAGATTTGAGTATGGGGGCTACAGTAAAAGGACAATAAAGGCAGGATATATTAGAGCCAAAACAACACCACGTAGTGATTTACTGAGATATAAGCCCCGCAAAAACTGAGATCCCGGTGTACGCTTTATAACCACATACAATGGCCAATGGGAGAGAATGAGGACAATTTTGGAGCGCCATTGGCCAATCTTAAGGTCTGAGCCCACTCTGAACCTTCCTGAGAAACCTATGATGACGGCCAAGAGAAGTAAGAACCTCAGAGACCTCTTGGTTAAGAGCCATTACGTACCTAAAGCCTCGAATCCATTTGGATAACGAGGACCGAGACTAGGCTGTTACCCTTGCGGTGACTGTATATCGGGTCCTAACATCAGTAGAACAACAGACTTTACATCAGTCGATGGCAAGAAATCTTTTAAAATAAGAGATTACATCTCTTGCAGTACGACCCACATAATCTATTACGCGGTGTGTGGTTGCCCTAAGGTCTATATAGGCCTGACCTCCAGAGAACTCAAATTATGTACTAGAGAACATGTGCGGGATATTAGACGAGCCAGTGCTATAGATGACCCTACTCAACTAAAAACTCTACCAAGGCATTTTAAATTATATCATGGCTGTAATCCCAAGTCCCTAAATATTAGAGGTATAGACCGCATACATTGTGGCATCAGAGGGGGTGACTTGAAAAAGGTCTTGGCACAGAGAGAGTGCAGATGGATCGTTAAATTGGGTTCAATGACACCTTTTGGACTCAACAAGAAACTCAGCTTTGCCCCATTTTTGGAGTAATATATCCTTATCACCAAGCATGCTTTTTAATTCTTTTTATGTGTCTTGTATTATATGTTCTATTAGGTATCTGTTGTACCAAATCTTTCCAGCTTGATTGCTCCTACATAAGAAATATAAGGCAATTATTATTACAGAAGAAATATATAAACATCTGAAATATATATGATGTCTATGATATAGATTCGGAATGGTCGCAGTAAAACCTCTCTGCCCCCCGCATCAAGATCGGGATTACTGATATGTATATATATATACATTGCACCTAAATGGAAGGGGGTCCGCTGTGCTGGGGGAGAGAATTCTAGCTGGGGTGGCGGAGTGTTTAAACTAGGACTGAGGAGGGAGGCCAATGTAGGAAATAAAGGGGTAGTTAGGTTAGAGAGGGGTCAGACTATATTGGTGGGGGGAGAAACAGACGGTGGGGAGAGGACTAGGCAACAAGATAAGGAGATCCTTTCGTTACAAAACAGCAGTGAAAATAAAAAGGCCCAAATGTCAAATAATCACATTTCTGATAGTGAAATTGAAACATTTAAAGGCAAGTTAAAGTGTATGTTCACAAATGCCAGAAGTCTAGCAAGCAAAATGGGGGAGCTGGAGGCCTTAATACTGGAAGAAGATATAGATATAGTTGGTGTTGCTGAAACATGGCTGGACTCTTCACATGACTGGGCTGTAAATCTACAGGGTTTTACACTGTTTCGGAAAGACAGGGCAAATAGGAAAGGTGGTGGTGTATGTCTGTATGTGAGAAGCGATATGAAGGTGAGTGTAAATGAGACATTAGAGGGTGAAGACTGTGAGGAGGTTGAAACCTTGTGGGTGGAATTACAAAGGGAAGTAAACACTGAAAAAATTACTTTTGGTGTAATCTATAGACCCCCCAATATAACTGAAGTGATAGAAGGTCAAATATATAAACAGATGGAGCGGGCTGCACAGGCGGGTACTGTAGTGATAATGGGAGATTTTAATTTCCGGGATATTAATTGGTGTCATGGTTCGGCTTCAACTGCAAAGGGGAGACATTTCCTCAACCTGTTGCAGGAAAATTTTATGGGCCAGTTTGTGGAAGACCCGACTAGAGGTGAAGCTCTGTTGGATCTGGTAATTTCTAATAATGCAGATCTTGTTGGGAATGTCAATGTTCGTGAAAACCTCGGTAACAGTGATCATAATATAGTTACATTTTACCTATACTGTAAAAAACAAACGCAGGCTGGGAGGGCAAAAACATTTAATTTTAAGAAAGCCAATTTCCCCAGGATGAGGGCGGCAATTCAGGATATAGACTGGGAAGAACTAATGTCAAATAATGGGACAAATGACAAATGGGAGATTTTCAAATCTACCTTGGGTAATTATAGTTCAAAATGTATTCCTACAGGTAACAAGTATAAACGACTAAAATTAAACCCCACATGGCTTACACCTTCTGTGAAAGGGGCAATACATGACAAAAAAAGGGCATTTAAAAAATACAAATCTGAGGGTACATCTGCAGCCTTTGTAAAATATAAAGAGCTTAATAAAATCTGTAAAAATGTAATAAAATCAGCAAAAATACAAAATGAAAGGCAGGTGGCCAAGGATAGTAAAACAAATCCTAAAAAATTCTTCAAGCATATAAATGCAAAAAAGCCAAGGTCTGAACATGTAGGACCCCTAGATAATGGTAATGGGGAGTTGGTCACAGGGGATCAAGAGAAGGCAGAGTTACTAAATGGGTTCTTCCGCTCTGTATATACAACAGAAGAAGGAGCAGCTGATGTAGCCGGTGCCAGTGCTGTTAATTTATCAGTTGATATACTGAATTGGATGAATGTAGATATGGTCCAAGCTAAATTAAATAAAATAAATGTACACAAGGCCCCGGGACCAGATGGGTTACACCCTAGAGTTCTTAAAGAGCTTAGTTCTGTTATTTCTGTCCCCCTCTTCATAATATTTAGAGAGTCTCTCATGAGTGGTATAGTGCCAAGGGACTGGCGCAGGGCAAATGTGGTGCCTATTTTCAAAAAGGGCACTAGGTCTTCGCCGGGTAATTATAGACCAGTAAGCTTAACATCAATTGTGGGGAAAATGTTTGAGGGGCTATTGAGGGACTATATACAGAATTATGTGACAATAAATAGTATTATAAGTGACAGCCAGCATGGTTTTACAAAGGACAGAAGCTGTCAAACCAACCTGATTTGTTTTTATGAAGAGGTAAGCAGAAGCCTAGACAGAGGGGCCGCTGTGGATATAGTGTTTTTGGACTTTGCAAAGGCATTTGACACTGTCCCTCATAGACGCCTAATGGGTAAATTAAGGACTATAGGTTTAGAAAGTATAGTTTGTAATTGGATTGAGAATTGGCTCAAGGACCGTATCCAGAGAGTTGTGGTCAATGATTCCTACTCTGAATGGTCCCCAGTTATAAGTGGTGTACCCCAGGGTTCAGTGCTGGGACCACTATTATTCAACTTATTTATTAATGATATAGAGGATGGGATTAATAGCACTATTTCTATTTTTGCAGATGACACCAAGCTATGTAATATAGTTCAGACTATGGAAGATGTTCATGAATTGCAGGCAGATTTAAACAAACTAAGTGTTTGGGCGTCCACTTGGCAAATGAAGTTTAATGTAGATAAATGTAAAGTTATGTATCTGGGTACGAAAAACCTGCAAGCATCATATGTCCTAGGGGGAGCTACACTGGGGGAGTCAATTGTTGAGAAGGATCTGGGTGTACTTGTAAATCATAAACTAAATTTCAGCATGCAGTGTCAATCAGCTGCTTCAAAGGCCAGCAAAATATTGTCGTGTATCAAAAGAGGCATGGACTCGCGGGACAGGGATGTAATATTGCCACTTTACAAAGCATTAGTGAGGCCTCATCTAGAATATGCAGTCCAGTTCTGGGCTCCAGTTCATAGAAAGGATGCCCTGGAGTTGGAAAAAATACAAAGAAGAGCAACGAAGCTAATAAGGGGCATGGAGAATCTAAGTTATGAGGAAAGATTAAAAGAACTAAACCTATTTAGCCTTGAGAAAAGACGACTAAGGGGGGACATGATTAACTTATATAAATATATGAATGGCGCATACAAAAAATATGGTGAAATCCTGTTCCATGTAAAACCCCCTCAAAAAACAAGGGGGCACTCCCTCCGTCTGGAGAAAAAAAGGTTCAACCTGCAGAGGCGACAAGCCTTCTTTACTGTGAGAACTGTGAATCTATGGAATAGCCTACCGCAGGAGCTGGTCGCAGCGGGGACAGTAGATGGCTTTAAAAAAGGCTTAGATAATTTCCTAGAACAAAAAAATATTAACTGCTATGTGTAGAAATTTTTTACTTCCCCTTTCCTATCCCACTTCCCCTTTCCCATCCCTTGGTTGAACTTGATGGACATGTGTCTTTTTTCAACCGTACAAACTATGTAACTATGTAACTATGTAACTATATATATATATTCTGATAATAACTTTGTCATTATATCTGATGATAGCGGTTTACTATTCCCTTCTTGTTTTTACCCTTCCCAAAATAATATGCTCTTTTTTGTACATTTTTATTTCTATATAGTATATCTTGTTTTGTTTTTTTCACTTTTTGTGTTTGTTTGTTTATTGCAATGGTATTTATCACAACGATATGTCTACTTACAGCAATAGTTTTTATGGATATTGCGTAGCACTTTTTTCTCATATTTGAAAGTAGTTTTGAATGCAATTCTGCAGAATGACATGCTACTGTATATTTCTATGTATTATCTATCACCAAGTTTATACTGATGAGATAACTAATTCTCACTTTTGTAACATGATCACATTTATAGCATTGTGAGGGAGGCAGCTTTATATATTTTTTGCCCTTTCCCCTTTATTGTAGCAGAGTTCACCACTAATTTTATGGAAACATGCATCTTTTTACAGATCATTAACACTACAACACAGTATTAGGTATTGCACTGAGATACGAACAGAGCATGGGTTTTTGGGAGGAGCGAGGAAAGGGGCGCGGTCGTTAATATTCTACTCTTTACTTACCTTTTTCAGTTGACCAATGAGGTGCGCATTCTGTTTGTGTGGGGCCGGCGGTGATGTCTGCCCCGTTCCTGCCTTCTATAGTGCACTGCGCATGTCCGGAACCCGGAAGCACGCTACAGCACTGGGGGCCGCAAGTGGGGCATGCGTCACTTCTGGTTACACCAGTGGATATGCGCCGGATACTCATTGGTGCTTTGCTAATTCAAACACTTGTGACATTCCTTATTTAAACTGCAATCGCTGCAACAGGACACTATACACCCTCTGAGGAAGCACCGATCGCAAAACGCGTGTTGGGGTCTTAAACATGGCATGCAGGCTTTTAGGACTACTGAGATGGGTAAGGTGCTGTTTCATTCCGGATACTGCTGGCTCCTTCTTTCCTTATATGGACTGTTTTGTCCAAATTATATGCACTTGCACTTTTTGGATAGGATATAGCCACTTTCAGGTTACTGCGCTACCTATATGACTAATATGGAGAATACAGTATACTTTGTCTAAGCATAGGTTCTGTTACCCTGTTATGTACATGTGAACATTTATAGAGTGTCCTCTGTTTTGATACCAATTTTTAATTGTTTGTCTGACCTTTATGTCAATAAAATTGTTGTACTTTTAGATATATGGCTTTGTACTCCGTTTCTTCTGTATGGCATTAATTTGAGTGGCCCAACTGTTATGAAAGGGAAGGTGTTCCTTGTGGACACAACTTAGCCCGCTATAACATTGTTCTAGGAGTTTATATATTTGTTACATGTAAGCTGTGCATTGTACATCAAGCTATATGTAAGCTGTGTGGAGTACATAAGGGTATATGTAAGCTGTGAGGAGTACATCAGGGTATATGTAAGCTGGGTGGAGTGCATCAGGGTATATGTAAGCTGTGGAGTACATCAGGGTATATGTAAGCTGTGCGGAGTACATCAGGGTATATGTAAGCTGTGCAGAGTACATCAGGGTATACACTACCGTTCAAAAGTTTGGGGTCACCCAGACAATTTCGTGTTTTCCATGAAAACTCACACTTATATTTATCAAATGAGTTGCAAAATGACTAGAAAATATAGTCAAGACATTGACAAGGTTAGAAATAATGATTTTTATTTGAAATAATAATTTTCTCCTTCAAACTTTGCTTTTGTCAAAGAATGCTCCATTTGCAGCAATTACAGCATTGCAGACCTTAGGCATTCTAGCTGTTAATTTGCTGAGGTAATCGGGAGAAATTTCACCCCATGCTTCCAGAAGGCCCTCCCACAAGTTGGATTGGCTTGATGGGCATTTCTTGCGTACCATACGGTCAAGCTGCTTCCACAACAGCTCTATGGGGTTGAGATCTGGTGACAGCGCTGGCCACTCCATTACAGATAGAATACCAGCTGCCTGCTTCTTCCCTAAATAGTTCTTGCATAATTTGGAGGTGTGCTTTGGGTCATTGTCCTGTTGTAGGATGAAATTGGCTCCAATCAAGCGCTGTCCACAGGGTATGGCATGGCGTTGCAAAATGGAGTGATAGCCTTCCTTATTCAAAATCCCTTTTACCTTCTACAAATCTCCCACTTTACCAGCACCAAAGCAACCCCAGACCATCACATTACCTCCACCATGCTTGACAGATGGCTTCAGGCACTCTTCCAGCATCTTTTCAGTTGTTCTGTGTCTCACAAATGTTCTTCTGTGTAATCCAAACACCTCAAACTTCGATTCGTCTGTCCATAACACTTTTTTCCAATCTTCCTCTGTCCAATGTCTGTGTGCTTTTGCCCATATTAATCTTTTCCTATTATTAGCCAGTCTCAGATATGGCTTTTTCTTTGCCACTCTGCCCTGAAGGCCAGCATCCCGGAGTTGCCTCTTCACTGTAGACGTTGACACTGGCGTTTTGCGGGTACTATTTAATGAAGCTGCCAGTTGAGGACCTGTGAGGTGTCTATTTCTCAAACTAGAGACTCTAATATACTTGTCTTGTTGCTCAGTTGTGCAGCGGGGCCTCCCACTTCTCTTTCTACTCCGGTTAGTGCCTGTTTGTGCTGTCCTCTGAAGGGAGTAGTACACACCGTTGTAGGAAATCTTCAGTTTCTTGGCAATTTCTCGCATGGAATAGCCTTCATTTCTAAGAACAAGAATAGACTGACGAGTTTCACATGAAAGCTCTCTTTTTCTAGCCATTTTGAGAGTTTAATCGAACCTACAAATGTAATGCTCCAGATTCTCAACTAGCTCCTCTAAACAGCAAAACTGTTTACAGCGGTGCTAACATAATTGCACAAGGGTTTTCAAGTGTTTTCTAATCATCCATTAGCCTTCTAACACAGTTAGCAAACACAATGTACCATTAGAACACTGAAGTGATGATTGCTGGAAATGGGCCTCTATACACCTATGTAGATATTGCATTAAAAACTAGACGTTTGCAGCTAGAATAGTCATTTAGCACACTAACAATGTATAGAGTGTATTTCTGATTAATTTAATGTTATCTTCATTTAAAAAAACTGCTTTTCTTTAAAAAATAAGGACATTTCTAAGTGACCCTAAACTTTTGAACGGTAGTGTATGTAAGCTGGGCGGAGTACATCAGGGTATATTTAAGCTGGGCAGAGTACATCAGGGTATATGTAAGATGTGCGGAGTACATTAGTGTATATTTAAGCTTGGTGGAGTACATCAGGGTATATAGAAGCTGGGGGGAGTACATCAGGGTATATGTAACCTGTGATGAGTACATCAGGGTATATGTAAACTGGGCGGAGTACATCAGGGTATATGTAAGATGGGCGAAGTACATCAGGGTATATGTAAGCTGTGATGAGTGCATCAGGGTATATGTTAGCTGGGCGGAGTACATTAGGGTATATGTAAACTGGGCGGAGTACATCAGGGTATATGTAAGATGGGCGGAGTACATCAGGGTATATGTAAGATGGGCGGAGTACATCAGGGTATATGTAAGCTGTTTGGAGTACATCAGGGTATATGTAAGCTGGGCGGAGTACATCAGGGTATATGTAATCTGGGCGGAGTACATCAGGGTATATGTAAGATGGGGGGAGTACATCAGGGTATATGATATGTGGGTGGAGTACAACAGGATATATGTAAGCTAGGCGGAGTACATCAGGGCATAATACGATGATGTAATAATGGGGTGAATGAATAATCCATGGAGTGGTGTGGTACGCTTTGAACAAAATATCTGCGCTCCAGTATTGCCTAATCTTTGACTTATTCACTAGCCCTATAAGCAGCACAAGGCCCTAAAGTTTCCTCATCTCCGCTGCATCTACAGGGTCTACCTGTGGGGTCCAGCAAATGACGATGTGGGGTATTTAGTGAAATTCTACTGGACCTAAAAAATTAACCTGGGCCGTCATTTAGAATCATTTTGCATCATTGCGTTCTGAGAGTTATAACGTGTTACTTTTACGTTGACGGAGCTGTGTGAGGGCGCGTTTTTTGTGGAACGAGATGTAATTTTTATTGGTTCCATTTTGAGGTACATGCGATTTTTTTTAAATTATTATTATTTATTTTTTATTTTTTGGGAGACGAGGAAACCAACAAACAGCACTTCTAGCATTGTTTTGTTTCTTCTTTTTTAGTGTTCAACGTGCAGTATAAACAACATGTTAACTTTGAGTCTAAACGATTACAGCGACACCAAATTTATATAGTTTTTTTATGTTTTACTAATTTCCCACAATAAAAATACACTTTTCTACAAAAAATCATGTTTTAGTGTCGCCATATCCTGACAGCCATAACTTTTTTATTTTTTAGTTAATATCACTGTAGGAAGGCTTGTTTTTACGTTTCGAACGGTAGTTTTTGTGGGTACCATTTAGTGGTACTTGCGACTTTTTATTACATTTTTTCTGAGACAAGGTGACCAAAAACTAAATTCTGACATTGTTTTTTATTTATTTTTTTTTACGGTGTTTACGTGCGGTAAAAATAACGTGATATCTTTATAAATCAGGCCGCAACGATACCTATTATGTATAGTTTTTTTTTCTTTTTTTTCTAATTATAAACAACTTGATCAGGGAAACAGGGAGATTATTGTTTTTATTACTTAAAACTTTTATTTATTGATTTTTCGTAAACATTTTTTTTTACTTTTTTTTACTTTTGTTTTTTACACTTACCTGGGGAATAGAAGATATGATATTCTGATCCCCAGTACAATACACTGCACTACTTATGTATGTAGTTATGTAATGCAGTGTATTATAACTGTCATTCTTCATCTGACAGTTAAGCCTATTAGGTCCTGTCTTGGGCAGGACCTAATAGGCTTCCGTACCTGGACACCAGGAAGCCGTTGCTAGGCTTCCTCGTTGCCATAGCAGCAACCATCGCAACCTACGATGGGGGGTACAGAGGGAGCCCTCTGTCACCCAATTCAATGTGGCGGACGCCCTTGACCGCCACATTGAAGGGGTTTAACGGCAGCGATTTAAAGGGGTTTAACCGCCGTTGCAGCAGGATGTAAGCTGTATATTACAGCTGACACTCGCTGAAGATGAAGCGCGCACAGCTCCTGTGCCTGATTCATCTTTATGACGGGTCTGGTACGTCAGATTGCGGGAATCTGCTTGTTATGCCGAAGTACCAGACCTGTCAATTTGCGGGAAGGGGTTAAAAAAGCTTTTAAAAATAAGAAAACTCATTAAAGGGTGTGAGGGTTTAGCATCAGGAGAGGTTGGTACAGCAGTTTCTTAGTAGCCAGAGACAGGAACACCGTGCATTAAAGTTCATAACAGGGCTTTGCCTCTGTTTTATTCTTGTCAAAGAAACAGCCTCTTGTACAACAAGGCAAAATACAAAATAAATCCTGCTCGTCTGAGCACTAACTAAACAAGATATTATCTAACTATACCAAGTGCCTTCCTACCAGGCACTGGACACAAAGTAACACAGGTCTTTACTCACATAGAATACAGGCTACTCCAGACTTAGTAGTCTCCGGTCTAAGTCAGGGGTGAGACTGACACACACTGTGTCTGCACCTTTTTATACACAGGCTGCAGGTGCAGCTAATTGAGCAGCAGCCTTGTCCTACAAACAGAGATGGACTAGGGATTGGGGAACCCACCCTGCTCTTCCCCAATCCAACTCCAGGCCCTTTTTCCGGCTTTTCCTTAAGCCGAGATTGGAAAGCTAGAGCTTTCTATTGCAAAAAATACTCATTCCCTGAAGCCTAGGATACATATGACAGGATTCTAGGGGAAATGTACCTTCCCTCAATGACTTTACCTGTCACTGTCTCACATACCCTCTTCCTCTGTTCGAGCCCGTGGGATCGGACACATTTAGCTACAAGGCAGTGTGTCCTAGACAAAGCGTCAGCATTGCCCTGCAGTTTTCCTGCTCTGTGTTCCACAGTATATTTGAAGTTCTGCAAAGTAAGAAACCACCGTGTAACTCTTGAATTTCTCTCTTTAGCTTGACACATCCACGTAAGAGGAGAGTGGTCTGTAACCAACCTAACCGACGACCCAATAAATAATATCTCAGGGACTCAAGTGCCCACTTAATTGGCAAGCACTCCCGTTCAACTATGCTATAGTTTTTCTCAGCCGGGGTAAGTTTTCTGCTCAAATAGGTCACAGGATGTTCCTCACCACCCACCTCTTGTGACAGAACTGCTCCGAGCCCCACATCAGAAGCATCAGTTTGGACAACAAACTCCTTTTTGAAGTCAGGAGTGACTAAGACTGGTTGGTTACAGAGGGCCAGTTTCAACTCTTGAAAGGCGCTTTTAGCCTTCGTGTCCCACTTGACCATGACAGACTTACTTCCCTTGGTAAGATCCGTTAGGGGCGCTGCTGTGCTGGCAAAGTTTGGAATGAACCTGCGGTAATAACCTACAATTCCTAGAAAAGCTCTGACCTGCTTTTTGGTTGAGGGCTGGGGCCAGTTTTGGATAGCCTCAACTTTGTTGACCTGTGGCTTTATCACCCCTCTCCCAATTATGTACCCCAGATACCGTGCTTCCTCCAAGCCTAAGGAACATTTTTGGGTTTGCTGTTAACCCCGCGGCTCTGAGGCAGTTTAGTACTGCTTGTACTTTTGGTAAGAGGCTTTCCCTGTCATCACTAAAGATTATAATGTCGTCCAGATATGCCGAAAATGCATGCCGACGATGGGGTTTGAGGACTATGTCCATTAACCTTTGAAAGGTCACTGGAGCCCCATGTAGCCCAAATGGTAAACAAATAGATTGAAACAGACCATCCTGGGTGATGAACGCAGTTTTCTCTTTGGCGCCCTCCGTGAGGGGTACTTGCCAATAGCCTTTGGTTAAATCAAGTGTTGAAAAATACCTTGAATGGCCCAGTCTCTCTATTAACTCGTCAACTCTTGGCATTGGGTATGCGTCAAACTTTGACATCTCATTTAACTTGCGGAAGTCGTTACAGAAACGTAATGACCCATCTGGTTTCGGAATCAATACAATGGGACTTGACCATTCACTTTTTGACTCTTCAATAATCCCAAGGTCTAGCATTTTCTTGACCTCCTCAGATATGGCTTGTCTACGAGCTTCAGGGACTCTGTAGGGTTTCAAGTGGACCCGAACCTGAGGCTCGGTCACAATGTCATGTTTTATTATACTAGTCTGTCCTGGCAGTTCTGAAAACACGTCTGTGTTTCTCTGCACAAACTCTTTTGTCTCCTGTTTCTGTGGCTTTGCGAGTGATTCTGACACATACATATCTGGGTTAAGACTGTAGGGGGTACTTACTGCCACGAGGGTCTCTCTTTCTTTCCATGGCTTAATGAAGTTTACATGGTATAACTGCACTGTCTTCCTTTTACCTGGTTGGTAAACTTTATAATTTACATCCACCACCTTTTCAATTATCTCATATGGCCCTTGCCATCTAGCAAGAAATTTGCATTCTACGGTTGGCACTAAGACCAACACTCGATCACCAGAGTTAAAATTTCTAACTTTAGCAGTTCGGTTATACACCCTGCTCTGAGCATCCTGAGCTTGCTCCAAGTGTTCCTTAACTATCGGCATGACCGCAGCGATTCGGTCTTGCATCAACGTGACATGCTCAATTACACTCCTATAAGGTGTGGACTCTTGCTCCCAGGTTTCCTTGGCTATGTCCAGGAGACCACGGGGTTGTCTGCCGTATACAAGTTCAAAAGGAGAAAACCCTGTGGATGATTGAGGAACTTCACGTACAGCGAACATCAAATAGGGCAGAAGACAGTCCCAATCCTTCCCATCCTTACTAACCACCTTCCTCAACATGCCTTTTAATGTCTTATTGAATCTTTCGACAAGACCATCAGTTTGAGGGTGATATATAGAGGTACACAGGTGTTTAATTTTCAGCAGTTTGCATAATTCCTTGGTGATTTTGGACATAAAGGGAGTTCCCTGATCGGTAAGGATTTCCTTAGGTAAACCAGTACGGGAAAACATGTAAAACAACTCTCTTTCAATGGCTTTTGAAGAGGAATTTCGCAAAGGGACTGCCTCAAGGTAGCGTGTGGCATAGTCCAACACCACTAGGATATATTGACGTCCTCTAGAAGATTTGACTAAAGAGCCGACCAGATCCATGGCAATTCTTTCAAAAGGGATCCCAATGATAGGCAAAGGCACCAGCGGACTCCTAAAATGTGGCATAGGAGCCGTTATCTGACACTCCGGGCAGGACTCGGAATACCTCTGAACTTCCGTATATACCCCCGGTAAGAAGAATCGTTGTAAGATACGCTCTCTGGTCTTTTCGCAACCTAGATGTCCACCCAGCACGTGTTTATGAGCCAGGTCCAACACCGTTCTACGATACGGTTGGGGTATCACCAGCTGTTCAACAACCTCCCCACGTACGTTATCTATCCGATACAGCAAATCCTGGTTAACCGCCATGTGTGGAAACACCTTATCAGCCCCTGGATGTTGAGGCACTCCATTTAATACCTTAGTATTTTCCCTGGCTTTTACCAATGTGGGATCGCTAAGTTGAGCGGTCCCAAAATTGTTACGTGATACATTTAACTCTGGTATCTCAGAAATTTCCTCCTGCTCATCTGTTTCACCAGCAAAAACAGCCAGAGGAAATTTATCAGGCTCAGTGGTCACCCCTACTGCTGGCACCTCAGCATCCTCGTTAAAGGGTTCTGGGCTAATCACAGCGCACACATTGATACCATCATTAACATTTACAGTGGAGGTTACATCTTTCTTCCTCCACAAGTCCCACAACACTGGGAAGTCTCTCCCCAGGATCACACTGTGCATTAGGGACTTGACCACACCCACCTCATGGCAAGCGGTTCCACAGGAAGTCTCTAGAGTGACCAATGCGGTGGGGTATTCTTTAGTGTCCCCATGAATGCACAGGACCCCTATACTATGTCTGCTGAATGTTCCAGGGTCTATCAGGCTGGCATGCACCAGGATAACCAGACTCCCAGAATCCAGCAAGGCACTCACAGTACACCCTTCCACTTTTACGACACACATTTGTTGTTCAGTCTCGTAAACCGTCTCAGCAGAACAAACAGGACGTGCAAACAAGGATATTCGCCTTGCTCCATCACACTCCATTGGCTCAGTAGTCAGGGGACAATTGGCAGCAATATGCCCAGGTCCATAACACCGCCAGCACTGTATGCGGCCCCGGTCCCCAACTTGAGACCCTGGTCTGGCCTTCAGTGTCTCTCTGGGATTTCTTCCCTCCGTCTGCTCCCTTTCTGAGCCACCTCCCTTAAAGACATTTCTGACCCCTCTAGTAAATGGAACAGTCTTACCGGGTGTTCCGCACGATTTTCTGTTCCTGGGGTTAGAACATCCAGGCGGTACTTCTTGGAGTAGATCCTGAGTAGCTCTGTACCTTTCAATCAGGTTCACCAGCTGTTCCGCATTTGTAGGATCTCCTTGACCGACCCAACGCTGAACCTTTGGTGGTAAGGAGCGGATGTATTTGTCAAGCACCACTCTCTCCACGATCTGCGCAGGGGTTGATTCCTCTGGCTGTAGCCATTTCCTTGCAAGATGGACAAGATCATACATTTGTGATCGCGCAGTTAGGTGTTCCACGAAAGTCCAGTTGTGCACCCGTCGAGCAAGCACATTCATATTAACACCCAGACGGGCAAGGATCTCACCCTTCAGCTTGGAGTAATCCTTGGCATCCTGCTCATTGAGATCAAAGTACGCCTTTTGCGGCTCTCCGGTTAGGAAAGGTGCCACCACTGCTGCCCACTGATCTGAAGATAACTTGTCTCGTTCTGCCACTCGCTCAAACACCATGAGATAGGCCTCAACGTCGTCGGTGGGTGTCATCTTCTGCAGAGATGTCTGTACCGCTGCACAAGTGGTTTGGCGCAAACCATGAGGCCTGAATTTGGTCTTGCAAATGGCGATTAATTTGCTGCTGTTCTTTTAAGGCCAGTCTGTGGGCTTCACCCAGCAGAATATTGGTTTCAGTCTGTGCACGCATGGCTTCCTCATGCACCATTCGCTGAGTCGCGCTGGCTTCTTGCAAAGCTGTGCTTATCTTCCCCTGGTTGATATTAGCCTGAATCAGCTGTTTAAGTATTTCATCCATTTTAACAGTCTCTTTTTCTAGCCCTGTTGCCGCCTTCACTCAAGACATACACTTCCAAACACTCTCGGGGAGAAAAAAAATTGTGTTGTTGCCCCTAGCAACGATTTTCCGCTTGGAGCAGCAAAAGTCCTTTTAAATAGGTGTATGTCTCTTTAAGACCGTGCCCGCATCGGCCACCATATGTGAGGGTTTAGCATCAGGAGAGGTTGGTACAGCGGTTTCTTAGTAGCCAGAGACAGGGACACCGTGCATTAAAGTTCACAACAGGGCTTTGCCTGTGTTTTATTCTTGTCAAAGAAACAGCCTCTTGTACAACAAGGCAAAATACAAAATAAATCCTGCTCGTCTGAGCACTAACTAAACAAGATATTATCTAACTATACCAAGTGCCTTCCTACCAGGCACTGGACACAAAGTAACACAGGTCTTTACTCACATAGAATACAGGCTACTCCAGACATAGTAGTCTCCGGTCTGAGTCAGGGGTGAGACTGACACACACTGTGTCTGCACCTTTTTATACACAGGTTGCAGGTGCAGCTAATTGAGCAGCAGCCTTGTCCTACAAACAGAGATGGACTAGGGATTGGGGAACCCACCCTGCTCTTCCCCAATCCAACTCCAGGCCCTTTTTCCGGCTTTTTCTTAAGCCGAGATTGGAAAGCTAGAGCTTTCTATTGCAAAAAATACTCATTCCCCTCATTCCCTGAAGCCTAGGATACATATGACAGGATTCTAGGGGAAATGTACCTTCCCTCAATGACTTTACCTGTCACTGTCTCACAAGGGATAAAATGTATCAATAGTGACAAATCATTACAGGGACTCAATGAAATGGTATTTTATAACTCTAATAATGTCGGCGCACAGGGAGAGGATGTGATTATAAAGTCGATTCTTACCAGAAGATTGACATGTTGGGGGCGTTTGTCCAGGTGGGGTTCTGGAACCGGAAATCTCTTCACCAGTTTTATTAACACACCAACAGTATCCGGTGCTACCATGGCATTGCCTTGGACTGTAGTTGCCTTTTTCATCACAATCAGGTAGAAATGCTCCTGGCATAGGGGGACCTGCACTTAGCTTTTTCTGACGTTCTTTTAAGCAGGGACTTTCCTTTGCTAAAATGGATACAGAAGAACCAACAATACTTTAGTTTTGTTTCTATTAAAATTTTTGGATTAGGACTAAATAATACTAAATGATTGTTATCATGATTGTACTGTACTGTATTGTTATATGCCTGTAGCTTATTGATATGTCTGTGGTATGCTGCAGCTTTTAAATTGGGGAGGAATGATCGCTGATACCTTTTTAAAGGCTGCCAAGGAATAAGTTACACTATTTTGGGTTTATCTCCTTTAAGGCCTCATGCACACGAACGTATTTTTTTCCTCCCGTAAATACTGGCGTAAATACGGGTCCTTTGTCACACGTATTCAACCTGTATTCCACCAGTATTTACGGACCCGTGCCCGTAAATACGGGTCCGGTGTCACCAGTATTCCACCTGTATTTACGGACCCGTTTTCTCTGCACTAAGCGGCAGCCCCTTCTCTCTATCAGTGCTGGAAAGAGAGAAGGGGCAGCCTTTTCGGGCAGAGTTTTCACAGCGATTGTAACTAAAAGAAGTTCATACGTACCGTTGTCTTGGTGACGCGTCCCTCTTTTGACATCCAGTCTGACCTCCCTGGATGACGCGGCATTCCATGTGACCGCTGCAGCCTGTGATTGGCTGCAGCGGTTACATGGGATGAAACGTCATCCCGGGAGGCCGGACTGGAGGAAGAAGCAGGAGTCCTTGGTAAGTTAACTTTTAACACTATTAACTCCAGCGGTAGTCACTGTCCCGGGTGCTGAAAGAGTTACTGCCGATCAGTTAACTCTTTCAGTACCATGGACAGTGACTATACCCTGACGTCGCCTAGCAACGCTCCCGAATTTACGGTTGCACACACGTAGCCACCCGTAATTACGGGAGCCCCATAGACTTCTATGGGCCTGCCCGTGCCGTTATTACGGCCTGAAATAGGACATGTTCCATATTTTTCAATGGCACGGGCACCTTCTCGTAAGCATACGGGAAGGTACCCGTGGCCAATAGAAGTCTATGGGCCCGTAAATACGGGCCGTAATTATAAAGTAGATTCTTACCAGAATGTTGACATGTTGGGGCCGTTTGTCCTGGTGGGGTTCTGGAACCGGAAATCTCTTCACCATTTTCAGTAACACACCAACAATATCCGGTGCTACCATGGCATTGCTTTGGACTGTAGTTGCCTTTTTCATCACAATCAGGTAGAAATGCTCCCCGCATAGGGGTTCCTGCACTTAGCACTTTCTGACGTTCTTTTAAGCAGGGACTTTCCTTTGCTAAATTGGATAAAAATAACAGAAAAAAGACTAAAGTATTTCTTATTTACATTTTTGATTAGGACTAAATTCTACAAAATTATTGTTATCATGATTGTACTGTACTGTATTGTTATATGCCTGTAGCTTATTGGTATATATGTGGCATGCTGCAGCTTTTACATTGGGGAGGAATGATCGCTGATACCTTCCATTGGCTGCCAAGGGATAAGTTGCACTATTTTGGGTTTATCTACTTTAACTCCTTGGAGATGCAGCCATTTTTTGGATTTCCATTTTCATTTTTTCCTTCCCGCATTCCAAAAGCCATACGTTTTATATTTTTTCATGGACATAGCCGTTTGGGGGCTTGTTTTTTGCGGGACAAGTTGTCGTTTTTCACGGCTTCATTTATTCTTCCATATAATGTACTGGGAAACTGAAATATTTTGTTTTGTTTTTTTTCACTTTTTTTGTTTGTTTATTGCAATGGTATTTATCACAACGATATGTCTATTTACAGCAATAGTTTTTATGGATATTGCGTAGCACTATTTTTCACATATTTGAAAGTAGTTTTGAATGCAATTCTGCAGAATGACATGCTACTGTATATTTCTATGTATTATCTATCACCAAGTTTATACTGATGAGATAACGAATTCTCACTTTTGTAACATGATCACATTTATAGCATTGTGGGGGAGGCAGCTTTATATATTTTTTGCCCTTTCCCCTTTATTGTAGCAGAGTTCACCACTAATTTTATGGAAACATGCATCTTTTTACAGATCATTAACACTACAACACAGTATTAGGTATTGTACTGAGATACGAACAGAGCATGGGTTTTTGGGAGGAGCGAGGAAAGGGGCGGGGTCGTTAATATTCTACTCTTTACTTACATTTTTCAGTTGACCAATGAGGTGTGCATTCTGTTTGTGTGGGGCCAGCGGTGATGTCTGCCCCGTTCCTGCCTCCTATAGTGCACTGTGCATGTCCGGAATTCCTGATACGCGTCAGGAACCCGGATGCACGCTACAGCACTGGGGGCCGCAAGTGGGGCATGCGTCACTTCCGGTTACACCAATGGATATGCGCCGGATACTCATTGGTGCTTTGCTAATTCAAACACTTGTGACATTCCTTATTTAAACTGCAATCGCTGCAACAGGACACTATACACCCCCTGAGGAAGCACCGATCGCAAAACGCGTGTTGCATGCAGGCTTTTAGGACCACTGAGATGGGTAAGGTGCTGTTTCATTCCGGATACTGCTGGCTTCTTCTTTCCTTATATGGACTGTTTTGTCCAAATTATATGCACTTGCACTTTTTGGATAGGATATAGCCACTTTCAGGTTACTGCACTACCTATGTGACTAATATGGAGAATACAGTATACTTTGTCTAAGCATAGGTTCTGTTACCCTGTTATGTACATTTGAAGATTTATAGAGTCTTCTCTGTTTTGATACCAATTTATAATTGTTTGTCTAACCTTTATGTCAATAAAATGGTTGTATTTTTAGATATATGGCTTTGAACTTAGTTTCTTCTGTATCGCATTAATTTGAGTGGCCCAACTGTTATGAAAGGGAAGGTGTTCCTTGTGGACACAACTTAGCCCGCTATCACATTGTTCTAGGAGTGCGGAGTACATCAGGGTATATGTAAGCTGTGAGGAGTACATCAGGGTATATGTGAGCTGGGTGGAGTACATCAGGGTATATTTAAGCTGGGCAGAGTACATCAGGGTATATGTAAGATGTGCGGAGTACATCAGTGTATATTTAAGCTTGGTGGAGTACATCAGGGTATATAGAAGCTGGGCGGAGTACATCAGGGTACATGTAAGCTGGGCGGAGTACATCAGGGTATATGTAAACTGGGCTGAGTACATCAGGGTATATGTAAGATGGGCGGAGTACATCAGGGAATATGTAAGCTGTGTGGAGTACATCAGGGTATATGTAAACTGTGATGGGTGCATCAGGGTATATGTAAACTGGGCGGAGTACATTAAGGTATATGTAAACTGGGCGGAGTACATCAGGGTATATGTAAGCTGTTTGGAGTACATCAGGGTATATGTAAGCTGTTTGGAGTATATCAGGGTATATGTAAGCTGGGCGGAGTACATCAGGGTATATGTAAGATGGGTGGAGTACATCAGGGTATATGATATGTGGGTGGAGTACATCAGGATATATGTAAGTTAGGCGGAGTACATCAGGGCATAATACGATGATGTAATAATGGGGTGAATGAATAATCCATGGAGTGGTGTGGTACGCTTTGAACCAATCCTTTATGCACAGGCCGGGTTTTTTGGGTATCGTACAAAATATCTGCGGTCCAGGATTGCCTAATCTTTGACTTATCCACTAGCCCTATAAGCAGCACAAGGCCCTAAAGTTTCCTCATCTCCGCTGCATCTACAGGGTCCACCTGTGGGGTCCAGCAAATGACGAAGTGGGGTATTTAGTGAAATTCTACTGGACCTAAAAAATTAACCTGGGCCGTCATTTAGAATCATTTTGCATCATTGCGTTCTGAGAGTTATAACGTGTTATTTTTACGTTGACGGAGCGGTGTGAGGGCTTGTTTTTTGTGGAACGAGCTGTAATTTTTATTGGTTCCATTTTGAGGTACATGCGATTTTTTTTTAATTATTATTATTTATTCCATTTTTTGGGAGACGAGGAAACCAACAAACAGCACTTCTAGCATTGTTTTGTTTCTTCTTTTTTACAGTGTTCAACGTGCAGTATAAACAACATGTTAACTTTATTCTGTGAGTCTAAACGATTACAGCGATACCAAATTGATATAGTTTTTTTTAATGTTTTACTAATTTCCCACAATAAAAATACTCTTTTCTACAAAAAAATCATGTTTTAGTGTCGCCATATCCTGACAGCCATAACTTTTTTTATTTTTGAGTTAATATCGCTGTAGGAAGGCTTGTTTTTTATGTTTCGAACTGTAGTTTTTGTGGGTACCATTTTATGGTATTTGCGACTTTTTATTACATTTTTTCTGAGACAAGGTGACCAAAAACTAAATTCTGACACTGTTTTTTATTAAAAAAATTTTACGGTGTTTACGTGCGGTAAAAATAACGTGACATCTTTATAGATCAGGCCGCGGCGATACCTATTATGTATAGATTTTTTTTCATTTTTTCATTTTTTTTCTAATTATAATCAACTTGATCAACAGGGAAACAGGGAGATTATTATTTTTATTACTTAAAACTTTTATTTATTGATTTTTCTTAAACATTTTTTTTTTACTTTTTTTTACTTTTGTTTTTTACACTTACCTGGGGAATAGAAGATCTGATATTCTGATCCCCAGTACAATACACTGCACTACTTATGTATGTAGTTATGTAATGCAGTGTATTATAACTGTCATTCTTCATCTGACAGTTAAGCCTATTAGGTCCTGTCTTGGGCAGGACCTAATAGGCTTCCGTACCTGGACACCAGGAAGCCGTTGCTAGGCTTCCTCGTTGCCATAGCAGCAACCATCGCAACCTACGATGGGGGGTACAGAGGGAGCCCTCTGTCACCCAATTCAATGTGGCGGACGCCATTGACCGCCACATTGAAGGGGTTTAACGGCAGCGATTTAAAGTGGTTTAACCGCCGTTGCAGCAGGATGTGAGCTGTATATTACAGCTGACACCCGCTGAAGATGAAGCGCGCACAGCTCCTGTGCCTGATTCATCTTTATGACGGGTCTGGTACGTCGGATTGCGGGAATCTGCTTGTTATACCGACGTACCAGACCTGTCAATTTTCGGGAAGGGGTTAAAAAACCTTTTCAAAATAAGAAAAGTCATTAAAGGGATAAAATGTATCAATAGTGACAAATCATTACAGGGACTCAATGAAATGGTATTTTATAACTCTAATAATGTCGACGCACAGGGAGAGGATGTGATTATAAAGTCGATTCTTACCAGAAGATTGACATGTTGGGGGCGTTTGTCCAGGTGGGGTTCTGGAACCAGAAATCTCTTCACCAGTTTTATTAACACACCAACAGTATCCGGTGCTACCATGGCATTGCTTTGGACTGTAGTTGCCTTTTTCATCACAATCAGGTAGAAATGATCCTGGCATAGGGGGACCTGCACTTAGCTTTTTCTGACGTTCTTTTAAGCAGGGACTTTCCTTTGCTAAAATGGATACAGAATAACCAACAATACTTTAGTTTTGTTTCTATTAAAATTTTTGGATTAGGACTAAATAATACTAAATTATTGTTATCATGATTGTACTGTACTGTATTGTTATATGCCTGTAGCTTAAGGATATGTCTGTGGTATGCTGCAGCTTTTACATTGGGGAGGATACCTTTTAAAGGCTGCCGAGGAATAAGTTACACTTAGTTTTGGGTTTATCTCCTTTAAGGCCTCATGCACACGAACGTATTTTTTTCCTCCCGTAAATACTGGCGTAAATACGGGTCCTTTGTCACACGTATTCAACCCGTATTCCCCCAGTATTTACGGACCCGTGCCCGTAAATACGGGTCCAGTGTCACCAGTATTCCACCTGTATTTATGGACCCGTTTTCTCTGCACTAAATGGCAGCCCCTTCTCTCTATCAGTGCTGGAAAGAGAGAAGGGGCAGCCCTTTCGGGCAGAGTTTTCGCAGTGATTGTAACTAAAAGAAGTCCATACGTACCGTTGACTTGGTGAAGCATCCCTCTTTTGACATCCAGTCCGACCTCCCTGGATGACGCGGCAGTCCATGTGACTGGCTGCAGCCTGTATTTGGCCTGTGATTGGCTGCAGCAGTTACATGGGATGAAACGTCATCCCGGGAGGCCGGACTGGAGGAAGAAGCATGAGTTTTGGGTAAGTTAACTTTTAACACTATTAACTCCAGCGGTAGTCACTGTCCCGGGTGCTGAAAGAGTTACTGCCGATCAGTTATCTCTTTCAGCACCCTGGACAGTGACTATCCCCTGACGTCGCCTAGCAACGCTCCCGAATTTACGGTTGCACACACATAGCCACCCGTAATTACGGGAGCCCCATAGACTTCTATGGGCCTGCCCGTGCCGTTATTACAGCCTGAAATAGGACATGTTCCATATTTTTCAATGGCACGGGCACCTTCGCGTAAGCATACGGGAAGGTACCCGTGGCCAATAGAAGTCTATGGGCCCGTAATACGGGCCGTAATTACTGGCGTTTTTACGTTCGTGTGTATGAGGCCTATCTCCTTGGAGATGCAGCCATTTTTAGGATTTTCATTTTAGTTTTTTCCTCCTTGCATTCCAAAAACCATAACTTTTTAATTTTTTCGTTGACATGTTTTTTTGTTGGACAAGTTTTTTTAGCAGTCACTATTGACCACAGCATCTCAGTGATTAAACGGGCGGAATCAACGTGATCTTCCATTCCACCCGTTGCAGTGGAGTTTCAGCTGTAACATACAGCTGACACCCACTCAGTATGGGCCATTCTCAGTCTGTGAGCGCGCTCCATACTTTCCCTTGGCGTCTGTCACGTTCAGTTACTTGACATGCCGCTGAAGGGATGAGCACACTCTGGCGATGCCTCAAGCATGCAGTACTTTGTATTTAAAAAAAACACAATGATCAGGCAGGAAGGACTTTGGACTACTGACATGTTAAAGGGGTTTTCCTACGAGGGATATTTATGACATATCCATTGGATATGTCATAAATGTCAGATGGATGCGGGTCCCACCTCTGAGACCTGCACCTATCTCTAGAACGGTGCTCCTAAACCCCGGGGGGTTCTATCTCTTTGTATACCGGCTAATTTCTCTCTATGAAGGAGAAAACAGCGTAGCGCGCATGCTACGCTGCTTCTGTAACTGCCATTCACTACTATGGGAGTTACGGAAACAGTGCAGTTTAGCGAGTTACACTGTTTCCGTAACTCCCGACCATGTAATCAGGAAGTGGCCGGGAGTCAGCGTGAACACAAAAAGCTAGAACGGGTTTTAGGGGCCCCGTTCTAGAGATAGGTGCGGGTCAAAGAGGTGGGACCCGCATCTATCTTACATTTATGACATATACTGTGGATATGTCATAAATGTCCCTCGTGGGAAAACCACTTTAAGGGATGATTATATTTCATGGTGGATTATATTTGCCTTCAATGTTAAACCTACAAATAAAAGGACACACCAATCTTAAAATGGCTTTTAAAAATAAGTCATTAAAGGGATCGATTGTATTACTAGCGACAAATCATTATAGTGACTAATTGAAGTGGTATTTAATAACTCTATCTATAATAATGTCGGCGCACGGAGAGAGGATGTGATTATAAAGTAGATTCTTACCAGAAGGTTGACATGTTGGGGCCGTTTGTCCTGGTGGGGTTCTAGAACCGGAAATCTCTTCACCATTTTCAGTAACACACCAACAGTATCCGGTGCTACCATGGCATTGCTTTGGACTGTAGTTGCCTTTTTCATCACAATCAGGTAGAAATGCTCCCCGCATAGGGGTTCCTGCACTTAGCACTTTCTGACGTTCTTTTAAGCAGGGACTTTCCTTTGCTAAATTGGATAAAAATAACAGAAAAAAGACTAAAGTATTTCTTATTTACATTTTTGGATTAGGACTAAATTCTACTAAATTATTGTTATCATGATTGTACTGTACTGTATTGTTATATGCCTGTAGCTTATAGATATGTATGTGGCATGCTGCAGCTTTTACATTGGGGAGGAATTATCGCTGATACCTTCCATGGGCTGCCAAGGAATAAGTTGCACTATTTTGGGTTTATCTACTTTAACTCCTTGGAGATGCAGCCATTTTTTGGATTTCCATTTTCATTTTTTCCTTCCCGCATTCCAAAAGCCATAAGTTTTTTATTTTTTCATGGACATAGCCGTTTGGGGGCTTGTTTTTTGCGGGACAAGTTGTCGTTTTTCACGGCTTCATTTATTCTTCCATATAATGTACTGGGAAACTGAAAAATAATTCTTTGTAGGGTGGAATGGGAAAAAGCAGCGATTCTACCTTTGTTTTGTTTTTTGGGTTTCGTATTTACAACGTAAATCGTGCGCTAAAAATGACAAGTCAAATTTATTCTACGGGTCGATATGATTATGGAGATACCAAATTTATTTAATTTTTGAAATGTTCTACCACTTAAAGAGGCTCTGTCACCAGATTTTGCAGCCCCTATCTGCTATTGCAGCAGATAGGCGCTGCAATGTAGATTACAGTAACGTTTTTATTTTTAAAAAACGAGCATTTTTGGCCAAGTTATGACCATTTTCGTATTTATGCAAATGAGGCTTGCAAAAGTACAACTGGGCGTGTTGAAAAGTAAAAGTACAACTGGGCGTGTATTATGTGCGTACATCGGGGCGTGTTTACTACTTTTACTAGCTGGGCGTTCTGATGAGAAGTATCATCCACTTCTCTTCACAACGCCCAGCTTCTGGCAGTGCAGATCTGTGACGTCGCTCACAGGTCCTGCATCGTGTCGGCACCAGAGGCTACAGATGATTCTGCAGCAGCATCAGCATTTGCAGGTAAGTAGCTACATGGACTTACCTGCAAACGCCGATGCTGCTGCAGAATCATCTGTAGCCTCTGGTGCCGACACGATGCAGGACCTGTGAGTGACGTCACAGATCTGCACTGCCAGAAGCTGGGCGTTCTGAAGAGAAGAGGATGATACTTCTCATCAGAAAGCCCAGCTAGTAAAAGTAGTAAACACGCCCCGATGTACGCACATAATACACGCCCTGTTGTACTTTTACTTTTCAACACGCCCAGTTGTACTTTTGCAAGCCTCATTTGCATAAATACGAAAATGGTCATAACTTGGCCAAAAATGCTCGTTTTTTAAAAATAAAAACGTTACTGTAATCTACATAGCAGCGCCTATCTGCTGCAATAGCAGATAGGGGTTGCAAAATCTGGTGACAGAGCCTCTTTAAAGGACGAGTGTCACGAAAAAAAACATTTTGATATCAATTTGCATTTAGTGTTTTATTATAAAATCTTTTATTTATGTGTGTGTTTGTGTTTTACTTTTTTATATTTTTTAACTTTTTCTTCTCTATGGGGGCTGCCATTTTTTTTGCCATCTCTGTTTGTGTCGATTAACGACACATACAGTGATGGAATACGGCACACACATCCCCATAGTGAATACGAACGGGAGCCGTTCCATCCACTATAGCGTACGCAAAAGTCAGGTCTTCGCTAGAGCGAAATCCGGCGCCATGTTCATGTCGACCGGAAGCCGCGGCCAGACAGTGAGATGACGACTTCCGGTTGCGGCTTCCGGACTTGTGTTCTGAAGCAAGCACGAGGAGCGGAGGGAGCAGACCGGAGCGGACGGACCAGAGGGAGCGGCGGCGGCAGGAGCAGGTAAGTTAGGTCTGTGTATGTACGTGTTTTAGTGTGTGATTACTACTGTATGTAAACCTACTACACTGTGTGTTAGCTCAAAAAATGGCGACACACAGTGTAGGAGGTTTGACCGTTCAATCCCCTCCTTTCTCCTGGCACTAGCCAGGATAAAGGAGGAGGGATTCTGTGAGCTCACTAGAGCGAGTGTGTTTACACCAAATTTGCAGCATAAAGCAATGTGGTTGCTTTACCACATTCAATGCTGCAATTTTGGGAATTGCTCCATCTAGTGACCAGCACTGGGAAATGTTATAAATTAGAATCTAATTTATAATATTTCCTGACTCGTGAAATTTTTTTAAAAATGTGGACAGTGTTTAAGCATTCATACACTAACTGTTTAACTAAAAAAAATAAAAAAAAAATTCTAGCGACACATTCCCTTTAAGAAAAAATAATTTCTTAAGAAAAAAGTTTTTTGTCGCCACAGTCTGAGAGCCATAACTTTTTTGATTTTTTTGTCGATTTAGTGGTGCGGTAGCTTATTTTTTGTGGGACGAGCTGTAGTTTTTATTGGGGTACATGCAACTTTTTTATCACTTTTTATAAAAAAAAATTGGGAAGCTAAGATTACTCAAAAGAATCAATTTGTGCGTTTTAAATTTTTTTTTTTTTATGGCGTTCATCAAGCAAGTTAAATAATGATATATTGTGATAGTTCTGACTTTTACAGGCACGGCGTTACCAGTTATGTTATTTTTTTTAACATTACTTTAGGTAAAACATGTGGAAAAGTTTTTTTTAACTTTTAATATTTACATTTTTTTTCAACATTAAAAAAAACTTTAGCTGTATTTTGGTTCTTTTCATAAGTCCCCCTAGGGGACTTGAACCTTCGATTGTTGGACCGCTTGTGTGATATACTCCAATTCTAATGTGTCGCAATATATCATTATACTGACAGCCTCCAATGAATCATAGTACAAAGATGGCAGACCTGGGGGCTTTGATTAGGCCCTCATGCTGCTATAACAAGCATCAGCACCCGACGATCATGTTGTGGGAAGGCCAAAGGCACGTCGGAGGTGGCCGTTCCCCTTATTTTAACGACTTAGATGCTGCGTTCACTATTGACTGCGGTATCCAAGTGGTTAAACAGGCGGAATCAAAGGGATCAGTATGGAGTGCACTCAGCCTGTGCGCGCGCTACATACTTCCCCTTGGCTGCTGCCACGTTCATTTACGTGACATGTCGCCAACGGGATAAGCACACCCTGGCGGTGCCTCAACAGTATCCGGTGCTACCATGGCATTGCTTTGGACTGTAGTCACCTTTTTGATCACAATCAGGTAGAAATGCTCCTGGCATAGGTTGCCCTGCACTTAGCACTTTCTGACGTTCTTTTAAGCAGGGACTTTCCTTTGCTAAAATGGATACAGAATAACCAAAAATACTTTAGTCTTGTCTCTATTTACATTTTTTGATTAGGACTAAATTCTACTAAATTATTGATATCATGATTGTACTGTACTGTATTGTTATATGCCTGTAGCTTATTAGTATATATGTGGCATGCTGCAGCTTTTACATTGGGGAGGAATGATCGGTCATACCATTCAGTGGCTGCCAGGGAATAAGTTACACTTAGTTTTGTGTTGTAATATCAATAAAAAATTATTATTATTATTTTTTTTTTTTTTTTCTGTTTCAATATGTCTTTATTAAACAGTTGAGACATCAGAAAATATATGTGTATAACAGTTCTACTCGCAGGTAGAAGTAAATAGTTAGTCTCAAATAATAATTAACCTATAAGTTTTAACATTTTGAGAAAATGGGATTCAAAATAATATGGATAATAAAAGAAAGGTTCTTCACAATATCAATAAAATTTTTAATACAAAGCTATACTTTGATGGCAGAGTTTAGAGTAATCATCTTTAGGGTCCTGGTACAAGTTTCTTTCAAAATAGTTGCATAAATTAGCGGCGAATATAGAAGAGATGGTAACCCATACCGAAGACCAATATGGGCCCCCATTATAGCATTATAGTGCCAGGCTTTGACTCGCAGGACAGAAGGGCCGGGTATTTGTTTCCTCAACCCTCTATATTTTCATAACCTTCGAGCCAATTTCCCACCCCCTTGTTTGCTAATAATTAAATTCCTCTGGAGAGGAGAATCTGGCACAGGTTCTCGTCAAACAGTACCAAAGAGAATGAAACCAACCAAGGCTGGACCCCCACTCTCCAAAAACCCTATAGCAGCCACATGTTCTGCCTCTCTGGTATGTAAGCACTTGCATACAACTACTGTATAAAGCAAATGTGTAAAAACTGTATTTTGTTTCTTTTCCCCTAGGAGACTTGAACATTCGATTGTTGGACGGCTTGTGTGATATACTCCAATACTAATGTGTCGCAATATATCATTATACTGACTGCCTCCAATGAATCATAGTACAAAGATGGCAGACCTGGGGGCTTTGATTAGGCCCCCAGGCTGCTGTAACAAGCATCGGCACCCGACGATAATGTTGCGGGAGGGCCGATGGCATGTCGGAGGTGGCCGTTCCTCTTATTTTAATGACTCAGTTGCTGCGTTCACTGTTGACTGCAGCATCCAAGTGGTTAAACAGGCGTAATCAAAGGGATCAATATGGAGTGCACTCAGCCTGTGCGTGCGCTACATACTTCCCCTTGGCGGCTGCCTCGTTCAGTTACGTGACATGTCGCGAAGGGGATAAGCACACACTGGCGGTGCCTCAAGCAGGGTGTACTTTCTATTTAAATAAAACACAATGATGGGGCAGGAAGGACTTTGCACAACTGACATGTTAAGGGATAATTATATCTATAAAGTAGATTCTTACCAGAAGGTTGACATGTTGAGGCCGTTTGTCCAGGTGGGGTTCTGGAACCAGAAATCTCTTCACCTTTTTCATTAACACACCAACAATATCCGGTGCTACCATGGCATTGCTTTGGACTGTAGTTGCCTTTTTGATCACAATCAGGTAGAAATGCTCCTGGCATAGGTTGCCCTGCACTTAGCACTTTCTGACGTTCTTTTAAGCAGGGACTTTCCTTTGCTAAAATAGATGCAGAATAACCAACAATACTTTAGTCTTTTTTTCCCATTTACATTTCTGACTAGGACTAAATAATTCGAAGTTATTGTTAACATGATTGTACTGTACTGTATTGTTATATGCCTGTAGCTTATTGATATGTATCTGGCATGCTGCAGCTTTTACATATTGAGCTATGCTGTTTCCGTAAGCCCCATAGAATTTAATGGTAGTTACGGAAACAGCGTAGCCCACATGCTATGCTGCTTCCGTAACTGCTATTCATTACTATGGGATTTACATAAACAGCGTAAGCCAGCGAGTTACACTGTTTCCGTCACTCCCGACCATGTAATCAGGAAGTGGCCGGGAGTCAGCGTGAACACAAAAAGCTAGAACAGGGTTTAGGGGCCCCGTTCTAGAGATAGGTGCGGGTCCCAGAGGTGGGACCCGCATCTATCTTACATTTATGACAAATCCTGTGGATATGTCATAAATGTCCCTCGTGGTGTCCCTCGTGATGATTATATTTCATGGTGGATTATATTTGCCTTGAATGTTAAAAATACAAATAGAAGGACACCCCAATCTTAAAATGGCTTTTCAAAATAAGACTCATAAAAGGGATCGATTGTATTACTAGTGACAAATAAATATAGGGACTCAATGAAGTGCTATTTTTTAATAACTCTATGTATAATAATGTCGCCGCACAGGGAGAGGATGTGATTATAAAGTAGATTCTTACCAGAAGGTTGACATGTTGGGGCTGTTTGTCCTGGTGGGGTTCTGGAACCGGAAATCTCTTCACCATTTTCAGTAACACACCAACAATATCCGGTGCTGCCATGGCATTGCTTTGGACTGTAGTTGCCTTTTTGATCACAATCAGGTAGAAATGCTCCTAGCATAGGAGTTCCTACACTTAGCACTTTCTGACGTTCTTTTAAGCAGGGACTTTCCTTTGCTAAAATGGATAAAAATAACAAAAAACATTTGTGTATTTACTTGTGCCTGCTGCAGCTTTTACATTGGGGAGGAATGATTGCTGATACCTTCCAGTGGCTGCCAAGAAATAAGTTGCACTATTTTGGGTTTATCTCCTTTAACCCTTTGGAGATGCAGCCATTTTTCGGATTTCCTTTTTTGTTCTTTCCTCCCCACATTCCAAAAGACATAACTTTTTTATTTTTTCGTTGACATAGCCGTATGAGGGCTTGTTTTTTTGACTAGTTTCACGGCACCATCTATTCTTCCAAATAATGTATTGGGACACTAAAAATAAACTCTTTGTGGTGTGGAATGGGAAAAAAACAGCGATTCCACCTTTGTTTTTTGGGTTTTATATTTACGACATTGTGCTCTAAAAACATGTTAAATTTATTCTATGGGTCAATACGATGATGGAGATACCAAATGTATATATATATTTTTAAATGTTTTACCACATTTAAAAAGAGAAATCTATTTATTAAAAAAAAAGTAGATTTTTGTCTCCACAATCTGAGAGCCATAACTTTTTAATTTTTCTTTCGATTTATTGGTGTGGTGGCTTAATTTTATTTTTTTTAGAATATTCATTTTATTCATGAAAATGATGACAAAAAAACATATTAATTATGGACATCACGTAGCAACAACTCTACATAGTGCCCATAAATGTTCCCCTTTTCACCCTTCTCCTTAGCCTCAACGGCACACACACATAAAAAAAAAAAAAAAAAGAGAACATTTTTTCTTTTTAAATTGAGCAATTAGATAATGAAATAAGCGAATTAGAGTAGACTCTTTTAACTCTTTCCCATCAAAATTTCTTCTCCCAACTTTTAATACACGAGAATTTACCATACGATTTGAAATCAGTTATATCCCTATAGATAGCAGAGATTCCACCCTTGTTGGACTTACTAGAGTGTAAGAAAACAATATATCTAAATAGTTTACATCTCTTTTCCCATAGTTGACCAATTAGATCACCTTTCACCAAAAGAGATCTAATTCTCAAATATGAATAAAACTGAGATTTATGCAGATTATAGCCTTCCATTAGGTGTAAAAATAGTTTCATGTTAGTACCATCCCACAACTCTTCCAAAGAGCCAATTCTACTCTTATTCCACAAGGAAAAATTTAAGTTCTAGAATAGCTACCCAAATAAGCTGAGACAATGGTCAGCCAGTTTCAAGTTAGGGCCCGAAGTTTTTATAATATGTTTTTTATCCCATTTATATTTTTAGGGCTGTGCTTGTTGAGTCTAAACCTGTCAGGAATTCCGCGCGTGCCCATCATTGGTTTGACCAGAGTACCTTTGAGCAAAGGTTCCCCCTTTTGCGTCCATTCAATATACACCCAGGGTTCTTCAATTAAACATAACATAAAATAACATTTCAAATGTTCTAATATTGCCGCAATTCGGTAGCTCTCTATTTTGGGCACTCCCATATTCAAAAGTCTGATATTCTTAGTCGTTTAGAGCCCCAAACAAGTTTGAGAGTCAGATCGCTTATATCCTTAATTAAGGATTTCGAGAATAAGAGTAGAATACATCTAAAACTGTATGAATGGGAGTATATTCATCTTGGTAACACTAATTTTTGCAATTCAGAAAAGGCCAGTTCTCCTATATTTTGTAAGTTCATCTAAAACCTGGGACCTCAGCTTATAAGCATTATGCCTGGTATATGAAATAAATATTCCCAAGTAGGCAAAACCTTGTTTGGTCCATTCATATTGGAACTTATTTTTGAGGGAGTCCCTAAGGGCATCTGAGCAGTTTATTCCTAAGATTTGGCATTTTTTCTCATTTAGTTTATAATAAGAGACCTGTGCAAAGTGGTCTAAAATCTTTTTCTACTAGCTTACCTTGAGCATTCCAAAATAGAGCTTGTAAGTATAATATCATAAGCATAGAGCTCAATTCTAAATTTTGTCTCTACTCTTTATCCTATGTCCCTATTTTGCCTTATAGTTTTCGCCAAGGGTCCTAAAATTAGGTTGAAAATCAAGGGAGAAATGTGGCTTATTTTTTTGCAGGGTGAGCTTTAGTTTTTATTGGTACCATTTTGGGGTGCATGCAGTTTTTTGTTCATTTTTTATTCCATTATTAAAGCGACCAAAAATCAGCAGTTTGGGCGGTTTAAATATTTTTTTTTTACCGTGTTCACCGAGCAGGTTAAATTACGTTATATTATAATAGTTTGGACTTTTACAGACGTGGCAATACCAGTTATGTTCATTTAAAAAATTTTTAACATTACTTTAGGGATAAAATGTGACTTTTTTTTTTACTATTTATATTTTTTTGGTACATTAAAAAAAACTTTATTTAACGGTATTTTACTTTTTTATATAAGTCCTCCTAGGGGACTTGAGTCAGCGATTGTTGTAAAGCTTGCATTATATACTACAATACTAATGTACCAATTGTATCACGGGGCACGATGGCATGTCTGAGGGGACCGGCCACCTTATTTTAACGGCTTAGATGCTGCGGTCACTATTCACCATGGCATCTAAGTGGTTAGATGGGCGGAATCTAAGTGATCTTTTATTCCACCCATTGCAGTGGGGTGTCAACATACAGCCGACACCTGCTCAGTATGGAGCGCACTCAGCCTGTGCGTAGCTGGTAGCTGTCACATACAGTGCCTCAAGCAGGGGGTACTTTCTATTTAAAGAGGCTTTGTCACCAGATTCTCAAATCCCTATCTCCTATTGCATGTGATCGGCGCTGCAATGTAGATAACAGTAAAGTTTTTTGTTTTTTTTAAAACGTTCATTTTTGGCCAAGTTATGAGCTATTTTATATACATGCAAATGAGCTTTCTTACTAGAACGATGTGCAGCCACATACACAGACATTAACGTTAATCAAGTGTCCTGATAATGAATACATATGACCTCCAGCCTGGACGTCATGTGTATTCAGAATCCTGACACTTCTGAATCTTTTCTGTGAGATTTCCAGCAAGGGAAACAAAATCTCGTTTACCTCGTAATCTCGCGAGATTACGCGTGGCTTGCTGGAAATCTCACAGAAAAGATTCAGAAGTGTCAGGATTCTGAATACACATGACGTCCAGGCTGGAGGTCATGTGTATTCATTATCAGGACACTTGATTAACGTTAATGTCTGTGTATGTGGCTGCACATTGTTTTAGTAAGAACGCGATGCTGCTGTGTAAATGAATGGAGAGGAGTGCATGATGCTGACTGGTCATTGATTTGTCAGCATCATACACTTCTATTCACAACGCCCAGTTAGTAAAACAAGTAAACATGCCCAGTTAAAAACACAATACACGCCCACGACATACGGAAAAAAACACGCCCAGTTGTCCATTTCAAAGCTCATTTGCATATATATAAAATAGCTCATAACTTGGCCAAAAATGAACGTTTTTTTTAAAAAATACACGTTACTGTTATCTACATTGCAGCGCCGATCCCATGCAATAGGAGATGGGGATTTGAGAATCTGGTGACAGAGCCTCTTTAAATAAAACACAATGATCAGGCTGGAAGGACTTTGGACTACTGACATGTTAAGGAATCATTATATTTCATGGTGGATTATATTTTCTTTGAATGTTAAACCTACAAATAGAAGGACACCCACAAATTCAAAATGGCTTTTCAAAATAAGACAACTGATTAAAGGGACCAATTGTATTACCAGTGACAAATCAGTATAGGGACTCAATGAAGTGGCATTTTATAACTCTATGTATAATAATGTTGGCGCGCGGAGATAGGACGTGATTATAAGGTAGATTCTTACCAGAAGGTTGACATGTTGGGGCCGTTTGTCCTAGTGGGGTTCTGGAACCAGAAATCTCTTCACCATTTTCAGTAACACACCAACAATATCCGGTGCTGCCATGGCATTGCTTTGGACTGTAGTTGCCTTTTTCATCACAATCAGGTAGAAATGCTCCTCGCATAGGAGTTCCTACACTTAGCACTTTCTGACGTTCTTTTAAGCAGGGACTTTCCTTTGCTAAATTGGATAAAAATAACAAAAAACACTTTAGTCTTTTTTCTATTTACATTTTTGATTAGGACTAAATAATACTAAATTATTGTTATCATGATCGTACTGTACTATATTGTTATATGCCTGTAGCTTATTGGTATATATGTGGCATGCTGCAGCTTTTACATTGGGGAGGAATGATCGCTGATACCTTCCAGTGGCTGCCAAGGAATAAGTTACACTATTTTGGGTTTATCTACTTTAACTCCTTGGAGATGCTGCCATTCTTTGGATTTCCATTTTTGTTTTTTCCTTCCCGCATTCCAAAAGCCATAACATTTTTATTTTTTCATGGACATAGCCGTTTGGGGACTTGTTTTTTGCGGCACAAGTTGCCTTTTTTTACGGCTTCATTTATTCTTCCATATAATGTACTGGGAAACTGAAAAATAATTCTTTGTAGGGTGGAAAGGGAAAAAGCAGCGATTCTACCTTTGTTTTTTGGGTTTCGTATTTACAATGTAAATCGTGCGCTAAAAATGACAAGTCAAATTTATTCTACGGGTCAATATGATAGTGGTGATACCATATTGATATAATTTTTAAAATGTTTTACCACTTAAGAAAAAATAATTTCTTAAAAAAAAAATGTTTTTTGTCCCTACAGTCTGAGAGCCATAACTTTTTTTATTTTTTTTGTCGATTTAGTGGTGCGGTAGCTTATTTTTCGTGGGACGAGCTGTAGTTTTTATTGGTACCATCTTGGCGTACATGCAACTTTTTCTCACTTTTTATAAAAAACAGCAGGGACTTTCTTTTGCTAAAATGAATACAGATTAACAAACAATACTTTAGTCTTTTTTCTATTTACGATTTTGATTAGGACTTTAACTATAAAACATAGTAACTATTGGCGTTTCTCTGGAAAAATATTTATTACCCAGATTCTTCCGTTTTTAGAAATATGCCACATGTGGCCCTAGTGTGCTAATGGACTGAAACACAGGCCTTAGAAGCATAGGAGCACAGTTATTTTTTTTCTGTAACACAGAAAGGTTTTACCAGAGAAATGCAACTCAAAATTTATTGCCCAGATACTGCAGTTTTTAGAAGTATCCAACATGTGGTTTTATAGTTGTAATGGACTGAATCATCGGCCTTAGAAGCAAAGAAGCACCGAGAGGATTTTGGGGCCTCCTGTTTTTTTTAAATATATTTTAGGCACCATGTCAGGTTTGAGAAAGTCTTGTGGTGCTAAAACTGTGGAAACCCCCAAAAAGTGACCCCATTTTGGAAACATCATGTATCTAGGGCTATGGTCAGCATTGTGACCCCACAGTTTTTTTGTTAAATGTATTTGAATTAGTCTGTAAAAACGAAAATTTATTTATTTCTGAAAAAACATAGAATTTTCTAATTTTTACAAGGAATAAAGGAGAAAAATCACCCCAACATTTGTAATACAATTTCTCCTGATTGCGGCAATATCCCATATGTGGTCATAAACTGCTATTTAGACCCACGGCAGAGCTTAGAAGGGGAGGAGTGCCATTTGGATTTTGGAGCACAGATTTTGCTGGAATGGTTTTCAGGGCCATGTCGCATTTGCAACGCACTGGAGGGACCATAACAGTGTAAACCCCCCCAAAAGTGACCCCATTTCACCCTACATGTTTTTTTGCTGAATTTATTGGAATAAGTCTGTGAGGATGAAAATCTATTTTTTTTTTAATGAAAAAACAATGAATTTTCACATTTTTACAAGGATTAAAGGAGAAAAAGCCCCCCAACATTTGTAAAGCAATTTCTCCCGAGTACGGCAATACCCCATATGTGGTCATAAACTTCTGTTTGGACACACGGCAGGGCTTAGAATGGCAGGAGCGCTACTTGGCAAGCAGACTTTGCTTGATTGGTTTTTAGGCGCCACTAAGGTACCAGTACAGTAGAAACCCCTGAAAAGTGACTCCGTTTTGGAAACTACACCTCTAGGGGCATTCATCTAGGGGTGTAGTGAGCATTTTGATCCCACAGGTGTTTCATAGATTTTTAGAATTAGTAAAAATTTCAAATTAATTATTTTCAAAAAATATGTAGATTTAGCTCTACATTTTTTATTTTCACGAGGGCAATAGGAGAAAAAACACCATGCAATTTGTTACTCATTTTCTCCCGAGTATGACAATACCCCATGTGTGTCCCTAAACTGCCGTTTGGGCACATGGCAGAGCTTAAAATAGAAGAAGCGCCATTTTGGCTTTTGGAGCGCAGATTTTGCTGGATTGTTGTACGGGCACCATGTCGCATTTGCAGCTTTGAGGTACCAGAGTACATTAGAAACCACTGAGAAGTGACCCCATTTTGCATACTACTCCCCGCAAGGCATTTATCATTTTCATGGACATACGACAGGGCTTAGGAGTGAAAGAGCACAATGCATATTTGAGGTCTATTTTGGTAATTTTCACAGCGTTGGCCCACAACTGCAGGGCTCTGAGGTCAAATAGTAAAATAAACCCCCAAGTAGTGACCTCTATTTAGTAAACTGCACCCCTCAAGGTAAAGGGGGGTAGTGAGCATTTTGACTCCGCAACTTTTTTATTTATTTATTAGAAATGAACGTTCAGCGGATGATGCAAAGTGAAAAATCTGAGGACTTCTTCATATGGGGTGAATACTTATTTAAAATACTTTTTGCACTATTGTGGCTTGTATAATTGCGATTTTTATACAAAGAATATATCTATTTTTCAAACCCTTACAGGTTGTGGTTTCAGTTATTCGTTGTGTCTAATTCTGAAATTTTTGGCAAAGTGACAATTAACATTTTCCACTGATATGTTGTTTTAGTGCCCAATATGTGGTGCCCAGTTTATGCCACTGCAGACAAATATCTCATAAACTGTTAACCGGGTTCTCCTGGGTATGGTGATGCCATATATGTGGATGTAAATTGCTATTTGGTCACACTGTAGGGTTCAGAAGGGAAGGAGCCATTTGGCTTTTGGAGCGTAGATCTTGCTTAGTGGCAGTTTTTCTGTTTGGGGTTTTACTTGTATTTCAGTTTATAATGTGGGCGCATATGTAATCTGTGCGGAATAATAAGGCTGTATAATAATGTGGTAAATAAATAATTTGCAGATATGTGGCCGGTGTCGCACTGATAAATGATGCCCAATCTTATCTGCTTTTGGAACGCTCTGCACAATTTGTGTTGCCATATTCTGAGAGCCAGAACTTTTTTATTTTTTCTCCACCAGAAATGTGTGAGGGTCTATTTGTTGCGGGACAATCTGTAGTTTTCATTGGTGCCATTTTGGAGTACATGTGATTTTTGTATCACTTTCTATTAATTTTTCTGATATTTTTTTTACAGCGTTCACCGTGCGCTATAAATGACATATTTACTTTATTCTGCGGGTCGATGCGATTACGGCGATACCAAATGTATATAGCTTTTTTATGTTTTACAGCGTTTGCGATTTGTTTTTTATTCCATTTTTTGGCAAGCAAGGTGTCCAAAAACAAGCAATTCTGACAATGTTTTTTATTCTCTTTTTTTACGGCATTCACGGTGCGCTATAAATTACATTTTACTTTATTTTGCGGGTCTTAACGGTTATGGCAATACCATATGTACAGTATATCGTTTTTTTTTTTTATATTTTACAGCATTTGCACAATAAAATCACTTTTTAAAAAAAAAAATGTTTATTTTTTGTACCACCATATTCTGAGAGCCGTATGCTTTTTATTTTTCCACCAAAAAAGCTGTGAGAGGGCTTGTTTTTTGCGTGACCGCTTTAGTTTTTATTGGTACAATTTTGGGGTACATGCAACATTTGAATCACTTTTTATTCTGTTTTGGGAGGGGTGGCGACCAAAAAACATTGATTCTGGAATTATTATTTTTTTTTTTTACGGTGTTCACCGAGCGGGGAAAATAACGTGATATCTTTATAGTTTGGATAGTTATGGACGCGGCAATTCCAAATATGTGTACCTTTTTTTAATATTTTCAGTTTTTTCATATGATAAAAGTCTTATTATGGGGAAAAATGCGGTTATTGTTTTTTTAAGTTTAAACTTTTTGACATATTTTTTAACTTTCTTTTAACTTTTTTTTTTGCCCCACTATGGGACTTGAAGGCATGAAGCCCTGATCGCTTATCTAATACACTGCACTACCTACATAGTTCAGTGTATTAGAGCTGTCAGTTATTCACTGACAGCAAGCCTATTAGGCTTTCTCTGCGGGCGGGGCCTAATAGGCTTCCATACTAGCAGACCAGGGGACTCCTGTTGCCATAGCAACCATCGGCAACTCCACAGTTGCTGATCGTTACCATAGCAACCATCAGGTGCGATCTAAGTTAATCGCAAGCTCCGGTCCTGGCCGTTACATCACAGTGTCAGCTATTACGAACAGCTAACACCCACGGATGATGGCGCAGGCTCAGCTTCTGTGCCTGCGCCATGATGTTGGCCCTGATAGCAAGCCTTTTATTTGTGTGTTTGTGTTTCACTTTTTCTTATTTTTTCACTTTTTCTTGTCCATTGGGGCTGCCATTTTTTTTTCCATCTCTGTATGTGTCGATTAACGACACATACAGACATGGAATACGGCACATACAGTCCCATAGTGAATGCGAACTGGGCCCGTTCTATCCACTATGCTGTACGCCGTCTGTGTGGGAACGGCGCATGCGCCGCTCCCACACAGTCCAAATTGAAGGTATTCGGCCGAGTGACGTCCGGCGCCACTTTCTTGTGGACCGGATGCCGCGGCCAGACAGTAAGATTACTACTTCCGGTCGCGGCTTCCGGACTTGTGCACTTTGAGTGGAGGTAGCAGACGGAGCGGATGGACCGGAGGGAGCGGCGGCGGCAGGAGCAGGTAAGTTAGGTCTGTGTATGTACGTGTTTTACTGTGTGTTTACTACTGTATGTAAAACTACTACACTGTGTGTTAGCTCAAAAAATGGCGACACACAGTGTAGGAAGTTTGACCGTTCAATCCCCTCCTTTCTCCCGGCACTAGCCAGGATAAAGGAGGGGGGATTCTGTGAGCTCACTAGAGCGAGTGAGTTTTCTCAAATTTTGCAGCATAAAGCAATGTGGTTGCTTTACCACATGCAATGCTGCAATTTTGGGAATTTTCATTGCGGGTTTAGCATAGTTGCATTCATTCCCTCTTTTTCAGTTCTCCTTCTTATCTTTTTCGGATAGGGTCTGTGACTTTTAACACTTCAGGGACTGTTATCAATTCCCCTTCTTCTATATTTATCTCCCAACTACTGTATATATTTCCTTTCTTATATATTTAGGCTTATCCGTTTGGTTTTATCAGTTGTATATCAATAAAAAACTCCAAACATATTAGGTTTTCGCTTACCTTTATGAGAATGATAACTTTCAGTCATGATGGGCTTCAAATTAAAAGGATTTAATGAAGCTTTGTACAGATCTCCACTATTCAGAGAAATAGCATCTGCTTCTCCATTCTGAAAAACAATAGCCTCATTATTGTTTCATAAATCTCTTCTTTTTTTATAGGGCTCCCAACGATGTGATGATCACAACAACCCCCAGCAGTCATCTGAATCTATAGGTGAATCCAGCAACAAATATTACATTCCCCTGCAGCGCCACAACATAGTAGATTAAGAAATAAAACATTTCCCAATGAAATTGATACTGTTCATATAATGCGGAGGGGGGGGGGGCCTTTAGAGAGAGAGAGAGAGAGAGAGAGACACTGTTTGTGGTCACTCTACATCTTGGCTAATAGATAAAGAGTCCTCAATGGGAAATTCGCTCTATTGAAATGAGTATTTGAAAGGTTTTCTACATCAGACAACCCCTTTAATTCCATAAATATCAATATCTAGTGAAGATAACGGACTAATACAGCAGGGATTTAACAAGGACCCTTTGTCTTTGTTTTATTATTTATTTGTTATTATTATACAAATTTATTAGGCCCCATGCACACAAACGTATTTTTGCGGCAACAATACACCCGCAAATCTGCGGGTGAATTGTGGCCCCATTCATTTCAATGGGCCCATGCACAGTGTTTTGCAGTTCAGGCTCCTTGAAATTAATGCGCGGGTGGCCCGCGGGTGACAATCACAGCCGTGCACATGGTTACGGTCGTGTGCATGAGGCCTAACCTTTTTTGATTGAAATACAAAGGGTTAACATATGAGTTTATCAAAAAGAACATGATCATTTCTTCTTCTAGGAAAGAAACAACTGGATTTTAAACCTGTGCTTTTACAAAAGACTAGGCTTAACCTCTTTAATGACCAAACCATTTTTTCATCCTAACATTCCAAGAGCCATAACTTTTTTAGATTTACGTTGATATAGCTGTATGAAGGCTTGTTTTTTGCAGGACATGTTGTATTTTTTTTATTCCAAACGAAAAGATTCCACAGCACTGGACTGCAACTGGGTGCACGCCTCAAATAGACCTGGTCCGCGGTCCTGGATATCAAGCAGACAAAGAATGGACAGAGGCAGCACTTCCAAAAAGAGCAAGAGCTATTTATTCACCCATGCGACGTTTCAGTCCAACTGGACATTTTTCAAGCATGCTTGAAAAAAGTCCAGTTGGACTGAAATGTCACATGGGTGAATAAAAAGCTCTTGCTCTTTTTGGAAGTGCTGCCTCTGTCCATTCTTTGTATTTTTTTTATTGACACCAAGTACATATAATTTATTAATAAGCTTTCGTAAATTTTGTTTGGAAGGGAATGCAAAAAAAACCCAGCAATTCTGCCATTATTTTTAGCGTTTTTTTTTTTTGCTGTTTACACATTAACTTTATTGTATAGGTCGATATAAATGCAGCAATACCAAATATGTATGGCAGTTTTACATTTTAGTAGAATTTTTTTTGTAACAGTGAAACATTTTCTTAAAAAATCGAATAAATTTTTTTTTTTTAAAAAAAAGGGTTTCATTTTTATTTTTTTGGGGGGATACTTTTTATTTTTTATTAAAGTTTATTTAAGTCAAGTTAATTATTTTTTTTTAAACATATTTTTTATTAACAAGATCCAAAATACACGGTAGGATATTGAACCATAAGGTTCATAAGAGATGTTAAAGAATAGGAATGTACAAAATGTATCAGGAACATTAGCTAAACAAGATTCCACAGCAGTACACATCAGCAAGTTTACAAGAATAAACCAATATACATTCCAATTGTAACGTCTATGGCCATGGCCCGTCGTTCGGTCGTTAACGTTGACGGCCGTGGCCATGGACAGCTTACCTCGTTGCAGCGTCGTCCTCCTGTCAGGCACCGGCACTCACTTCCGTACTCAGTGTGTCTCCGGCGGGCGCTCGCGCCCGCGCGTGCACGGCCTTAAAGGGTCAGTGCGCGCATTTTTGCAGGAACTCTGCAATTTAGCCCAGGATGCCCTGGGCTATAAAAAGGGGCTCTGTCTCCTTGCTCTTTGCCAGAGTGTTGTTCGTTACCCATTGTTTGTCATGCTTATGGTCTTCCAGTGTCTTCCAGTTTCCCAGTGTACCGTTCTCCTGTATCCCGTATCCTGTTTCCGTGCTACCTAGTGCTATTGCCGTGCTGTGCTATTTGCCGTGCTGTGCTACAGCCTACGCTTGATCTGCTACGCCTCTCCTGGCGACTTCCCGCCGCCTGGTCCTGGACGTGCCTGCCTCGCTACTGCCTACGACTGCCTCAGGTACCCTCGCTGAACTATTGAACTCTATACTTACCTGTTTGGCCAGCTGCCATCCCGCTACGCGGTACGGCCCAGTGGGTCCACACCCCCCATCGTGACAGTATTCTCTGGCCATGGACCCCGCTGGTCAATTCAAGGGCTTGGCACCCTCCCAAGCCATGCAGGTGGATCTGCTGGATCTCCGAGCTAGGCCGGATCAGCTCCTCGTGGTAGTGGACTCTATGGCGCAGCAGCTAGGGACGCTAGTTGCTTCTCTTCCTGCTTCTATGCAAGTTCTTCAAGCCGACCCTCCTGTTACTCCTCCTGGCAGTTCCTGTACGGATCCTCGGTTCTCGCTGCCATTGCCCTCTCGGTTTGATGGAGACGCCAGTGCTTGTCGGGGGTTTCGGAACCAATGCCACATTCATTTTACCCTGCACTCTCGAGCATTTCCATCAGATGGAGCCAATATCGCATTCATCATCTCCCTCCTGACTGGCAAGGCCCTGGCATGGGCTAATCCTATCTGGGAACGTCAGGGATCCTAGAGCCGAGATTTCCAGGAGTTCGTGCGAATATTCCGAACTGTTTTTGAGGAGCCTGGGCGAGTCTCATCGGTAGCCACTGCCATCTTCAATCTTCGCCAAGAGGACACCTCCGTGGGCGAGTATATGATTCAGTTCCGGACTCTGGCAGGAGAGCTATCCTGGAACAATGAAGCCTTCGTGGCATCCTATTGGCATGGCCTGTCGTCCGAGATCAAGGATGAACTGGCTGCTCGAGACCTGCCTTCTGCCTTGGACGACTTGATTCTGCTTGCCACTCGGGTAGACATAAGGCTGAGGAAAAGATCTCACGAGGTTCGTCAGGAGCGTCGGCGCCCTAGACTGGCGCCCAACTTTCAGCAACCCCTCTTGCCTGCTTCTATTGCTTTGCCCGAGGTCCCGATGCAAGTAGACCGACTAAAATTATCGGTCCAGGAGAAACAGCGCAGGCGCACCTCTGGACTTTGCTTATACTGCGGCCTCGCTGTAATTGTCGTGCGTCTGTGCCCTCACAAGCCAAAAAACCCCAGCGCCTAGGTTTGGTTGGAGAGACAACCATGGGCGTCAAAACATTGAATCAAGAACTCTCTTCCAAACTATTCATTCCTGTAACCATCATTGCTGCCGAAAGGTCCCATCAGGTCTCCGCATATCTGGACTCCTGCTCTGCAGCCAACTTCGTCTGCCAGGATCTTGTGGATCTCCTACAGTTGCCAACTATCCCGCTTGAAAGGCCGCTGATCGCTGCCTCGGTGGATGGACTGCCATTGCCGGACCCAGTTGTGTCCGTAACTAAGCCATTGAGACTCCAAGTGGGAGCCCTTCATGCTGAACTCATCTCCCTGTTCGTCCTGTCCAAGGCCGTCAACCCCGTGCTGCTGGGTTTGCCTTTGCTTCGTCTGCGATTGGAACTCTGGAGAGGTTCTCCAGTGGGGCCCGAAGTGTCGACCGCTGTCTGGGTCATATCAAGTCGCCACAGCCTGCTCCTCTTCAGTCTTTGACAGGTTTGCCTCCCTGTTTCTCCTTGTTCGGCGATGTCTTCAATAAAAAGGAGGCCGAGACCTTGCCGCCACACCGGGCATATGACTGTCCGATCGACCTGGTTCCGGAGTCGTCTCCTCCTCGTGGTAGAGTGTACCCTCTCTCCCTGCCAGAGACCCAGTCCATGTCGGCCTACATTAAGGAGAATCTGGAGAGGGGTTTCAGATGGATCGTTACGAGCTTGCATTGACTACCGAGGCCTAAACCAGATCACGGTGAAGAACAGGTACCCTCTGCCTTTGATTTCTGAACTGTTTGATCGCATCCGGTGGGGCGAAAAAAAATTCTAAACTGGACCTGCGGGGGGCCTATAATCTGATTCGTATTCATCGAGGTGACGAATGGAAGACTGCCTTTAATACTCGTGATGGGCACTACGAATATTTAGTTATGCCCTTTTTCCTGTGTAATGCCCCTGCAGTATTTCAAGAATTTGTCAATTACATTTTTCGTGATCTCCTTTATGTTTGTGTTGTGGTGTATCTCGATGACATTTTGATATTTTCCACAGATCCAGTAACTCATCAGAGTCATGTCCGCCAGGTGTTGCTCCGTCTAAGAAAGAATCGCCCTTACGCCAAGTTGGAGAAGTGTGTTTTTGAGAAGAAGTCTCTATCCTTCCTGGGCTATATTATCTCAGATCAGGGCCTCAAGATGGACCCCCAGAAGGTAAAGGCTGTCCTGCAGTGGACACGCCCCCAAGACTTAAGGGCCATACAATGCTTCCTAGGATTCGCCAACTTCTACCAACTCTTCATCCCCAACTTCTCATCTTTGACAGCTCCTTTCTCCACCCTCACTAAGAAGAGTATGAATGCCAAGATGTGGACTCCGGAGGCTGAAGCCGCATTTGAATCCTTAAAGAAAGCCTTCACGTCTGCCTCCATTCTGCACCATCCGGATGTATCCCTTCAGTTTTCGTTAGAGGTGGACGCTTCCTCGGTGGGAGCTGGTGCACTGTTGTTCCAGAAAACATCGAAAGGCAAGGCTGTGGTATGTGGCTACTATTCCAAGCTGTTTTCTTCCGCAGAGCGCAACTACTCGATTGGGGACCGGGAGTTACTGGCCATCAAGCTGGCTCTGCAGAAGTGGAGACATCTACTGGAAGGCGCGGTCAATCCTATCCTGATCTTCACGGATCACAAGAATTTGACCTACCTACAGACGGCCCAGCGGTTGAATCCTCGTCAAGCCAGGTGGTCGTTGTTCTTTAATTTCTGATAGGAGAAAAGTATTAGCCAAAGTTTCCAATTGTAACAGTGTGACAGTCGGTAAGGACACAGAGGCCAAAAAAAATCAGCAATGGCATTCAGGGATGGTTGAGTAGTGGAAGAGTCTGCATTCAAATTATAAAGGGAAGAATAATATTGGGGACTCGCTACCGCCTGGAACTGCGCACCGAATTTTGAGGCAGATTTTGACCTGCCCTTACTATCTTACCGCGTTTTTTGCCCGCGGCGATTGAGGACAGCAGACAAAAAAACGCAGCGAAAAATGCATTTTCTGCCTCCCATTGATTTCGATGGGAGGTCAGAGGCGGAACAGCGGCAAGAAAGGACGTGCTGCTTTTTCTTTTTTCCGCGACTGGTTCCCATTGATTTCAGATTAAATCAATGGGAGGCGGTTTTGGAAGTTGTTGGGTGCTGATTCTGACGCAGTGTCCGAGTCAATATCAAAATAGAGAGGGTTGGGCCCTTGGTAGTTGGCAGGTCTGATATACAAAATTGAAAACAAATGCCAAAGGCAGAGAGAACCCTATTTCCCAACTACCGTTAAATTGGTTAATAATCTTTATTGTGCTATTGCAGCAAACAGACATACAGACAAAAACAACACATAGGGTTAAAATTTTCAATGCATGGATAGGGATAATAGCCGTGCGTGGCTATGCTAATAAGCATGTGTGTCTGCCGTCTGTATCGTCCGTGGTAGCAGTGTACCGTCTGAATAAACAGTAGCTATACCAGTGAACACATGTGTCTGTCGTCTGTATTCGCATCCAGACAGGTTCAGCGGTCACTGAGACCAACAACGGATTGCTAGGCAGTTAGATTTTTAAATTGTTAGTTAGTATTGCCCTAATTCCAGCATGTGTTAAAATAGAACAGAGAGCCCCCCCGACATGTTTCGCTACAGATGTAGCGTCCTCAGGGGTTCATGGGGCTACTGGCGGCGCGCCGAGAAACTCACGGTGTTATGGGAATCCCCAATGACGTGTTAGGGGGGTGTGTAAGTAGATTGGACCAATGGCAATGAAGATGGGTGGGAACTGTCCGCCCACCACTTGAGTGGCAGCTATAGCTGCAAATGAACAGATCAGTAGTACGAACGTCCAGATAAGAACGCCCACGCATGCGCACTGGGACTTTAATGACTCTTATATTAATAGACCACCCATAGGAGTGAAGATGTGTGAGTAGTGGTTTCTGTTCACATCTTATTAAAGATGCGAAGTTGCTTATATTATTGTGCTAGAGACCAATGCATGAATAGAGAGATATGAATAAACCGATCTATGTGTCGATCCGTGCTGTTGTCAATGTCTGAAAATAGACTGTTGCGGAACAGATGAAGAATGCCGATGCATCCTCACATACCGCAAAATATTTAGGGCGGGGATATGAGAACTATACAAAAAGTACAGTAAAATATATATGCCATTATAGTAAAAAACACTGTAAACATGATTGTAATATCTACATGTGAAATGATTTCAAGCAGGCACACAATAAAGGGAAGAAATTCACATACAGTATACTACATGATACTCAAAAGCACAAACAAATACTTCTCAAAACTCGTATGGATGGTTCTTTATTCATTGGATTTTAGATTTGAGGATACCCAAGATAAAACAAGGAGAATCGGAGTCCGCCAGAACTCAATAGTTGAATGTTGTCTGTAATTCTGTACAGTGTCTAATGCAAAAAGTGGACAGAATCATATTATGTACAAGTGCCGCTACATTAGCAGCACTGAACTTAATGTATTGATATAACAATCTCAGAGAAAAGCCGCAAATGTAAAACCTTCGTTAAGACCCAAAGGGCTAAGAGAATGCAAACGATGAATCCATCGTGCTTCCTCTTGCAATAACATGCGGTCTAAATTACCAGCTCTTGGTCCCAATTTCATCTGGGCAACCCCCCAGAATTGAAGCAGCTTAGTATCGCCACCGTGTAGCTGGTGCATGTGTCTGGATAGTGTAGTGTCTTCTTTATGGTTGATAGTACTGAGATGTCTAGAAATTCTCCTTCTCAGTTCCTGTACGGTTTTACCCACGTATAGCTTGGGACAGGGGCATTTCGCAATATATATTACCCCGCTGCTCTGGCAGTTAATAAACTGCTTGATCGTATACACTTTCCCGTCAGATGGATTAGTAAAGCCTTTTGTCATAGGCATAAGAGGACAGAAGGAGCAACGACCACATGGATGGGAGCCCCTAACTGGGGATTTTAGCCAGGTTTGTTGAGACTTGCGTCTGGTAGAATAGTGACTATGCACCAGAAATTCTCGTAGGTTTTTACCCCTACGATACGTAATACTTGGAGTTGCAGAGATGACCTTTTTAAGATCAGGGTCACTGGTAAGTATTGGCCAATGTTTTTTAAGGATGTCCACAACTTGAGAGGAGCAAACATCATATGTTCCAATGCAGCGTATGGCACTGGATGACTCAGTTCTAGCAGGGTTAGTCCCGTTATTCTGGATCAAATTCTGTCTATTGGTAGCCCTAGCCCTAGCATAGGCCCTGTGCAGCCATTTTTTTGGATAACCCCGAGCCACAAATTTGTTGTATAATGTATCACATTCGATCTGAAAAGATTGTTCGTCAGAACAATTTCTTTTGGCTCTCAGATATTGCCCTATTGGTATTCCTCTTTTCAGAGGTAGTGGATGATGGCTCTGCCAATGTAAAAGGCTATTTGTGGCAGTGGCTTTTCGAAATATGTCGGTATGGACACTGCCGCCAGGGTCCAAGGAGATCGTAAGGTCAAGAAAATCAATCTCGCTCTTATGTGTTTCATGAGTAAATCTCATGCCAATGTCATTGTTGTTAAGTGTCAGAACGAAATCATTAAATAAGTCAGTGTCACCATCCCAAAAAATGAGAATATCGTCAATAAATCTCCCCCAGAACAAAATATGTGATGTGAAATTAAGTAAAGTATCTGTGAAAACAATAGTATCTTCCCACCACCCTAGAAATAAATTTGCATAAGTGGGTGCACATACAGTCCCCATCGCCGTGCCTTTAATTTGTTTATAGTACTTCCTATCGAAAGTAAAGAAATTGTGTGTAAGAAGGAATTGTAATAGTGATAAAACAAAATCATTATGTAAATGAAATTGAATACCCTTTGTGCTTAAAAAGTGTTTAACTGCATTTAAACCTAATTGGTGCTGAATGTTGGTGTATAGTGATTCAACGTCAATGGTGGCAAGTATAGTAGTTTGTGTGACATGGATCTCCTGGATCCTGGCAACAGTGTCCTTGGTGTCCCTTAAAAAGGAGGGTAGAGAGGAGACAAACGGAGACAGAATTTCGTCCACATAGATGCTTATCCCCTGTGTGAGATTTTCATTTCCCGACACGATTGGTCTCCCGGGAGGTGGACGTACAGCCTTGTGGATTTTGGGCAGGGCATAAAAGGTAGCTATAGTAGGGCTAGGGTTATACAGACGTTTAAACTCATCTGTTGTTATTAGATTCTTATCTTTTGCCTCCGAGAGGAGGAGATGTAGCTCGGCCAAAAAACGATCAGTGGGATTACCTGTCATTGTGACATAGGTGGTAGTGTCATCTAATAATTTATGAACCATTTGTGCATAGTCTAATCGGTTCATCACAACCACATTTCCACCCTTATCGGAGGGTTTTAGAACTATCTCCTCGTTATTACATAAGTCATCCAGTGCCAATTTCTCGCTAGTACTTAGGTTTCCAAAGACCCTAGATCTCTCATTTTTTAGTTTCCCCAGGTCAGTACACACCATTTTGACAAAGATGTCGATGTGACTATACTGGGAAAATGGCGGAGTAAGTTTAGATTTTGGTCTTAAGGAGGAGAAGGGGCCGGTAGCGGTCACAGCTCCAAATTCATTTTCCTCTAAAAGAGTTTCAAGATCTCTCAGGGTTTTAAGTTCCTCATGACTATATGATGTACCATCTCGAGTAAGATTTTTGAAATATTTGTGTAATGCTAGTTTTCTAGCAAAAAGATTGATATCTTTTGACCAGACGAAGTCATCAAAAGCAGGTGCAGGTGTATACGACAAACCCCTACATAATAAGGTTTCTTGGTGGGGATCTAAGTGTAAAGAAGATAGATTGAATATCTGCATGTTATCACTCCTAGAGTCACATGAGCCAGTTAATGTTGTTATTTCGGACCCCACCGCGGGTTGGGTAGTCCTAAAAAAGGAAAAGAGGCGATGGGAGTCATAGGTGTGATTGTACTGCTTGGTAGCTTGGGATTGTTTCCACTGATTGCTTGTTCCACATCTAGAGTATGTGGCATCTGAAGTGTATTTTGAGAACGTAATAAACGTGAAGTACCAGAGGTGGAGGACGTAGCTTGAAAGCTGGTAGATGTACATCCCCCGTTTTGATTAAGATAGGGGTCTCTTGTGGGGGACCTAGATACAGAGGAGGTCCTCTTGGATAAATTATATTTGTTGTTTTTATTGTTAACCTTGATTTTACGTTTAGTACCCAGTCTCGAGTTTTCCCTGTGTAAACTAGAGTCATCAGTACCCGATGTATCAGATTCTGAAAAATCTGTGTAGACTGTAGTTTGTTTAAATGTGGGCTGTAAACGTGTTTTGTACGTATATGCTTGTCCTGTATCGAAGTCCCTGCAGTCGCGGATGTATTTGCGGTGCTTACGTTCTTTTATTTCCCCTTGCACTTTCTCAATGTTTTTTTGTAGCTTAATTTCAGATACACTGAACTCTGGAGATGATTTAAATATCTGTATATCCTCAATTTCTTTTTCAAGTTGAACGGCAGTTATATTATGATCGCGTTTCTCAAATTCTAAGAGGTAACTAAGCATGCGAAGCGAGCTATCCGTTAGTAAATCTTCCCAGCCTTTAATAAAGGTACTGTCATTCCGATATAAATTTGGTGTAATATTAATTCGGAATCCTCTATATACTATTTTCTGCTGTATATAGGTTTCTAGACTTGCTATCTCCCAACTGGATCGAATAAATTTCTGATACGTTTTTTGTAAATCTTTGAACGCTGTGTTCATATCAAATTGATGTAAAGGAATCTTTTCTTTGGTAAATACATATGCAGCTTCAGCAATGAAGCTCTCTGGATTGGGCTTTTTAGATAAAAAGCCAGCCATAACCTGGGTGTATCAAATAGATAATCAAATGTCCAGCAGTGTGAACAGGGCCCAGAAGAAGGAAGGGTAATTAACCCTAAATGTTACAAAATAGAGAGGGTTGGGCCCTTGGTAGTTGGCAGGTCTGATATACAAAATTGAAAACAAATGCCAAAGGCAGAGAGAACCCTATTTCCCAACTACCGTTAAATTGGTTAATAATCTTTATTGTGCTATTGCAGCAAACAGACATACAGACAAAAACAACACATAGGGTTAAAATTTTCAATGCATGGATAGGGATAATAGCCGTGCGTGGCTATGCTAATAAGCATGTGTGTCTGCCGTCTGTATCGTCCGTGGTAGCAGTGTACCGTCTGAATAAACAGTAGCTATACCAGTGAACACATGTGTCTGTCGTCTGTATTCGCATCCAGACAGGTTCAGCGGTCACTGAGACCAACAACGGATTGCTAGGCAGTTAGATTTTTAAATTGTTAGTTAGTATTGCCCTAATTCCAGCATGTGTTAAAATAGAACAGAGAGCCCCCCCGACATGTTTCGCTACAGATGTAGCGTCCTCAGGGGTTCATGGGGCTACTGGCGGCGCGCCGAGAAACTCACGGTGTTATGGGAATCCCCAATGACGTGTTAGGGGGGTGTGTAAGTAGATTGGACCAATGGCAATGAAGATGGGTGGGAACTGTCCGCCCACCACTTGAGTGGCAGCTATAGCTGCAAATGAACAGATCAGTAGTACGAACGTCCAGATAAGAACGCCCACGCATGCGCACTGGGACTTTAATGACTCTTATATTAATAGACCACCCATAGGAGTGAAGATGTGTGAGTAGTGGTTTCTGTTCACATCTTATTAAAGATGCGAAGTTGCTTATATTATTGTGCTAGAGACCAATGCATGAATAGAGAGATATGAATAAACCGATCTATGTGTCGATCCGTGCTGTTGTCAATGTCTGAAAATAGACTGTTGCGGAACAGATGAAGAATGCCGATGCATCCTCACATACCGCAAAATATTTAGGGCGGGGATATGAGAACTATACAAAAAGTACAGTAAAATATATATGCCATTATAGTAAAAAACACTGTAAACATGATTGTAATATCTACATGTGAAATGATTTCAAGCAGGCACACAATAAAGGGAAGAAATTCACATACAGTATACTACATGATACTCAAAAGCACAAACAAATACTTCTCAAAACTCGTATGGATGGTTCTTTATTCATTGGATTTTAGATTTGAGGATACCCAAGATAAAACAAGGAGAATCGGAGTCCGCCAGAACTCAATAGTTGAATGTTGTCTGTAATTCTGTACAGTGTCTAATGCAAAAAGTGGACAGAATCATATTATGTACAAGTGCCGCTACATTAGCAGCACTGAACTTAATGTATTGATATAACAATCTCAGAGAAAAGCCGCAAATGTAAAACCTTCGTTAAGACCCAAAGGGCTAAGAGAATGCAAACGATGAATCCATCGTGCTTCCTCTTGCAATAACATGCGGTCTAAATTACCAGCTCTTGGTCCCAATTTCATCTGGGCAACCCCCCAGAATTGAAGCAGCTTAGTATCGCCACCGTGTAGCTGGTGCATGTGTCTGGATAGTGTAGTGTCTTCTTTATGGTTGATAGTACTGAGATGTCTAGAAATTCTCCTTCTCAGTTCCTGTACGGTTTTACCCACGTATAGCTTGGGACAGGGGCATTTCGCAATATATATTACCCCGCTGCTCTGGCAGTTAATAAACTGCTTGATCGTATACACTTTCCCGTCAGATGGATTAGTAAAGCCTTTTGTCATAGGCATAAGAGGACAGAAGGAGCAACGACCACATGGATGGGAGCCCCTAACTGGGGATTTTAGCCAGGTTTGTTGAGACTTGCGTCTGGTAGAATAGTGACTATGCACCAGAAATTCTCGTAGGTTTTTACCCCTACGATACGTAATACTTGGAGTTGCAGAGATGACCTTTTTAAGATCAGGGTCACTGGTAAGTATTGGCCAATGTTTTTTAAGGATGTCCACAACTTGAGAGGAGCAAACATCATATGTTCCAATGCAGCGTATGGCACTGGATGACTCAGTTCTAGCAGGGTTAGTCCCGTTATTCTGGATCAAATTCTGTCTATTGGTAGCCCTAGCCCTAGCATAGGCCCTGTGCAGCCATTTTTTTGGATAACCCCGAGCCACAAATTTGTTGTATAATGTATCACATTCGATCTGAAAAGATTGTTCGTCAGAACAATTTCTTTTGGCTCTCAGATATTGCCCTATTGGTATTCCTCTTTTCAGAGGTAGTGGATGATGGCTCTGCCAATGTAAAAGGCTATTTGTGGCAGTGGCTTTTCGAAATATGTCGGTATGGACACTGCCGCCAGGGTCCAAGGAGATCGTAAGGTCAAGAAAATCAATCTCGCTCTTATGTGTTTCATGAGTAAATCTCATGCCAATGTCATTGTTGTTAAGTGTCAGAACGAAATCATTAAATAAGTCAGTGTCACCATCCCAAAAAATGAGAATATCGTCAATAAATCTCCCCCAGAACAAAATATGTGATGTGAAATTAAGTAAAGTATCTGTGAAAACAATAGTATCTTCCCACCACCCTAGAAATAAATTTGCATAAGTGGGTGCACATACAGTCCCCATCGCCGTGCCTTTAATTTGTTTATAGTACTTCCTATCGAAAGTAAAGAAATTGTGTGTAAGAAGGAATTGTAATAGTGATAAAACAAAATCATTATGTAAATGAAATTGAATACCCTTTGTGCTTAAAAAGTGTTTAACTGCATTTAAACCTAATTGGTGCTGAATGTTGGTGTATAGTGATTCAACGTCAATGGTGGCAAGTATAGTAGTTTGTGTGACATGGATCTCCTGGATCCTGGCAACAGTGTCCTTGGTGTCCCTTAAAAAGGAGGGTAGAGAGGAGACAAACGGAGACAGAATTTCGTCCACATAGATGCTTATCCCCTGTGTGAGATTTTCATTTCCCGACACGATTGGTCTCCCGGGAGGTGGACGTACAGCCTTGTGGATTTTGGGCAGGGCATAAAAGGTAGCTATAGTAGGGCTAGGGTTATACAGACGTTTAAACTCATCTGTTGTTATTAGATTCTTATCTTTTGCCTCCGAGAGGAGGAGATGTAGCTCGGCCAAAAAACGATCAGTGGGATTACCTGTCATTGTGACATAGGTGGTAGTGTCATCTAATAATTTATGAACCATTTGTGCATAGTCTAATCGGTTCATCACAACCACATTTCCACCCTTATCGGAGGGTTTTAGAACTATCTCCTCGTTATTACATAAGTCATCCAGTGCCAATTTCTCGCTAGTACTTAGGTTTCCAAAGACCCTAGATCTCTCATTTTTTAGTTTCCCCAGGTCAGTACACACCATTTTGACAAAGATGTCGATGTGACTATACTGGGAAAATGGCGGAGTAAGTTTAGATTTTGGTCTTAAGGAGGAGAAGGGGCCGGTAGCGGTCACAGCTCCAAATTCATTTTCCTCTAAAAGAGTTTCAAGATCTCTCAGGGTTTTAAGTTCCTCATGACTATATGATGTACCATCTCGAGTAAGATTTTTGAAATATTTGTGTAATGCTAGTTTTCTAGCAAAAAGATTGATATCTTTTGACCAGACGAAGTCATCAAAAGCAGGTGCAGGTGTATACGACAAACCCCTACATAATAAGGTTTCTTGGTGGGGATCTAAGTGTAAAGAAGATAGATTGAATATCTGCATGTTATCACTCCTAGAGTCACATGAGCCAGTTAATGTTGTTATTTCGGACCCCACCGCGGGTTGGGTAGTCCTAAAAAAGGAAAAGAGGCGATGGGAGTCATAGGTGTGATTGTACTGCTTGGTAGCTTGGGATTGTTTCCACTGATTGCTTGTTCCACATCTAGAGTATGTGGCATCTGAAGTGTATTTTGAGAACGTAATAAACGTGAAGTACCAGAGGTGGAGGACGTAGCTTGAAAGCTGGTAGATGTACATCCCCCGTTTTGATTAAGATAGGGGTCTCTTGTGGGGGACCTAGATACAGAGGAGGTCCTCTTGGATAAATTATATTTGTTGTTTTTATTGTTAACCTTGATTTTACGTTTAGTACCCAGTCTCGAGTTTTCCCTGTGTAAACTAGAGTCATCAGTACCCGATGTATCAGATTCTGAAAAATCTGTGTAGACTGTAGTTTGTTTAAATGTGGGCTGTAAACGTGTTTTGTACGTATATGCTTGTCCTGTATCGAAGTCCCTGCAGTCGCGGATGTATTTGCGGTGCTTACGTTCTTTTATTTCCCCTTGCACTTTCTCAATGTTTTTTTGTAGCTTAATTTCAGATACACTGAACTCTGGAGATGATTTAAATATCTGTATATCCTCAATTTCTTTTTCAAGTTGAACGGCAGTTATATTATGATCGCGTTTCTCAAATTCTAAGAGGTAACTAAGCATGCGAAGCGAGCTATCCGTTAGTAAATCTTCCCAGCCTTTAATAAAGGTACTGTCATTCCGATATAAATTTGGTGTAATATTAATTCGTAATCCTCTATATACTATTTTCTGCTGTATATAGGTTTCTAGACTTGCTATCTCCCAACTGGATCGAATAAATTTCTGATACGTTTTTTGTAAATCTTTGAACGCTGTGTTCATATCAAATTGATGTAAAGGAATCTTTTCTTTGGTAAATACATATGCAGCTTCAGCAATGAAGCTCTCTGGATTGGGCTTTTTAGATAAAAAGCCAGCCATAACCTGGGTGTATCAAATAGATAATCAAATGTCCAGCAGTGTGAACAGGGCCCAGAAGAAGGAAGGGTAATTAACCCTAAATGTTACAAAATAGAGAGGGTTGGGCCCTTGGTAGTTGGCAGGTCTGATATACAAAATTGAAAACAAATGCCAAAGGCAGAGAGAACCCTATTTCCCAACTACCGTTAAATTGGTTAATAATCTTTATTGTGCTATTGCAGCAAACAGACATACAGACAAAAACAACACATAGGGTTAAAATTTTCAATGCATGGATAGGGATAATAGCCGTGCGTGGCTATGCTAATAAGCATGTGTGTCTGCCGTCTGTATCGTCCGTGGTAGCAGTGTACCGTCTGAATAAACAGTAGCTATACCAGTGAACACATGTGTCTGTCGTCTGTATTCGCATCCAGACAGGTTCAGCGGTCACTGAGACCAACAACGGATTGCTAGGCAGTTAGATTTTTAAATTGTTAGTTAGTATTGCCCTAATTCCAGCATGTGTTAAAATAGAACAGAGAGCCCCCCCGACATGTTTCGCTACAGATGTAGCGTCCTCAGGGGTTCATGGGGCTACTGGCGGCGCGCCGAGAAACTCACGGTGTTATGGGAATCCCCAATGACGTGTTAGGGGGGTGTGTAAGTAGATTGGACCAATGGCAATGAAGATGGGTGGGAACTGTCCGCCCACCACTTGAGTGGCAGCTATAGCTGCAAATGAACAGATCAGTAGTACGAACGTCCAGATAAGAACGCCCACGCATGCGCACTGGGACTTTAATGACTCTTATATTAATAGACCACCCATAGGAGTGAAGATGTGTGAGTAGTGGTTTCTGTTCACATCTTATTAAAGATGCGAAGTTGCTTATATTATTGTGCTAGAGACCAATGCATGAATAGAGAGATATGAATAAACCGATCTATGTGTCGATCCGTGCTGTTGTCAATGTCTGAAAATAGACTGTTGCGGAACAGATGAAGAATGCCGATGCATCCTCACATACCGCAAAATATTTAGGGCGGGGATATGAGAACTATACAAAAAGTACAGTAAAATATATATGCCATTATAGTAAAAAACACTGTAAACATGATTGTAATATCTACATGTGAAATGATTTCAAGCAGGCACACAATAAAGGGAAGAAATTCACATACAGTATACTACATGATACTCAAAAGCACAAACAAATACTTCTCAAAACTCGTATGGATGGTTCTTTATTCATTGGATTTTAGATTTGAGGATACCCAAGATAAAACAAGGAGAATCGGAGTCCGCCAGAACTCAATAGTTGAATGTTGTCTGTAATTCTGTACAGTGTCTAATGCAAAAAGTGGACAGAATCATATTATGTACAAGTGCCGCTACATTAGCAGCACTGAACTTAATGTATTGATATAACAATCTCAGAGAAAAGCCGCAAATGTAAAACCTTCGTTAAGACCCAAAGGGCTAAGAGAATGCAAACGATGAATCCATCGTGCTTCCTCTTGCAATAACATGCGGTCTAAATTACCAGCTCTTGGTCCCAATTTCATCTGGGCAACCCCCCAGAATTGAAGCAGCTTAGTATCGCCACCGTGTAGCTGGTGCATGTGTCTGGATAGTGTAGTGTCTTCTTTATGGTTGATAGTACTGAGATGTCTAGAAATTCTCCTTCTCAGTTCCTGTACGGTTTTACCCACGTATAGCTTGGGACAGGGGCATTTCGCAATATATATTACCCCGCTGCTCTGGCAGTTAATAAACTGCTTGATCGTATACACTTTCCCGTCAGATGGATTAGTAAAGGCTTTTGTCATAGGCATAAGAGGACAGAAGGAGCAACGACCACATGGATGGGAGCCCCTAACTGGGGATTTTAGCCAGGTTTGTTGAGACTTGCGTCTGGTAGAATAGTGACTATGCACCAGAAATTCTCGTAGGTTTTTACCCCTACGATACGTAATACTTGGAGTTGCAGAGATGACCTTTTTAAGATCAGGGTCACTGGTAAGTATTGGCCAATGTTTTTTAAGGATGTCCACAACTTGAGAGGAGCAAACATCATATGTTCCAATGCAGCGTATGGCACTGGATGACTCAGTTCTAGCAGGGTTAGTCCCGTTATTCTGGATCAAATTCTGTCTATTGGTAGCCCTAGCCCTAGCATAGGCCCTGTGCAGCCATTTTTTTGGATAACCCCGAGCCACAAATTTGTTGTATAATGTATCACATTCGATCTGAAAAGATTGTTCGTCAGAACAATTTCTTTTGGCTCTCAGATATTGCCCTATTGGTATTCCTCTTTTCAGAGGTAGTGGATGATGGCTCTGCCAATGTAAAAGGCTATTTGTGGCAGTGGCTTTTCGAAATATGTCGGTATGGACACTGCCGCCAGGGTCCAAGGAGATCGTAAGGTCAAGAAAATCAATCTCGCTCTTATGTGTTTCATGAGTAAATCTCATGCCAATGTCATTGTTGTTAAGTGTCAGAACGAAATCATTAAATAAGTCAGTGTCACCATCCCAAAAAATGAGAATATCGTCAATAAATCTCCCCCAGAACAAAATATGTGATGTGAAATTAAGTAAAGTATCTGTGAAAACAATAGTATCTTCCCACCACCCTAGAAATAAATTTGCATAAGTGGGTGCACATACAGTCCCCATCGCCGTGCCTTTAATTTGTTTATAGTACTTCCTATCGAAAGTAAAGAAATTGTGTGTAAGAAGGAATTGTAATAGTGATAAAACAAAATCATTATGTAAATGAAATTGAATACCCTTTGTGCTTAAAAAGTGTTTAACTGCATTTAAACCTAATTGGTGCTGAATGTTGGTGTATAGTGATTCAACGTCAATGGTGGCAAGTATAGTAGTTTGTGTGACATGGATCTCCTGGATCCTGGCAACAGTGTCCTTGGTGTCCCTTAAAAAGGAGGGTAGAGAGGAGACAAACGGAGACAGAATTTCGTCCACATAGAGGCTTATCCCCTGTGTGAGATTTTCATTTCCCGACACGATTGGTCTCCCGGGAGGTGGACGTACAGCCTTGTGGATTTTGGGCAGGGCATAAAAGGTAGCTATAGTAGGGCTAGGGTTATACAGACGTTTAAACTCATCTGTTGTTATTAGATTCTTATCTTTTGCCTCCGAGAGGAGGAGATGTAGCTCGGCCAAAAAACGATCAGTGGGATTACCTGTCATTGTGACATAGGTGGTAGTGTCATCTAATAATTTATGAACCATTTGTGCATAGTCTAATCGGTTCATCACAACCACATTTCCACCCTTATCGGAGGGTTTTAGAACTATCTCCTCGTTATTACATAAGTCATCCAGTGCCAATTTCTCGCTAGTACTTAGGTTTCCAAAGACCCTAGATCTCTCATTTTTTAGTTTCCCCAGGTCAGTACACACCATTTTGACAAAGATGTCGATGTGACTATACTGGGAAAATGGCGGAGTAAGTTTAGATTTTGGTCTTAAGGAGGAGAAGGGGCCGGTAGCGGTCACAGCTCCAAATTCATTTTCCTCTAAAAGAGTTTCAAGATCTCTCAGGGTTTTAAGTTCCTCATGACTATATGATGTACCATCTCGAGTAAGATTTTTGAAATATTTGTGTAATGCTAGTTTTCTAGCAAAAATTTTAACCCTATGTGTTGTTTTTGTCTGTATGTCTGTTTGCTGCAATAGCACAATAAAGATTATTAACCAATTTAACGGTAGTTGGGAAATAGGGTTCTCTCTGCCTTTGGCATTTGTTTTCGAGTCAATATCAAGGCCCAAAAACTCTGAATTGGGCCTTATTGTTAGGGCTTATTCAGACGAACGTGGAAGGCGTCCGTGCAACGCGCGTGATTTTCACGCGCCTCACACGGACCTATGTTACTCTATGGGGCCGTGCAGACTGTCAGTGATTTTCACGCAGCGTGCGTCCGCTGCGTAAAACTCATGACATGCCCTATATTTGTGCATTGTTCGCGGATCACGTACCCATTGAAGTCAAATCACACCCAGCACTTCCACAGCAGTATAAACTATGAATGAAAACAGAAAAGCACCACGTGCTACAAACATACAAACAGAGTGTCATAATGATGCCGGCTGCGCGAAAATCACGCAGCCACGCATCACACGCTGCTGCCACACGGAGCTTTTATGGACCTTTTGCATGCGCAAAACACCACGTTTTTTGCGCGCACAAAAAGCACACGCTTGTGTAAATCCGGCCTTAGGGTAGGAACACACTAGGCATGAACACTGCCGATTTTATGCAACACATTTTATTGTGGATAATCCGCAGCGTATTACAGTCGCAACCGAGTGGATGAGATTTTAACAAATCTCATCCACACGCTGCAAAAAAAATTTACCTGCAGTGTGGCTTTTTAAGCCGCAGCATGTCAATGTATTCTGTGGAATCGCTGCTCCTCTGTTGCGGAAATGCTGCGGTTCTGCCGCAAAAATCACAAATGAGAAAAAAAAAAAGGTACTTTTTTAAATTGATAAAAAAGGTTAGACTTGCCCCGGCCGTAGTCCTGGTGACGCGATCCTCTATTCTTAGCGCAGCCCGGCCTCCTGTCATGACGTTTCATCCCATGTGACTGCTGCAGCGGTCACATGGTCTACAGCGTCATCCCAAGAGGCGGGGCTACGTTCAGAAGAGAGAGATGCGTCACCAGGACTATGGCCAGGGGGAAGTCTAAACTTTTTTTTTCCCTGCAGGATTCCCGCAGCGGACATGCCTCACAAAACCTGCACCACTGTTTGGTGCAGTTTTGCTGGCAGAATCCCTGCGGCTACCGGGGCGGATAAGCTGTGGCGTTTTACTCAGCATATCCGCCTAGTGTGTTCCTACCCTTATGATGTCGCTCCTGGAGCTGCTGCCTGTCTCTAAATAGGCAATTGGTCCAGTAGAATTTGGAATTATTTTTTTTTGTGAACCAGCTTAAAAAAATACAAAACTTTTGTGTTAGGGCCTGTTCACATCACTGTTCGCTTCCGTTCCGGGGTTCCGTCTGAGGTTTCAGTCGGGTGAACCCCGCAACGGAAAGTGACAGCACAGCTTCCGTTTCAGTCACCATTGATCTCAATGGTGACGGAAACATCCCTAATGGTTTCCGTTCGTCACCATTCCGGCTGGTTTTCGGTTTTCCGACGGAATCAATAGCGTAGTCGACTAACACAAAAGTTAGTCGACTACGCCCCGGTAGCCGCAGGGAATTCTGCCAGCAAAACCGCACCAAATAGTGGCGCAGGTTTCGTGAGGCATGTCCGCTGCGGGAATCCTGCAGGGAAAAAAAAGTTTAGACTTACCCCAGCCGTAGTCCTGGTGACGCATCTCTCTCTTCTGAACGTAGCCCCGCCTCCTGGGATGACGCCGTAGACCATGTGACCACTGCAGCAGTCACATGGGATGAAACGTCATGACAGGAGGCCGGGCTGATGACCCTCTGTTTGTATGTTTGTAAACAGAAAAGCACGTGGTGCTTTTCTGTTTTCATTCATAGTTTATACTGCTGCGGAAGTGCTGGGCGTGATTTTCACGCACCCATTGACTTCAATGGGTGCGTGATGCGCGAACAATGCACAAATATAGGACATGTCGTGAGTTTTACGCAGCGGACACACGCTGCGTGAAAATCACTGACAATCTGTACGGCCCCATAGAGTAACATAAGTCCGTGTGAGGCGCGTGAAAATCACTGACAATCTGCACGGCCCCATAGAGTAACATAGGTCCGTGCGAGGCACGCCAAAATAACGCGCGTTGCACGGATGTATTACACGTTCGTCTGAATAAGCCCTAACAATAAGGCCCAGTTCACAGAGTTTTTGGGCCTTGATATTGACTCGGACACTGCGTCAGAATCCGCACCAAACAACTTCCAAAACCGCCTCCCATTGATTTAATCTGAAATCAATGGGAACCAGTCGCGGAAAAAAGAAAAAGCAGCACGTCCTTTCTTGCCGCTGTTCCGCCTCTGACCTCCCATCGAAATCAATGGGAGGCAGAAAATGCATTTTTCGCTGCGTTTTTTGTCTGCTGTCCTCAATCGCCGCGGGCAAAAAACGCAGCAAAAAAACGCTGCAAGATAGTGTGGGCAGGTCAAAATCTGCCTCAAAATTCTTTAACGAATTTTGAGGCAGATTTTTTTCTGCCTGCAAAATACTCTGTGTGAACAGGGCCATGCTTAAACAGCACTTTGAGACATTTTACTCACTGTGTCAGAAGAGCTGCTGCTCCCACTCCAGTCCTCGTCAGGCGATGTCTTCGGTCCAGACGTCCAGTCCTTCACCTCCAGCCAGGCTCCAGGTAAGTTGTGTCCATGTGTGTCCGCGGCTGCGTGCGCTTCATTCGCGGTTGCGCGCGCGTGCGATCGCGGGTGCGTTGCTAGCTGCCGCGGCTGCGAGCGCCCGAGCTGTCGCGAGTGCGCACTTCCGCGGGTGCGCGCCTGCGTTCGCGACTGCGGTCGTTCGCGGGTTGCGCGCTCGCGAGTGCGCACGCGCGGGAGTTTGCGGGTCCACGTGATCGGTCGCGCGGGCGGTGTTTGACGGCCCCCATGATGAGAGGGGGCCCGCAGCTCACGACATTCTTTTGGTGAAAAAACGGGCCCCATTGCAGGGGCCCGTTTTTTTCTGCCAAAGTCATGTCGCAACAGTTGCCGGGCCCCCCTTTCAATTAGGTTTGGCCGGGCCCCTCACATCAGTACCCCTAATACCCCCCTGATGGCGGCCCTGACTATGTCTATAATACTTCGCTTTCAATTTCCTCAACGCCAGATCATACTTATAGTTGACTAATCAACTTAGTTCTCGCAGAGCATAACACACTTTTGTTTAATTGCGTGAGTCGTAAAATCTCATTAGAAAGTTGAAGTCTTTTGGATGTTCTTTCTTTCTTATCTTTTGCTGCTAGACTAATAAAATGACCTCTCACAAAGGCTTTATGAGCGCACCAGATCGTGGCAGAGTTTACATCAGGGATAACATTAAATTAAAAAAAAAATTCTAACGTCTTAGGCCTCATGCACACTTACATCACCGTTTTCACGGCCGCTTTTGACGGGTCCGTGAACCCGTTTTAGCGGCCGTGTGATTTCCGTGTGCACTCCCGTGTGCACTCCATGTTTCCGTTTCCGTGCACCGAGCATGGTACTGTCCAGGGTGCTGAAAGAGTTAATGGGCTGCACTGATCGCCGGTAACTCTTTCAGCACCCTGGACAGTACATACTCGGCGCGCGGAAAATAAAATTTTATTGTAATAAAATTTTAAAAAAAAAATAGGTTCATACTTACATTCCTCCTGTCCGGCCTCCAGCGATGACGTTCAATCCATGTCGCCGCTGCAGCCAATCACAAGCTGTAGTGACGGTCACACACGTCAGGATGACGTCAGAAGGCTGGCCTCCAGGGATGACGCTTCATCCCACGTGACCGCCTCGGCAGCCAATCACAGGCTGCCGCGTCAGACAGGAAGGTCGGACTGGAGGAAGAAGAGGGGCTCGTCACCAAGACAACGACCGGGTACGTATGAACTGCTTTTTATTTTATTTTTAATCAGCAGCCTCTTTTCTCTATCAGTGATTGATAGAGGCAAGTGGCTGCCGATTAGTGTAATATATCTGTAATGTATTTCTGCTCGCCCGGCCGTTGCTAGGCAACGGCTCCGTCACACACGGACGGCACACGGATGCCTTCCGTGGGCCTTCAGTTTTTTTGACGGCCCCATTGACTTGCATGGGCCTCACGGTCACGGAATCCCGGACCAAAGTAGGACATGCTCTACTTTGGATCGGAACGGAGCAACGGACCGTCAAAAAACTGTAGTGCGCATGGCCCCATTGAAATGAATGGGTTCAGGGTGCTATCAGTGACAAAAACGGATAGCACCCTGAAGGAAAAAACTGAAGTGTGCATGAGACCTTAGTATGGGATTGCTGATATTTGGCAGACTGCAAAATAAAATTATTAATCCTCCAGGGAAATGTAGGGGGTTTGTTAAAATCTTCAGATATTCGAAGTGTAATAGGGGCATTTTCCAACCACGAGATCATACCAATATGCGAAGATAGAGTACGATCATACAAAGGTTTATCCACAAAAAACAAATCAATTCTAGAGTAAGTACTGTGAGGATGAGAAAAAAAAGTATAATCGCATTCTGTGAGATGTTGAAAACGCCACACATCCATCAAACCTTCTTTGGAAATAGTTTGAAAAAGATCCGATGACAATAAGCCATGACTAAGGATGCAGCTCGCGTCTGAAATGCGTAGGCACCGCCTATATCTTCAACTAGCCATTGTACTTTGGAAACACGCGTTGTCAATTTTAAACAATTTTTTCTTTGGAATAAAACTTGGAAGAAGTTTCCTATTTTAACAGACACATTGGTCTCAGCGCTAAATCCATCCTTTACCTTCCTGTCTATTCAATACGTGTGCCGACACGAGGACCCGAGCGCTATCGGCAATATGAATTTACAACAAGGTGAGCTGGAGGATTTCTCCCATTCTTCAATATTTATTGCCCAGATTCTGCAGTTTTTAGAAATATCCAACATGTGGCCCTAGTATTGTAATGGACTGAAGCATCGGCCTCAGAAGCAAAGAAGCACCGAGTGGATTTTGGGGCCCCCTTTTTATTAGAATATATTTTAGGCACCATGTCAGGTTTGAAGAGGTCTTGTGGTGCCAAAACAGTGGAAACACCCCTAAAAAGACACCATTTAGCAAACTACACCCTCAAGGAATTTATCGAGGAGTATAGTGAGCATTTTAACCCCACAAGTTTTTTGCTGAATTTAGTGGAATTAGGCAGTAAAAATTAAAATCAAAATTTTTCTCAATAAAACTGATAGGGGAAAAATAAGTAATTAAACTTTTTGGTAATGTAGCAATATGGAGAATGGTAACATATCTTTTAGGTTAATAGCAGTTAACCATTTATTGATTCTGCTCTGTCAGTTAACAGACAGGGATTCCATCTGTTCACATAATCTTCTCTTTATCACATGTGAGGTCCTAGTAGAGATTGAATTTTTTTTACACTGCCTTAAAAAACATAGAAATATTCAATTTTCACAAGGCATAAGGGAGAAAAAGCACCCCAACATTTGAAAAGCAATTTCTCCTGATTATGGCAATACCCCATATGTGGTAATAAACTGCTGCTTGGACCCACGGCAGGGCTCAGAAGGGAAGGAGCACCATTTGCCTTTTGGAGCTCAAGTTTTGCTGGAATGGTTTTCGGGTGCCATGTTGCATTTGAAAAGCCCCTAATGGACCAAAACAGTGGAAACCCACCAAAAGTGACCCCTTAAGGAATTTATCGAGGGGTAGAGTGATCATTATTACTCCACAGGTTTTTTGCTGAATTTAGTGGAATTAGGCAGTGAAAATGAAAATCTGTTTTTTCTAATATAATGCAGTTTTAGCTCAGATTTTCCCATTTTCACAATAGATAAAGGAGACAAAGAACCCCAACATTTGTAAAGCAAACTCTTCTGAGCACGACAATACCCCATATTTGGTAATAAACTGCTGTTTGGACCCACGGTAGGGCTCAGAAGGGAAGGATCACCATTTGGCTTTTGGATTTCAAATTATTCTGGATTGGTTTTCGGTGCCATGTCTCATTTGCAAGGCCCTCGAGGAGCAAAAACAGTAGAAACCCCCCAAAAATGACCCCATTTGAGAAACTACACTCCTCCAGGAATTTATCTAGGAGTATAGTGAGCATTTAGACCACATAAGTATTTTACAGAACTTATTGGAGTTAGGCCTGTGAAAATTAAAATCTACATTTTGTTCTAATAAATTGTAGAATTTCTTTATTTTCACAAGGGATAAAGGAGAAAAAGCACCCCAACATTTGTAAAACAATTTCTCCCGAGTTCGGCAATACCCCATATGGGATCATAAACTGCTGTTTGGACACATGGCAGGGCTCAGAATGCCATGAGCGCAATTTGGCATGTAGATTTTGCTGGATTGGTTTTTAGGCGCCATGTCGCATTTTCAAAACCCCTAAAGTACCAGATTACAGTGGAAGCCCCAAGAAGTGACCCCATTTTGGAAACTACACACCTCAAGACATTTATCATTTGCCTGAACATATGACAGGGCTCAGAAGTGAAGAGCAACATGCGCATTAGAGGCCTGTTTTGGTGATTGTCACAGCATTGGCCCACAATTGCAGGGCTCTGAGTTCAAATAGTAAAATAAACCCCCAAGTAGTGACCCGTATTTTGGAAACTACACCCCTTAGGGCATTTAAAGGGGTGTAGTAAGCATTTTGACCCCACAGGTGCTTTTACATTAGAATTTAATGCATAGCGAATGGTGCGCAATAATTTTGCAATTGCAATTTTTCACTGATATGCCAATTTAGTACACAATATGTTATATCCAGTTTGTGCCACTAAAGACAAATACCTAATAAAATCATAACGGCGTTCTCCCTGGTTTGGCAATGTTATATATGTGGACATAAACTTCTCTTTGGGCACACTGTAGGGCTCAGAATTGAAGGAACGCCATTTGGCTTTTGGAGCGCAAATTTGGCTTTTGCTGCATATTATGCGTCGCCATATTCTGAGAGCCGAAACAGTTTTATTTTTTCGCCAACGGAGCTGTGTGAGGGCTTATTTGTTTTGCGGGACAATCTGTACCAAATACAAGCAATTCTGACAATGTTTATTATTCTTTTTTTTTTTTGTGTTCACCGTGGGCTATAAATGACATTAATACCTTATTCTACGATTACGGCGATACCATATGTATATCGTTTTTCATGTTTTTCAGCGTTTGCACAATAAAATCACTTTTTGAAAAAAAAAAATTAGAGCCATATTCTGAGAGCCATAACTTTTTTTTTGCGTCGACAAGGCTGTATTTTTGCGGGATGGGCTCTAGTTTTTATTGGTACTATTTTTGGGTGCATCCAACTTTTTGATCACTTTTTTATTCTATATTTTGGGAGGGGTGGTGACCAAAAAATAGCAATTCTATCATTGTTTTTTATTTATTCGTCTCGGGGCGTCGACTAATGGGTTTCCGTACATGGCAGGCCAGGAGGCCACTGTTGGCCTTTGGTTGCCATAGCAACGATCAAGCACCCCTGCGATCACATCACATCGATACCGGTCGGCTATAATGCACTAAGATGTCGCGATCGCTTTTGATCGCGGCATCTAAGGGGTTAATGGCAGGGATCGGAGCTAGTTCAGTTCTCTGCCGTTACAGAAGGGTGTCAGCTGTAACATACAGCTGACACCCGCGGCTGATGACGCAGGCTCAGCTTCTGAGCCCGCCGCCATCTTCCATTTGTGGCCGGAAGACTTTAAGGCCAACGTACTTGGTTGACAAATCACAGCGACTGACCAATCACAGCGATCGCGGGCGGTGCCGCGCTGTGATTGGTCCCTCGCCTCATCACAGTGACTATGTCTTTTGACGCAGTGACAGAAAAACACCATGATGTAACTGTAGTTCATGGTGCCTTAAGACAGTGCAAACCATGACATACAGTTGCGTCAAGGTGCGTTAAGGGGGTTAAACTGGTTGTCTAGCTTAGGGTATATGACAATGAGTTTTCTATCAGAGAATTCTGAGTTAATTCTCCCTGTGGTGGCACTGGAGAAAAATAGAACACCTACTCCCCACAGATCAGAGCTCATTGCTAGGGGTCCAAGCAGGGGGACACTTTGTCATCAGCTTATTGTTAAGGGAGCCTTCTAACAATGTGTGATTGTGCAAAGCGAATTTATACTGTATATTTCCATGGTGTTCTATGATACTCACACTGATAGCTTTCATGCAGGCCTCAGTGCTGGATTTTTTCACACATATGAGGAGAATATCGTTGACACTGCAAGAGTTCACTAGATCATTGCACTTTTTGTCTTCAACATCTGACGTCACACACCAACGTACATTTCTTGCTTTGGGTGCAGCATAGCATAGCCCTGGTAAATTGTAGGATAAGGATTAAACATGGAAACAATACATTATGCTAGGATTCATAGGGCCCCATAGCAAAATGGGACAGGCCCTTAACACCTAGTGACAAAAAACTAAAACAGCAGCATATGTAGCAATGATTAAAGGTATAGATAATAACGCCATATATCAGAGAACCCACGTAGTAGTGCTAGATAGCAGAGAGACACCAACTTATTATTCCCCACAAACTAGAACAATGTTCTAGCACCTTAGTGGGCTCCCATAATCTTCAGATACATGCGATGGCTGCTACAGCTACAGTTATACCCATGATTATTCACAAAGAAAACCATCTTTTATAAGGGGGAAGTGTGTGGCACTATTTACAAAGGGAGGAGTGTGTGACACTATCTATAAAGGGGGGAGTGTGGCACTATCTACAGTGGGGGGGGGGTGGCACTATTTACAAAGGGGGGAGTGAGTGGTGCTATCGACGGGGGCTGTGTAGCACTATCTACAGGGGGTTTGTGTATAGCACCATCTACAGGGGGCTGTGTGTGGCACTATCTACAGGGGGTTGTGTGGTGCTATCCAAAGGGGTGTGTGTAGCACCATCTACAGGGGGGGTGTGTAGAACTATCTACAGGGGGTGTGGCACTATCTACAGGAGGCTGTGAGTGGCACTTTCTACAAGGGCTGTGTAGCACTACCTACAGTGGTGTGTGTGTGTGTGTGTGTAGAACTATCTACAGGAGTCAGGGTGGGGCACTATCTACAGGGGGATGTGTGTAGCACTATGGGGGGAGTGTAGCACTAGCTACAAGTGGGGTGTAGAACTATCGACTGAGGTGTGTGTAGAACTATCTATGGGTGGGGGGGGGTGAAGCACTATCAATGGTAGGGGGAAGTAGCACTATCTACAGGGGGTGTATGTAGCATTATCTACATATAGTGGTACTAATTACAGTGGAGGGGGTTTATCACTATCTACAAAGGGGGGAGTGTGTCACACTATAAAGGGGGGAGTGTGGTACTATCTACAGTGGGGGTGTGTGGCTCTATTTACAAGGGGGGAAGTGTGTGGCACTATCTATAAAGGGTGGAGTGTGTGGTACTATGAACAAAGGGGGCTATGTACTACTATCTACAGGGGGGTGTATAGAACCATCTACAGGGGGCTGTGTGTGGCACTATCTACAGGGGGCTGTGTAGCGCTATCTATAGGGGTGTGAGTAGCACTTTCTACAGGGGGTGTGTGTAGAACTATCTACAGGGGGTGTGTGTAGAACTATCTACAGGGGGCTTTGTGGCACTATCTATAGGGGGCTGTGTGTGGCACTATGAACAGGGGGCTGTGTGGCGCTATCTATAGGTGGTGAGTAGCACTGTCTACAGGGGGGGTGTGTAAAACGATCTACATGGGGGTGTGTGGCACTATCTACAGGGGGGAATGTGTTGTAGCACTATCTATGGGGGTGTGTGGTACTATCAACAGTGGGGTGTTTGTAGAATTATCTACAGGGGTGTGTGGGGTACTATCTATAGGGGGGTGTAGCACTATCTACAGGGTGTCTGTGCAGAACTATCTATGGGGGCGGGGTGTAGCACTATCTAAAGGGGTGTGTGTAGCACTATCTATGGGTGGTGTAGCACTATCTACAGGGGGTGTGTGTAGAATTATCTACAGGGGGCTGTGTGGTACTATTTAGACTACATTCACACGAAAGTGACAGATTTACACGCATAAAAAACACACGTAATTCTGGTATGTGTGCGTTGCGTTATTGCATTTGTGCTTTGCGAGAGGCATGCGTTTTTCACGCACTCGCAAAGCACATTTTTTTTATATGTAATTAATGCGTAAATCACGCACAGCACCCGGATGGTTTTCACGCATCCATTGACTTCAATGGGCGGGTAGGTCAGTGAAAACGCACCAATATAGGACATGCAGTGAGTTTCACGCAGCGGACTCCCGCTGCGTGAAAACTCCTGCATGTGTGAACAGCCCCATTGAAATCGATGGGTCCGTGTGCTGTGCGTGATTTACAGGCACAGCACACGGACGAGATTCACGTTCGTGTGAATGGGCACTTACTGTGAGGGGGGGATGTAGCACTTTTTTTTTATAGCGGGTGTGACTACATACAGCGGGTACTCTCTACAGGTGTCTTTAATTGGAGCCCCTAGACATAACTTTGCTTGGGACCCCAGAAATGACAAATTTGCTTCTGGTGGTGAGTACAAAGATACTGCTGGGGTCCTGTATCTAAGCATATGATATGTGATGCTGTCCGTTGGGGCCATGTATCTAAGGCTGGGTTCACACGACCTATTTTCAGACGTAAACGAGGCGTATTATGCCTCGTTTTACGCCTGAAAATACGGCTAAAATACGTCGGCAAACATCTGCCCATTCATTTGAATGGGTTTGCCGACGTACTGTGCCGACGACCTGTCAGTTTACGCATCGTCGTTTGACAGCTGTCAAACGACGACTCGTAAATTGACTGCCTCGGCAAAGAAGTGCAGGGCACTTCTTTGCAACGTAATTTGAGCCATTCTTCATTGAAGTCAATGAAGAGCAACTCAAGATTACGGGCGTCAAAGACGCCTCGCATAATGCGAGGAGAAGCTTTTACGTCTGAAACGACACAGCTGTTTTCTCCTGAAAACAGTCTGTCTTTTCAGACGTAAAAGACAGTTCTCGTGTGCACATACCCTAAGTCTAATATGTATGACACTAACTGCTTGGACCCTGATTCTAAGCCTATCATGTGTGTTATTGATTGCTGGGGCTCTGTATTTAAGCCTATCATGTGTGATACTGTCTGCTTAGCAATGTATCTAAAGGGGGTTTTACACAGGACGATTATCGGGCAGACAAGGGTTCATATAACGCTCGTTGCTGATAATTGCCCTGTAACTTACTTAAAATATTATCGTTGTTGGTAGCACATCTCCCTGTATAAACAGGGAGACGCGCTACAGACATGATAATAATATAATAAACTAGAAAAAAAGAGTCCATATATATCCACATATGAAAAAATTACACATCTTTATTAGTAGCATCAAATACATAAAATTACAAGAACAGAGAATCTAAAATTAAATCCTTGACTAAGTCACAAGTACCTATATTGAACAGAGTATATTAAATTACATTTGAGTGTATAGACTTTATTAATGTTCGAAATTACTCCTACACAGGGTACATCTACATGAATAAGATGCAAATACAGAAAGTACAACAGACCAGACTGAGTAATATTGAAAAGTACATAGACCCGCGTTTGCCTAAAGAGACTAGTGTCCTTAGGAAAATAACATAGTGTCCATATGAGTCCAGCAAATGCATTTACCCATGTTTTGAGGAGAATCGTGTGACCCAGAGTATGGAAGTGCGCCCCGACGCGCGTTTCGCTTATAGCTTTCTCAAGGGGTGCCGGTATTTTGATTGTGCCCAGTTTTAAATAGTAGTCTTCACAGTCCTTTAATCATTGTATGCCAATCAGGCGCCGGTATAAGCGGCGCCTAACTGTGACAGTGGTGACGCACAGGGATGCACTGCCGATGGACGTCACTATCCTACTGCGCATGCGCGAATCCCGGGACGCGTCACCAGGGAGACAGCGCAGGCGCAGAGCCAGAAAGACAGCCCACGGGCAGGACTCGGCGCCCCATCTAATTATTATGTCCTGTCCCGACTATCCCAGCAGAACAGTAAGTGTATATATATGAAAGGTAATTAATAAGAAAAGAACCCCAACTACAACTCTCTATATGGATCTATTATACATACAAAGTTACTCACTCTTATGGTCGGTCTAAAACAGTGCCATCTAGTGGATAAAGTTAAGAATAGAAAAAGAATGGCTAAATCTCAGGACATAGTGCGTTGTGAGTAAGATTAAAATATAAATTTCATAAATTGTATTCAAATTTAATAATAAAAAAGTGTTATTATACATGGTCTGCAATATAAATAAATAATTAAATAAACACATCTTGCAAATGCATATACATTGAATAATCTAAAAGAATTTTTGTTGTGTACAGTGAATATTATAATGAAGTACAATCATCAATTTCATAGATTAAATAATATAACCATAAAACTCAAATTACGTTATATAAAAAACAAACAGTGAATAGGGCAATACAAAGTATGCAATAAAGAAAGTGTACGAGTGCATATTAAAGCACATATAAGAAATATATACATAATAATAAATGAAAAGTAAAATAATAATGTATAAAAAATAACAAAAAACAATGGTGTCAAGAATAGATATAGAAGACTCAATAATATAAGTACATATATGCATATAAATTATGATAAATTACATTAGTGATAAAAAATATATAGTAATAATACTAAGGAGAGTAAAGATAGAGTAATCACTTTTTCTATCCATGATTCATCCCGGACTTCATGTTGGTGGCATATATATAGGACAGAGATACCGGACTTTAATAGGTATTCAGATCTAGGCACAATCTAAAATAAGACAGAAAGCACTTTAATATCATATTAAAAAGTTAAAAGAATAAAAACCGGTAGAAATATCACAGGAAGGCTGCAAAGCTCAAGTTTTCATTTAAACCTATAGGCGTCATGGTGTTCAGAACTGAAATCCATCTGCATTCTTTTTGGGCCAACATAGTCTTCGCATCTCCACCTCTGACACCACAGTGTACCCGGTCAATCCCCCTAACCTTAAAGCTCTTAGGGTCTCCCCCGTGCCAGAGCTTAAAGTGTTTGGGGTTGGTTTTGAGTGATGTTAGATCCTCAATTTCCCTTGCCGCTATTATGTCCCTAACGTGTTCTCTGATGCGAATTTTCAGTTGTCTGGTGGTCAGGCCCACGTAAACTTTAGGACAACCACATGTGGCATAGTAAACCACGTAGCTAGTATTACATGATATGTAGTCCAGAATTTTAAAAGTTCATTCGCCACCTGTAGATGTGAACGTGGTAGATCTAACTACATTGACACAGGTCACGCAGTCACCACATGGGTAACAGCCCTGGATAGGGCCTCTGGTTGAGAAAGGATGTATTTGTTTGGGCACATAGTGACTTTTGATGAGGATATCTTTAAGGTTTTTAGACCTCCTGGCCGTCATCTGGGGGTTTTTGGGCAGCGAGGTCGAAAAGGCATGTTCAGTCTGCAGAACCGGACAATGTTTCTTTAATATTGACCGCATTGTTTCCCATTGGTTATTAAAAGTTGAAATAAATCTAACCACGTTCTTGTCCTTAGTCCCAGTCTTAGCAGGGTGTAATAGTGTCATCCTATCAATATTTTTAGCACGTCTGTAGCCGTTCTTGATACATCTATTACTATGCCCTCTTTCCTGGAATCGTGATTTTAAATCCCTAGCTTGCCTCTCAAAGCTGGCATCTGAAGAGCAAATCCCCCTCATCCTAAGGAACTGACCAACCGGGACAGCCTTAAAAGTGGAATGCACGTGTGCCGATGTGGCATGTAGTAAAGAGTTAGTAGATGTCTCCTTTCTGAACACATCCATCTGCAGCATCCCGTTGGTGTCTGCCTCGATGGATATGTCCAAAAAGTTGACTTTGTGTGCATCGGCCACGTACGTCAATTTGATATTGCGGTCATTGACATTCAGTTCCTGCATGAAACCGAGAAGCAATTCCTCCGTCCCCTGCCAGATGAATAGTATATCGTCAATATACCGCAACCAGCACTGCACATGGTCCACGGCGTGGGCCCCGCCACCATGCAAAACCTGCCTCTCCCAAGCTCCGAGAAACAGGTTAGCATATGACGGTGCGCACGCCACCCCCATTGCAGTGCCCTGTTTCTGTAAGTAAAATACATCCCTAAACACAAAGAGATTGTGAGTCAGGATGTACTTCAGTAATTCCACAATCAAGTCACAAGTTTGGCTGTCCCAGTTGCTAATCCCCAGGAAGAGGCGGACAGCTTCAATTCCATCCTCGTGTCTGATGGAGGTGTAAAGGGACTCCACATCCGCCGTCACCAGGATCATGTTCGGTTCTAAAGTGATCCCGTCCAGATGGGTAAGTACGTCTGTGGTATCCCTTACATATGAGGGTAGGCATTCGACCAATGGTTTCATGTAATAGTGGATGAACTTACAGATCGGTTCACAAAGCCCTCCAATTCCCGACACAATCGGTCTTCCGGGCGGATTTGTCAGATTTTTGTGAACCTTCGGCAGCCCCTCCATCAGACACGAGGATGGAATTGAAGCTGTCCGCCTCTTCCTGGGGATGAGCAACTGGGACAGCCAAACTTGTGACTTGATTGTGGAATTACTGAAGTACATCCTGACTCACAATCTCTTTGTGTTTAGGGATGTATTTTACTTACAGAAACAGGGCACTGCCATGGGGGTGGCGTGCGCACCGTCATATGCTAACCTGTTTCTCGGAGCTTGGAAGAGGCAGGTTTTGCATGGTGGCGGGGCCCACGCCGTGGACCATGTGCAGTGCTGGTTGCGGTATATTGACGATATACTATTCATCTGGCAGGGGACGGAGGAATTGCTTCTCGGTTTCATGCAGGAACTGAATGTCAATGACCGCAATATCAAATTGACGTACGTGGCCGATGCACACAAAGTCAACTTTTTGGACATATCCATCGAGGCAGACACCAACGGGATGCTGCAGATGGATGTGTTCAGAAAGGAGACATCTACTAACTCTTTACTACATGCCACATTGGCACACGTGCATTCCACTTTTAAGGCTGTCCCGGTTGGTCAGTTCCTTAGGATGAGGCGGATTTGCTCTTCAGATGCCAGCTTTGAGAGGCAAGCTAGGGATTTAAAATCACGATTCCAGGAAAGAGGGTATAGTAATAGATGTATCAAGAACGGCTACAGATGGGCTAAAAATATTGATAGGATGACACTATTACACCCTGCTAAGACTGGGACTAAGGACAAGAACGTGGTTAGATTTATTTCAACTTTTAATAACCAATGGGAAACAATGCGGTCAATATTAAAGAAACATTGTCCGGTTCTGCAGACTGAACATGCCTTTTCGACCTCGCTGCCAAAAAACCCCCAGATGACGGCCAGGAGGTCTAAAAACCTTAAAGATATCCTCATCAAAAGTCACTATGTGCCCAAACAAATACATCCTTTCTCAACCAGAGGCCCTATCCAGGGCTGTTACCCATGTGGTGACTGCGTGGCCTGTGTCAATGTAGTTAGATCTACCACGTTCACATCTACAGGTGGCGAACGAACTTTTAAAATTCTGGACTACATATCATGTAATACTAGCTACGTGGTTTACTATACCACATGTGCTTGTCCTAAAGTTTACGTGGGCCTGACCACCAGACAACTGAAAATTCGCATCAGAGAACACGTTAGGGACATAATAGCGGCAAGGGAAATTGAGGATCTAACATCACTCAAAACCATCCCCAAACACTTTAAGCTCTGGCACGGGGGAGACCCTAAGAGCTTTAAGGTTAGGGGGATTGACCGGGTACACTGTGGTGTCAGAGGTGGAGATGCGAAGACTATGTTGGCCCAAAAAGAATGCAGATTTCAGTTCTGAACACCATGACGCCTATAGGTTTAAATGAAAACTTGAGCTTTGCAGCCTTCCTGTGATATTTCTACCGGTTTTTATTCTTTTAACTTTTTAATATGATATTAAAGTGCTTTCTGTCTTATTTTAGATTGTGCCTAGATCTGAATACCTATTAAAGTCCGGTATCTCTGTCCTATATATATGCCACCAACATGAAGTCCGGGATGAATCATGGATAGAAAAAGTGATTACTCTATCTTTACTCTCCTTAGTATTATTACTATATATTTTTTATCACTAATGTAATTTATCATAATTTATATGCATATATGTACTTATATTATTGAGTCTTCTATATCTATTCTTGACACCATTGTTTTTTGTTATTTTTTATACATTATTATTTTACTTTTCATTTATTATTATGTATATATTTCTTATATGTGCTTTAATATGCACTCGTACACTTTCTTTATTGCATACTTTGTATTGCCCTATTCACTGTTTGTTTTTTATATAACGTAATTTGAGTTTTATGGTTATATTATTTAATCTATGAAATTGATGATTGTACTTCATTATAATATTCACTGTACACAACAAAAATTCTTTTAGATTATTCAATGTATATGCATTTGCAAGATGTGTTTATTTAATTATTTATTTATATTGCAGACCATGTATAATAACACTTTTTTATTATTAAATTTGAATACAATTTATGAAATTTATATTTTAATCTTACTCACAACGCACTATGTCCTGAGATTTAGCCATTCTTTTTCTATTCTTAACTTTATCCACTAGATGGCACTGTTTTAGACCGACCATAAGAGTGAGTAACTTTGTATGTATAATAGATCCATATAGAGAGTTGTAGTTGGGTTTTTTTTCTTATTAATTACCTTTCATATATATACACTTACTGTTCTGCTGGGATAGTCGGGACAGGACATAATAATTAGATGGGGCGCCGAGTCCTGCCCGTGGGCTGTCTTTCTGGCTCTGCGCCTGCGCTGTCTCCCTGGTGACGCGTCCCGGGATTCGCGCATGCGCAGTAGGATAGTGACGTCCATCGGCAGTGCATCCCTGTGCGTCATCCCTGTGCGTCACCACTGTCACAGTTAGGCGCCGCTTATACCGGCGCCTGATTGGCATACAATGATTAAAGGACTGTGAAGACTACTATTTAAAACTGGGCACAATCAAAATACCGGCACCCCTTGAGAAAGCTATAAGCGAAACGCGCGTCGGGGCGCACTTCCATACTCTGGGTCACACGATTCTCCTCAAAACATGGGTAAATGCATTTGCTGGACTCATATGGACACTATGTTATTTTCCTAAGGACACTAGTCTCTTTAGGCAAACGCGGGTCTATGTACTTTTCAATATTACTCAGTCTGGTCTGTTGTACTTTCTGTATTTGCATCTTATTCATGTAGATGTACCCTGTGTAGGAGTAATTTCGAACATTAATAAAGTCTATACACTCAAATGTAATTTAATATACTCTGTTCAATATAGGTACTTGTGACTTAGTCAAGGATTTAATTTTAGATTCTCTGTTCTTGTAATTTTATGTATTTGATGCTACTAATAAAGATGTGTAATTTTTTCATATGTGGATATATATGGACTCTTTTTTTCTAGTTTATTATATATTGTTAGAGTCTTTATCTCTAATTGTGTTCATGGGTGGTTGAGATTTGTCTCCCACCTTTATACTTATGTCCTGTGAGACTTCGCATCTAAAGACATGATAATAATATATGGGGACGAGCGATCGGAGTAACGACCGCTCGTCCCCATCCATAGCTCCGTGTGACAGGAGCAAACGAGCGCCGATCAACGATGTCTCGTTGATTGGCGTTCGGCTGTACCGGCCACTTATCGGCCGGTGTAGAAAGGCCTTTAGTCTTTCATGTGTGAAACTGTTTACTGAGCTGATGTATCTAATCCTAACGTGTGATACCATCTACTGAGCCGCTGTATCTTATCCTATCATGTCTAATACTGTCTGGTGAGACAACGTATCAAATTCTATCAGTGGTGTAGCTATAGGGGCCAAAGTCTTATAGATATGCTGTCTCCGAGATATATATATATATATATATATATATATATATATATATATATATATATATGTATATATTTATAATTTCATCTTTTCCGGGTCGGGGGGAGGGGTAAACATATGTCTTGGGACTTGTGCCCCTGATCTTTTAAGACCTTACCAACGCAATTGATCCCAGGCAAACATCTTAAAATCATGCACTGCTGACTTTTGTAAAAGTCTGTTTCAGTTATTCTCTAGTTTTACAGTAAAAAAATAATGCTTTTTAATATTACTTTTAATACTTTCCCTTCTATTTTTATATTCTGTTTTGAAGTTTATAGCTTAGCTACTTTTGGAGAATACTCCCCCTTCAAAACCTAATTTGAAGCAGATTTGCCATTGGAATATGGTGGACTATTTAAGGGCAACATATTCAAGTGACATGTCTGCTATTATAGATATTATACCAAATGACACTAAAAAATATTGCAGTTTATATATAATAAAAGTCCATTATAGCGCCATTAATTCCAGGACACTGTACAATAAACACGAGCTTAAAGGGAACCTGTCACCAGCATTTCACCTATTAAACCAGCAGTACCTGCTGGTAGTGGGTGAAAAATCATTTCTATATAACCTGTAATTGTCTTCTTAGTCGGCTCTGTAGCTTTAGTATTCAGTTTTTTATTGCTCCCACACCGTATGCTAATGAAAAGAAAAGAGTCAGATCTTCATTTGAAAAGAGTCAAATCTTCGTTTGAAAAGGGTCATATCTTCATTCCTCAAGTCTTTCTGAGTTAACCCCGCCTCCTTACTTTTGATTGACAGCTCCTCGTCTTCCCCCAGCACACAAAATCCCTTTCTTGTGCATTGATGTCCTCTTCTGGTGTGTGCGCACAAAGGGACACCGGATTATTACGATAAAAGGCGTGAAATGTTTGCAGACCGTTATTTACAGTCGGAGGAGGCATTTAGGAGAGGGGATAACAGCAATTAACTTTTTATAGCAGTGGCCAGTGAGGGATAAGTAAAGCTCAAATGCTGGTGACAGGTTCCCTTTAATGAATGACAGACTGATACAGGAGAAAGGACCCTTCCGCGAGGCCTTGCAATCTACAAGGGATGAGGAAGGTGACAATAGGTTATGGTATTTAAAAGGCTGTCGCTCCTCCTGCCCCATCACCTATGATTGATGGCCGCTGATGTGTACAATCAGATACATCTGCAGCTGTCAATCATTGGGATGGGGTGTGGAGAGGTGGTGGAAAGCTGGCTCATGAATACAGGGGACTCATAACTAGTGTCTACTGTATTCTATCTTAGTGACTATTAAACAAACGGCATAATTGTTTTTTTTGTGTAATTTGGTATAATAGCCCAGTAGACCTGTGACTATAATATGCTACTTGTTCTCGTGACTGTCGCTTTAAACTCTTAACATATTTAAAGGTTCAAATCATAGTCCTTAACACTTAATCCTTGTGGCCTTTAAATATTAAAGGGGTATTACGGATGCAGTAAATAAATTAAAAGTTATAACATTTTTCAATATCCTCCATGTATGAATGGCCTTACATTTTTCAAGAACACTGCTTGCTGTCATTTAATAAGAACCTGCATTGTTTACTTCCAGTGGATAAAAATCTGTCATGGTTTTTTTAATAGATACACAGGTGCACCTGTGTGATTATCACATGACCAGGACAGATTTTTATCCCCTTAAATATCAGCAAGCATAGATCTTGAAAAATTGGAAGAATTAATACAGAGAGGATATTAGAAACTAGTTTATCTTTCCTATTTTATAAAGAATAACATTTATTTGCTGAAACTGGAATATCCCTTTAAGTTGCTGGGTCGAGGGCTGCCATCAGGGCAGTACAGGAGGAACTGCCTTCTGAGGCCAAGCCAAAAAAGGGGTCTTGTCTGCCAGTTCACTGCCAGGAGAAAATGCCACAAAGTCAGAATGGGAACTCAGGAACACAGAGAGCTCCGACCATTTACAAGTTTGTTTTTAAATTGAACATTTGATATCAGATTACATACAAGGAAAATTTTTAATTTCTTCTCTCATCAAGCAGGTATAATAAAATACATGTCTGGAGGTTTCCAGTTATTGCATGGGTAACGTGAAGTGATTGATAGCCCTAACAATTACCGGGGATTGTGGGAAGCTCTGCTTCTGGGATCTAGTTTTTGAAGGACTTGGCAAAAGAAAAAGGGTTACCTGAACTAAAAACTTCTTTCAAGAAATAAAATTTCACATATGCAAATTACAAATTTCCATATTTGATCATAAATCAACTGACCACCATTGTACAAACATAATAAACAATGTCTATGCTTACCCAACAGGCAGAGGCAAAGTAACACTTGGAAAGCAGGAGTCATCCTCACTTCTTACTGGGCTCCTTATGAAGAGTGTCCCATACAATGCTCCAGCTTTCCAGTTATCTCAGGTTTTCTATTTATAAGAGGACAGGAATGCTGAGTGAGCAGATCCGTCATCCTTGTATTATTTACCTAAATGTTACCCAATAAAACCTGTTCACTTCCTGCTCAGTGAATGCTGATGATACACTCAGATTTTTGGCACAGAGCCTTTTTTTTTTCCTTTTATTTGACACATACAGATGTAGCCGTCTTTACCTTGATTTTTAACGCATTAAATAAACAATGGCTAGATCCTTTATCTTGACTTTTTCAATGACTTTTGAAAGGCTTTTGTTGTGTGATATCACGCTGCAGCAAGTTATCAGAGTCAAGATAAAGATGGCGACATCTGTATCTCTGCCAATTTGGAACTTTAGCTGCCATACTATTATCTGGTGTGTTGTGTTTAGACTTTTTTTTATTGACATAGTTGGTAAATTTATGGAAAATAGAGGGACTTGTGCATGTTGTAATAACATGGCTGCTAGAGGACACATAATTTTTTATTTTCCTTTTTGAAAGATATATTGAAGTGATGGCCAATTCCATCAAGAGAGGACAACGTTCATTTCATAGGAACATGTCAGGAGAAGATCTATTGGCATCTCATTTGCTTAGTCACAACCTCAGTTTGAATATCAAGCCTGGAGAATATGAATAGGCAACTGTGGTGATGGACAGAAAACAAATATTAGAATGAGATTGATTCCCACTTGTCTCTATATTAGGGCAGATACAGACGGACGTTGCGTTTTTGCGCGCGCAAACAACGCAGCGTTTTGCGCGCGTGTCAGCAGCGTGAGCAATGCGTGTTTTAACCATGTGTGCGTGTAATACGCGCGTAAGACATGCGTTTTTCCTGCGCGTGTAAAAAACGCACGCAGCTGTTCTGCTTACGCCAGCCTCAAAAAAGGCCAAGAATGCAACACCCCTGCTTGATGTGTGCACCTGTGTATATTCATTTGTGTGCTTTTGGTGCAACCCAGTGTTCAAACCAGTATTTGCGGTTACTTTGTATGCCACACTGCATTGATGCCACCTAGCTCTCTGGCCCGTGTCCTATTAGCATGGATGCTATCCCGGAGGTTTTGCCAACGCGGTAGCATTCTACGGCCACACCGGCGGAGATCAGGTAGGATGTGGGTTCACCCAATAGTGGCCCAACGCACCTCTAAAGGGCATTTTCATACCCTCTTTGCTGACCTCCGTCGTCACCCTGACAAATTTCGGGCCTTTTGCCGCCTGTCTGTGCCTGCCTTTGATATGCTGCTGGACACCAACATGCGACGCTGTATTTCCCCAGAGGAGCGTCTCCTTGTCACCTTACGGTATGTGCTGTTTTGTTATCCAGGTTACACATTGTTTTAGGTGCTTCATGTCCTACCTAACATGTTGGCTTTGTGGTTTGCTTTTATGATTTCCTGTAGATTTTTGGCGACCGGCAATAGCTACCATTCCCTTCATTTTGAATTCCTTCTTGGAGTGTCCACTATTTCCGGCATTGTCCCAGCAACCTGTGTGGTCCTGTGGCTGAGATTGAAGAGCAGCGTGATCCCTCAGCCTACGGCCCAACACTGGCTTCGAATAGCGCACCAGTTTGAAACCGACACCCAATTTCCCCACTGTATTGGTGCACTCGATGGGAAGCACATCCGTGTGCAGAAACCCCCCTACTCTGGGTCTCGATACTTCAACTACAAGCAGTTTTTTTCCATAGTCTTGCTGGCCTTGTCGGACTGTAATTTGTGCTTTACCATCGTGGACATCGGGTCCTATGGAAGCTCTGCGGCTGCCCGCATTTTTCGCTCGTCCAGAATGGGCCAGCGTCTAATGTCTAACCAACTTGATGTACCCGAGCCTAGCATCCTCCCTGGCACCAGCGGTCCACCCGTTTCTTATGTTATGGTTGCAGATGAAGGTTTTGCCCTCAGCAGACAAGTCATGCGTCCATATGTGCGGAGGGGCATGGATAACCGTAGGCGCATTTTCAATAAACGCCTATGCAGAGCACGGAAAGTCGCAAAACTTGAGGCCCCTTGACGTGGGTTGCGAGCTTAAAGCTCGGGAGGCGCTTGGAATACCCTTTTTATAAGCTAATAATTCCTGGACATAACATCCTCTTGTGTAGACAATGGATTTCCTGTCCTATATGTCAGCGCCCCTTTCTGGGTGAGTAAAGGTAGGTATGGGCAAACAATAACTATACTAATAACACCTCAGTTCCTGGTATTCCAAACCCCTTCCGACCAACGAAGTCCTCAACGATGTGCTGGAGAAATGTCATACCGTCCCAACCTCTTACAACATGGCACTTCATAGCGGTAGAGGCTGTAGAAATGGTGAGCTATGTAACAGAAGGATTGTCCACACGGGAGTGAAATATATAAAACTTTGGCGTTTATGTTTTTGGCACATACACGCCATAACAGAAAAATACACACGCGGGAGAAAATAGCCCAACAAAAATTGGCACCAACATGATGCATATCATAAAGAAACATGGAAGGATTCCTGGGCTGTCATGGCTTTTTAACATGTGGCCTTAGAACACACGCGCCCCTACAGGTTGTGATAGGCATGGGGCGGCGAGGTGAAAGCAGACATATCCGCACCACTATGCTGCCCCCGGCCCTGATGAGGATGTTCCTGCACAGCATAGTGGGGGTGATACTGCGTTTGGTAGCCGTGAGGCTGCATGGGAGCCTGTAAACTTGGGGCAGGTAGGGAGTATGGAGGGAAGTGACGGACAGGGCCAGGCATTGGGCCAGGGGAGAGGTATCTTGGGGCTGGAGGGTATTGCGCCATCTGCGATATCCCAGGGGCAGGTTGGGAGGGCCCTGGCATTAAGACAGTACGCCAGTGCTCGATAGATGTAAAGCACCGCCCTGGACTAAGCGCGGGGGGGGGGGGTAGCACTGTCGATTAGCGACAGTATATTTGATTGCAGCCGCACCAGCCTATCCACTGGTACCCGCCGCATTAAAGGTGCCATGCTGCGACAAAAAAAGTCGTGATTGTCCTCATCAGCAGCACGGCGCAGGTACTCCAGAACACGGGCGTCCACAAGTGCACCTGCGGGTGGGTTGACAGGGCGTCTGTGGCGGGTTGCTGCATGACTAGGTGCCATTTGGTCCGGTTGTCATGCTTCAGGCGCTGAGGCGACTGGGACAGGATCCTCTCGGGTGGGCTCCGGGGTTAGGGTGACGAGGGGAGCGGCGGATTCGGACGCCTGGCTACACTCGGGCCGTGCCTCCTCTTCAGACACATCCAGAGTGTCGCTTTTTCTAGAATATAGGGGAGACGTCAGTTGAGGAACCCAATTTACTGTGCAAACACAAAGCTGCTTTGGCGTATCTGACATTTTTGGTAGGTGACGTTTGCAAAAAGGGCCAATAACGAGTACTTACGGTCGCATGTCCATTATTTCCCGCAGGAACAACAGCTGCTCATAATAAATATAGCGGCGTTTTCTAGTGCCACCTTCTCCGCTGCGCCCGCCAGAACCATATTCTCTCCGGAACTGGTCCCTTGAGCTTCGCCACCGTCTCTTTACATCGTCCACTGTATGATTAATAAAGAACACATCATTCAACAAACACACCAGATGTTACTGCGCACACAGACAGTGCATATAAACTACTGTACCACACGTCCACACAAGAACAAACCTAACTTGATGATACTATATAAAGATGCCACTGAACGGAAACGTTGGCAATGACAGGCATTGATTCACCAGGGACGCAATAGGCAATATGGATGTCATTATACACAGCGATGTCGACACACATATATCCACTCACCAATGCGTTGGCGGTCACGGGTGCGGCTGTCGGCCCACTCCTTCTCGAACAGCGCCTCTGCAATATGCTCCCATGCTGCCTCCTTCACTGTGCGGTCATGGTAGGACTCCGCATGGGTGTTCCAGACTTCCGGACGCTCCTGAACTAACGCGATGAGCTTCGCCACATCCATCTGCCGAGGCATGCCTGCAAGCTGCTTGTGGTGCTGTAGTAAACGGTTTGGCCTCTTTTTGAAAACCTGCTGTCTAAGCTACTTCCTGCTTTTCTGCTGGTTTCAACTAGTTAGTTCAAACTCCTTAGCATAGAGACAACGTGTACTGCGTGAAAAACGCGCGTTCGGACCTGCTGCCACCGTATGACATGCGTGATTTTCACGCACCCATTGACTTCAATGGGTGCGTGATGCGCGAAATACGCAGAGTTATTGAACCTGTCGCGTTTAGTACGCAGCGAACAAACGCTGCGCAAAAATCACGCACTGTTTGAACTGCCTCATTGACTTCTATACAGAGATGGAATATGGCACATACATCCCCATAGAGAATGTGAACGGGAGCCGTTCCATTTTCTGCAGCGTACGCCGTCTGTGTGGGAACAGCGCATGCGCCGCTCCCACACAGACCAAAACTAAGCTCGTTAGCAGAGCGAAATCCGGCGCCATTTTCATGTGGACCGGAAGCCACTGCCGGACAGTAAGATGACGACTTCCGGCCGCGGCTTCCGGCCATATGTTCAAGGAAGCGAAGACGCAAGGAACGGAGCGGAGGCGGCAGCAGCGCAAGGAGCAGGTAATTTATGTTTGTGTATGTGATGTGTGTATTATGTTCGTGTATGTTAGTGTTATACTGTCTGCTTGGCACTGTATCTAATCCTCCTACACTGTGCAGTCGCTCAGAAAATGGCGGCACACAGTGTAGGAGGTTTGAAGGTTCAAACCTCTCCTTCTCCTGGCACTAGCCAGAATAAGGAAGGGGGGATTGTGTGAGGATACTGGAGCGAGTGTGTATACCCCAAATTTGCAGCATAAAGCAATGAGGTTGCTTTACCACATTGACCATGCTGCAATTTTGGGAACTGCTCCCTCTAGTGACCAGCACATGGAAATGTTATAAATTAGAATCTAATTTATAATATTTCCTGACTTGTGAAAAAATTAAAAAAATTAAAACAATGTGTAATCATTTAAATAATAACTGTTTAACTAAAAAAAAATTAAACAATTTCTAGCGACACATTCCCTTTAAAGGGGACCTCAGCTGCAACACGTTACCTACTGATTCAGGTACTCACCTTTTCTGGCTCCTGTTCCTGTGTGCTTGTCGCTGATCTTTGCTACTCACTCTGAACTTATTCCTGACCGTATGTTCCTGAATACGCTCATACCTTGGCCTTTGTATTATTTTCCTAGCACTGTTGTTCTTCACCTGATTACACTCCAGTCTTATCTCATTGCCGCTATCCTGTTGACAAACCTTGGCTTAATTTCTGACTACACTAATACTCCATCTGTGCTACTGCCTCTAATCTGTGACTATTCTTGGGACCACGAGCTGGCGGTATTCTTACAGCAAAGTCCACACCTCCTTGCGGAGTTAAGGGGAAGACCAGGAGATCCATTAGACTCCACACCCAGTCTAGCAGCGCCAAATGGATTGCGACTTAGAATGAATGTAACAGAACTTGTACTAGTGAGATAACTGACCAAGGGGTTATTAATAAGAAAGTAAATGAATTCATTACTAATAAATTTCCTATTGCCCATCTAGTAAAGGTGTAACATTGGCCCTTGCAGATAGGAGACTGAGATTGGTCCTTTAAATTAAGATGCCTGTGGTTCTCCTCCTCTATGTTCCAGAGAAAGTAGGGCTCAGTTTATAAATAGGGGGAGACAGGGAGACGCTGTGTGTGTGCGGTGGTGACCTCTTGTTTGTGCAGAAGGACCTGCTGGTTGTGAAGTGCACGCAGCAGATCGAGGCTAACTCCTGACAGGAAGTCAGAGGTCAGAGAATTGGCTAATTTGAACAATAAGGACTATCCTCCTGAGACTCACAGCATTGGTCCATATTGATGACCAGTACTCTTCCTTTTCCTCCTAGCGGACTGGAGTTAAGTTGACTATGAGGGCTCATTACTGATATACTGTTGAAGAGTGATATTGGTCGTAATGTGGGACGTGAAGACATCGAGCCTAGAGTAACCTTAAAGTATAGAGGAAATGTGCAAGGGTGGGTGTTAGTTGCCAGAACTATCCATGAGTATTGTTTTTAGTCAAAAACTGAGTGTTAAATAAAGGGAAAAACATTTAACGCTATGTAACTTACTGTTGGACGACAGCTTGTTCTTCATTGCCTTGTAAAAAGTCTTCTATGTTCTACCTAAAAAGCACCAGTTTAACTTAAAGAGGCTCATTATAAGTGTCCTATCTCCTACATAAGGAGATTGGCGCTATAATGTAGGTGACAGCAGTGCTTTTTATGAAAGAAAAGATCTATTTTCACCACTTTATTAGCGATTTTAGTTTTATGCTAATAAGTTTCTCAATGGACAACTGGGCGTGTTTTACTATTGACCAAGTGGGCGTTGTACAGAGGAGTGTATGACGCTGACCAATCAGCGTCATGCACTCCTCTCCATTCATTTAGTCAGTGCATAGGGATCCTTTTAGAACGCTATGTGCTGTTTTATACTAACACATTAACAATACTGAAGTGTTTAGACAGTGAATCGACATTCCACGGGATGTCTATTCACAATCTCTGCACTTCGTTAAGGTTTCTGTGGTAGCTACAGCAGAGCAAGTATAATCTCGTTGTAACCTGTCATTTACAGCATAATCTCGTGGGATTACGCTTGCTCTGCTGTAACTACCACAGAAACATTAACGAAGTGCAGAGATTGTGAATAGACATCCCGTGGAATGTCCATTCACTGTCTAAACATTTCAGTATCGTTAATGTGTTCGTATAAGACAGCACATACTGATCTAGCAGGATCCCTATGCGCTCTGTAAATGAATGGAGAGAAGTGCATGACGCAGATTGGTCACTGATTGGTCAGCGTCATACACTCCTCTGTACAACGCCCACTTGGTCAATAGTAAAACACACCCAGTTGTCCATTGAGAAACTCATTAGCATAAAGCTAAAATCGCAAATAACTTGGTGAAAATAGATTGTTTCTTTTAATAAAAAGCACTGCTGTCACCTACATTATAGCGCCAATCTCAGTATGTAGGAGATAGGACACTTATAATGTTGTGACAGAGCCTCTTTAAAGTCCCAACTAAATTTGTATCTATTTTTTCTTTTTTTTAAACAATTCTTAACCTCTCAATCAAAAACACCCAGTGGTTCTTACGTGACACTTTTTAATTTCTAAGAGTTAAAGGGAAATATAGTGATTATTACTAAGTCATCAAATTCTAGAAAATTATAAAGCTGCAGCTACTATAATATTGTATTTTTCATCAATGTTTTATGATGAACAGTCTTGTTTAGAATTACTTTTGTTACTTGACAGCTTTTATGCACAAAAAACAGGGGACCGCTATGGAATCTACCATTGCCCCTCCCCATATGATGATTGTTCTACAGTTGCTTTCAAAGATGAGTTTTCTACTGTATGTGCATCCTCTTTAAAATCACATAATAGTGTCGCATATATACATATTGATGACATTTTCTGCGTATCGGAGATAGGAAAAAATGACCTTGAGAGCTCACAAAATCTATAGGGAGATGAAAGGACTGAATCAGTAGATACAAGATTCTGATTATTTTTTTTTGTAGTGGAGTAACCGCTTGTATGAACAATGTTGATGTGTAAATACTATTACATGAGCCAGTAACACAGCCAGTATCTGTGCCAACAAAAAATAGGGATCTGAAGAGAGTAGCAATGTTAGAAGGACAGGGGTGTTGAACAAAAATGTATTGGAAAACAAGAAGAAATATATTTTTGTCATAGATTTAACTGAAATGTATTTAGAACACATGATAACTACTTGTTTTTCTTAAAATGTATTTTTCTTTCAAAAGCTTGGGAGTTAATATAAAAATGTGTACAAGAAATGTATTTGGACTGAATATTAGTGTTTGCACTATTGCATGTTATCTGTGGGCAGGTGAAGGTTCAGGACTATTGTCAATATTTGTTTAGATTACCCTTTGTATGAAAGCACCAATCAAGTATTTTGTACATATTCTTAGGTAAAGCTTATTTACTGCCGTCTGGGTGAACGACCTAGGAATTTTATACTATTGCCCTTGTATGAAAAGATCAGTATACTTTGTTCTATTTTGTGGTAAACCCCCTGCTGATTATCAAGAGCTAAGCTCGTGCAAGAGGAAAAGGACATTACTGTTTTGCCTCAAGCACAAATCAGGAGGCAGTGTGAGTGCACGGGGACCGCTAATTTAAGGGGTTATGCAGGTTTTTAAAATTGATGGCCTATGTTTAGGATAGGCCGTCAATATTAGATTGGTGACCTAATATCAGTGAACTCTCATTATCCCTGCCGACCAGCTTTTTGAAGGGGACACAGCGCTCGTATGACTGCCGCAGCCTGTTGATTGTTTACATGGATTTATTTTTAGTTCGTACTTGCACACGCTGTTATATTTGTAGTGGCTGGGCAAGGTATTGCAGCACTATCCGTTTTACTTGAAAGGGACAACACTGCAATACCTTGCACAACCGCTATGCATGTGTCAGCGCGTGCAAGTATGAACAAAAAATAAATCCATGTAAACAATCAACAGGCTGCAGTGGTCATACGAGCGCCACATCCACATTTGTCGTATGGATACTTCATGGAAAGCTAGTGCTTCCCGCATTTTGCCGTATCCATACGACAAATGGTGGACCCAGGCTTAGAAGCTGAGTTGGTGCCACCATCCCCGGGTGTCAGCTGCATGTTATAGCTGACACCCTGGGGTAATGGCGAGGACTGAAGTTTGCTCTGATCCCCACCATTAACCCCTTAAATGTAGCGGTCAAAAGCGATCGCTGCATTTATAGTGTTTGCAGCTCATAGGCACTCCAGCAATGAAATTTCCGGGGTGCCGGTGGCTGCAAAGGCAACTAGAGGCCTAACACTGGCCTCCCGGTATGCCTAGTACGGAAGATTTTCAGGCCCCGACCAGAGGCGGAGCCTAAATTTCTTCCGTAGCTGCCGGCAAGATGGCGCTGGCTCAGGAGCTGAGCCTGTCTCATCAGCGGTGGATGTCAGCTGTATGTTACAGCTGACATCCACCTGTAATGACAGGAACCAGAGCTAGCTCCGATTCCTGCCATTAACCCCTTAGATGCAGCGATCAAAAGCGATCGCTGCATCTGTGTGGTTGGTAGCAGACCGGCAGCCCTGCCATGCTGTAGCAGGGCTGCCGACAGCTGCTATGGTAACAGCAGGCCTAACAATGGCCTTCTGCTCTGCCATTACAGAAGCCAATTAGGCCACACCCAGAGGCGAAGCCTAATCGGCTTGCTCTATGTGAATAACTGACAGATTTAATACATTGCACTACATAGGTAGTGCAATGTATTAGAAAAAGAATCGGACAGTTGGACCTTCAAATCCCCTAGTGGGACTAAAGAAAGCGTAAAAAAAAAAGTTAAAAAAAGTTTTAAAAAATATAATAAAAGTTTCAGGTAATAAAATAAAACACAATCACTCTTTTTTCGTTATCTAGTCCTTTATTATTGAAAAAAATAAATACACCATACATATTTGTCATCGCTGCATCCGTAACGGCCTGAACTATAAAAATATTATGTTATTTATTACACGCGGTGAACGGCGTAAAAAAACAAACAATGCCAGAGTGTCGGTTTTTTTGTCACTCTGCCCTATAGAAATTGGAATAAAAAGTGATCAAAAAGTTGCATGTATACAAAAATGGTACCTATAAAAACATAAAAAAGTGCTATAAATTTGGTATCACCGGAATCGAACTGACCCGCAGAATAAAGTTATCATGGTGAACGTCGTAAAAAAAAAAAACCCAGAAAGAAATGGTTTTTGGTCACCTTGCCTCCCAAAAAATAGGATAAGAAGTGATCAAAAAGTTTCATGTACGCCAAAATGATACCAATAATAACTACAGCGCATCCCGCAAACAAACAGCCCTCATACCACTTAATCTATGAAAAAATAAATGAGTTATGGCTCAAATAAGTCAGGAAAGAAAAATATTCAGTTGTGCAGGCCCGAGGGGAACATTTCTTCTATTTCAAAAGGCGATTTATCAAGGCCATAAAATTAGGGAACCAGGAAGGGGTGGGCCCAAACATATCTGCTGGGAGCGAGGGTGTCCGTATTATAAGCTAAGAACAAGAGATGGTTATAAACCATACCTAATAGAAATCCCAAAATATGCAATAAATATATAGCACGGTGCCGTTTTGGAAGACAATTATTCAAAAACCAAAAAAGAAAAAAATATTTTCCAAAACAAACCAGGCACTCTTTGGGATAGGAAAAATAATGTATCAATTTTATTAAATTCTATAAAAATATATATTTTTAAGATTTTTTTTGTCTCTTTCCTCTTTTCTTTATAATATAATTTTTTTTTGGGAGAGAGAGGAAAAGGTTGAATAAACATACTTTTTTAAAACAAGACGTACACAATTAAAAATGTCTCCTGGCCAGGATACCAACACATATGCATATAGCAATGCTTTCATAAATTTATCCCCCTCTATAGGCAATGATACATCATTATAAATATTTTGATAGATATAGAGTCAATACACATGATATCCAAGAATCAAATCATAATATTTTGCTAAAAAATCTTTTCCATGTAACTTGTATTCACAAATCGCTGGTCTCAATTCATACTTGCGTTTTTTTCCACATTTAGGCTATGTTCACACGGAGTATTTTGGGGGAGGAATATCTGCCTCAAAGTTCCAAACGGAATTTTGAGGCAGATATTCCTCCCCCAAAATACTCCGTGTGAACAGCAATTATCGCGCCGTTTTTCGCCCGCGGCCATTGAGCGCCGCGGGCATAAAACAGCGAGATATACGCTTTCTCCGGCCTCCCATTGAAGTCAATGGGAGGTCGGAGGCGGAAGCGCCCGAAGATAGGGCATGTCGCTTCTTTTTCCCGCGAGGCAGTTTTACTGCTCGCGGGAAAAAGACGCCGACGCCTCCCATTGAAATCAATGGGAGGCGTTCTCGGGCCGTTTCTGCCGAGTTTTGCGACGCGGTTTCCGCGTCAAAAAACTTGGCAAAAGACCCCGTGTGAACATAGCCTTATACTGTATATTTCAATCAAGAACTAGCAAAAACAGTTCCTCTTATGTAGTGGTAATCACAATGTGAGCAAAATTATAGATTTTGTATCCATTTTATACTCATCTGTATGTTGGTTTTTCATGATTCAAGGTAGAGATATACTGGAGATTCCTTCCTTTCAATTACGCCCTTTTTCCAAGAACGATGATGAGTGGTAACACGTTTTTGAACCAGACCAGTCAGGTTTTCCTCTCCGATCTATCAATGGAAGTAAATAATTTTCACAAAGGAAGTTTCTTGTGTATCCAACCCATCAGGGGTTGATGCTTATTTATAAGGCTTGAACTTCCAAATACTCGGGGGCAGCCGAGATTTCACTCGAAAGGGAATAAAGTTAAAAGAGTAGCCAGAGGCGTAGCTAGGTTCTCCAGCACCCGGGGCAAAGATTCAGTTTGGCGCCCCCCCCCCAACCTCTTTCCCGACATCTCCTTCCCCCTCGCCGTGTTTGTTTTCTCTACCAATCGACGTGTCATTTCTTTTTATGTAACGCGAGCATAAAATTATTTGTACATTTCACAAGCAATATGGTCCTATACACAACACCAGAACCAAGCTCGGTACATATATACAGCCCCAGAACAAATACAGCTCAATTTAGTGCAACCCCTGCCGTATAGGTTTGTACGGCGAAAACTACAGCTCCCAGCATAGCCCGAACAATGATAAGGATATGCTGGGAGATGCCGTTTCACAAAAAAAAAATCCTATCATAATCATACCACCCATCATCTCGCTGCAGATCATACAGTGACTACAATGCTGATTAGAGGCAGAATAAACATTTACATTAAGTGACTCACCGGTAACGTCTCAGATTCTAGTTCTTTTTCTCCATTTGGTCCAGACCTCTATGATGACTTCTCCCGGTCAATTTCTGCAGCTTGCTGCTCAGATGTCTTCAGCTTCTCACTTTTCCAACATTTCTGCACCTATAAATAAATATAAAGTTATCATTATACCACACACTATGCCCCTAAATATAATAGTGACATACACTGCACCTCTAATTATAATAGCACTATACACCGTGTCCCACACACACACTGTGCCCCCTGTAGATAGTGCCTGCCATAGAGCCCCTGTAGATAGTGCCCCCATATAGACCACCCCTGTATATAGTGTCCCACAAATAACTCCCCCTATAGTTCTCTACAGATAGCCCACCCCTGTATATAGCCCCCTGTAGATATAGCCCACCCCTGTATATAGAGCTCTACACATAGCCAAACCATGTATGTAGCCCCCCTTTAGATATAGCCCACCCCTGTATATAGTGCTCCACATATAGTCCACCCCTGTATATAGTGTTTCACAGATAGCCCACGCCTGTATATAGTCCCCCTTGTAGATATAGTCCACCCCTGTATATAGTGCTCCACTAGATAGTCCACCCCTGTATATAGTGCTCCACAGATAACCCACCCCTGTATATACTATATACAAGGGTGGGCTATCTGTGGAGCACTATATACAAGGGTAGACTATATTTACAAGGGGGCTATATACAGGGGTGGGCTTTCTGTGGAGCACTATAGGAGGAGCTATTTGTGGGATACTATATACAGGGGTGGGCTATATCTACAGGGGGACTATATACAGGCGTGGGCTATATCTACAGGGGGACCATATCTACAGGGGGACCATATCTACAGGGGGACCATATCTACAGGGCTGGGCTATATACAGGGCTGGGATATACACAGGGGGGCTATATCTACAGGGGTGGGCTATACACAGGGGGGCTATATCTACAGAGGGGGGCTATATACAGGTGTGGGCTATACACAGGGGGGCTATATCTACAGGGGTGGGCTATACATAGGGGGGCTATATACAGGGGTGGGCTATATACAGGGGGAATATATCTACAGGGGGCTATATCTACAGGGCTGGGCTATATCTACAGGGCTGGGCTATATACAGGGCGACTATATCTACAGGGGGGGCTATATACTGGGGTGGGCTATCTATGGAGCACCATATACAGGGGTGGGCTATATCTACAGGGGGCTATATACTATATAGCCCACCCCTGTATATGGTGCTCTATAGACAGCCCACTCCAGTATATAGCCCCCCTGTAGATAAAGTCCCCCTGTATATAGCCCAGCCCTGTAGATATAGTCCCCCTGTAGATATAGTCCCCCTGTATATAGCCCAGCAGATATAGTCCCCCTGTATATAGCCCAGCCCTGTAGGTATAGTCCCCCTGTATATAGCCCCCCTGTAGATATAGTCCCCCTGTATATAGCCCAGCCCTGTAGATATAGTCCCCTGTATATAGCCCAGCCCTGTAGATATAGTCCCCCTGTATATAGCCCAGCCCTGTAGATATAGTCCCCCTGTATATAGCCCAGCCCTGTAGATATAGTCCCCCTGTAGATAGACACCCCCCATAGATAAAGCCCCCCGCGAGTAGACAAAGTCGTCCCCCCTCCGCAGATACAGCCGCACACTTCTATTACAATTTAAAAAAAACAAAAAAACATTTCAAACTCACCTTATTCCCGCTCCCACGCCGTCCGGCAGCCATGAGACCTGCTCTCTTCTGCGCAGGTCTCCAGGGGGTTGAACACAGCGTCTATGAAAGGCGCTGATTGGCTGGGCAGGATGACTTTCCCTGTCAGTCAGTCAGCGCCTTTCATCGACGGAAGCGTCACTGGTACAAAAGGTACCAGTCGCTTCATTCGTGGAAAGGCGCTGAATGGCCGGGCACGGAACGTGCCCGGTCATTCATTGCTTGTAATTGTACCTGCGTCCTTGCGACACAGGTACAATTATAGTGCAGGAGTAGGGGGCGCTGGTGCCCCCCTCTGAACTGCGCCCGGGGGCACATGCCCCGCTTGCCCCCCCCTAGCTACGCCCCTGGAGTAGCACACTTTTACCCAGAAAGGTCAGTATCGTGCTGTGCTGATTTCCACGCTGTATTTTCAGCAACGCTGGAGACTGCAGGGCAAGGTTGACATCACTACCTGCCGGATGCAAATTAATTAATCAGCTGACGCGTTTCATCCCGGACCGGGATTTCCTCAGAGCTATTCCATGGATTCAGTAAAGTCTGGCATCTTTATAGTGCAGAATTTAAAGGGGACATGACCCATTTGTTTAAATATCATTAAATACTAATTCTGTTACAGAAGTTCGTACTAGAAACATAATATCATGCATGTTTTTTTCTTATTTTTATAAATTCCCATAAATGTTCAATCAGACAATTATATCGGAAGATATGCATATACAAAGGGTACTTAAAATGTATACCCACAATCAATACAAAGTCTTTTATCTTTGTGATGCATATAGGTGATCAACAGTGACCTAAAAAGTAACTCAAATAAATTATAAGAAAAGTGTGATATAAAGTATAAGTAATAAAAATTAAATAAATGCCAAAATTAAATAATAAAAAATAATAATAAATATTTAAATAAATAAAATAAAAATTAAAAAATTGAAGCAATTTCAATCATTTTAAAGGAATCCATGCTACACCCCGAAGTGGCATGAAACTCGTCCCAGACTAATATAAGTCATGGGACTGGGTTCCCACTCACCAGGGGCATATCCATGAATTCCAAAATGGTGGGATACCTATTTATTTAAAGATGAGAGGAAGTATCCTACAGAGTTTCATTTATTAGAAAACTAAATGATATGTCGTCTGCCTCCGGGTGACAGGGAGTAAATCCAATTCAAAAAAGTTTTTTCTGAAAGGACCAAGTCCCCACCACTCACAGACACTTACCATTTGTCACATCATAAGGGTATTTCTGAAGGAAGACCTTTACTTATTAAGAAAAAAGAGAGTTTTTCAAATATATTACCAGATCACACCAAATCTAATAGTTTGAAAATAAATAACTTGGTAGTTGGTGCGTGGAGAGATCGTGGGACGCTGGTATGCAGCCAGCCCAGAAAAATCCACGCATCACCCACCAAGGGTGGAAACAAGTTATTACATTTTATTTTTTATTTTTCTAAACAAGAGAAAGAGTCCTACAGGGTTTCATTAATTTAGAAAAATTTAGATTATTTGATGTCTGCCTCCGGATGGCAGGGAGTAAGTCCACTGCAGATACAAATCTGTAAGGACCGGGTCCCCACCATTCAGAGGCAGAAATAATCAAGTTACATAGTTCATAGGTCATATGGGTTTATCCATTCCTATTTAAAAAAAATGAAAGCCTTTCACTTCTCAAGGGAAAATAGGATTTCTCAAAGTATTTACCCAGATCACGTTAAATCAACCAGTTTGAGGATAAGTCGCTTGGTGATCGGTCCGTAGGGGAAGACAGGGAGGCTGATATACAGCAAACCCCGAAAAGGTCCACATATCTGCCACCAAGAGAAAGAAGTAAGTATGTCATAAAAACATATTAAATTTTATTTAGTTATTTAGTCCCCTGGGATTTAGAGTTCCCAATGTGTAAATCCACATGATTTCCTTCTGTAAAAGAATACGGTTGCCATCACCACCCATCCTATCCTCAAGAAGTTGATAAATCCCCATAAATTTTAAACCCTTAGGCGATTGTCTGTGATGTATTTTAAAATGTGCTGCCAATGGGATTTTCATTTCACCCTTTGTAATGTCAGAAAGATGTTTGCTTATTCTTATATGTAACTCTCATTTAGTTTTTCCAATGTATTGTTTACCACATGGGCATATGATTGAATACACCACCATAGTTGAACGACAATTGACACAATTATAAACCTTGAATTCTCTTTTGTGTTCACTATCAAAAAAGGTATCGGATTTAAGAACATATTTGCAACAATTACAAGAGCCACACATGTACATCCCCTTTGGGCGTTTATTTAACCATGTTTCATTATCTAAGGTCTTTCTTTTGAATTCAGAACTCACTAAGAGATCTTTCAAAATGGTAGCTTTCCTTGGGACCATACTTGGTATATCCCCAACTATTGAACCAATTCTCCTGTCCAAAGTTAAATGTGGCCAGTTTTTTATCAATAAGTTACGTAACAGATTCCAATGAGATCCTTACCTTGAAATGAAACGTACCCTATTATCACACTTATCTCTTTTTACCCTATCAAGGATTTCCCTGCTATCATATCTTATGGCTCTATTATATCCTTTTTTAAATACATTTTTGGGGGTACCCACTATTCACAAAACGGGATGTTAAATCTTGATTCTCACCTTTAAAATCTTTAAATTTAGAGCAATTTCATCTAATTCGAAGGAATTCACTTTTTGGAATTCCCCTAATTTGGGAAGATAGATGATGACTACTTGCTGTCAGAAGGCTATTTCCTGATGTGGGTTTACGAAAAGTAGTGGTCATAAGTTTATTTTCTTCCTTGTAGATATTGAGGTCAAGAAAACTAATGATAGTTTGGCTAAAAGTAAACGTCAAAAAGATATTCAGATTATTAGTATTAAGATCTTTAATGAACTCTTCCAGGGATTCTACAGATCTTTTCCAGCATAAGAGCACATCGTCCATATATCTGAACCAGGTGACTGCACATTTTATGAAGAGGGGGTGAGGGTATACAATAAATTCTTCCCACCATCCTAAGTGTAGGCATGCATATGATGGTGCACAGGAGGACCCAATGGCTGTCCCCTGTACTTGACGATAATATTTGCCATCGAATGAAAAACAGTTGTGGTTCAAGACAAATTCCAACATTTCAATGATAAATTCATTTTGATGAGCCCATTCTCCTCCTCGCTTCTCCAGAAAGTGTGCAGCAGCCCTTAAACCAGGGCAACACTTCCCAGCAAAATTTCCCAAAGGAGCGGAGTGTGGACAAAAAGGGAGATAAGAAAGGACATTCGGTAATTATAAATTTCTCAAATATTTATAAATGTGGGCGAAAAACACATCTCGGCCTAAGGCAAATGGCAAAATGTAAAGAATTCACTGGCACTAAAACAAACAGTTTCCACAAATACAAGTGAAAAATGAGACTGACAGGTAACATTCAGCAAAAGGTCTGAGTCAAAACCTATCCAGCATTATATGTGGAAAAAAAAATAAGGTATTTTCATATTTAAACATGAAATGAGTAAAGGGTGAACAGAATAGGGGTCAAGTAGAGACCACTTTTGTAATAAATAGGTTAAGCGCTCGGGGGGGGGGGGGTTCAAAGAGTCTATAATGGGAATAAGGGACAGTGGCAGAGGACTGTAACCATCTGTCCCAAATTTTAGTGAACTTGAGTGGGCAATTTCTATGCTGATACAACCACTTCTTGTGAGGCAACATACTGCTTACAATGGATATCTATTCTGCAAATGTAAGGACACGACTGAACAGGCAGGTTTTGGCTAAGAGCTTTTTGGAGTAGTATAATGTCTCCACAAAAAAAGTGGATATTTCGTGAGTCACAGTCTGCAGGGTTAGGAGTGAATAAACAAAACTTAAGGCACAGTAGGACAGGCGTCCCCATATCATAATTCAATAGTTTAACGACCTGATCCCAGAACCCGGCTACCTTAGGGCAGGACCACACCAAATGCTAAAAAGAGTCCGATGTGAGCCCACATTTAGGGCATTCGTCCGGCTGTTCGGGACAGAATTTATGCAGTCCGGATGTTGTATAATAGGCCCTATGTAGTATATAAAATTGTGTGAGTCGCTCATTGTGATTGGAAGATACCGCTTTAGGGGAAGAGATGGCCCTGTCCCACTCATCGTCAGTCAGTGGACCCACATCACCTTCCCATGTTCCCTTCAAGTGGAACAAGCAGAGATTCTCTGGACTTACTGGATAGTAAGCTATAAAGTCTGGAATTCAGGTGTTTAACAGTGGGAGAAAGTATAAAATTGGGAAGCGGAAAGCGTTGGAAGGTTATCTCACCTAAGCCCAATTGAGTCTCAAGAGGATGCTTGAGTCTTAAATATGAGAACAGGTGGGAGGAGGGCAGTGTGAATTCCTCCTGTAGCTCTGGGAAGGTCTTAATACCAATGTCAGTATACATATGTGAAAGATACCAAATACCATTCGTGTGCCAGGGGACGTCAAAGGAAAGCTGTAATAATTCTGGGAGAGATTCACAGTGCCATAAGGTTGTGTGCCTAGTGACATCATTGGAGTAGAATGTATGTTGAGACACATCCCACACCAGTAAGGCCTGGTTCACCGGGTATGTAGTCGGCCACAGAACAGAATATGCAAGGGATGTGAGTAGTGTGCACAGAATGGGGATATAAGCTAGGTTTGAACACGTTCACATTCAACCGTACCCTACCGTGCTAGATGACACAACTGACTAGCTATATGGTACCATTTAACACTTGAGAGGGATATACCGCCCTCATCCCATGGGGCATGTAAATGACAGCTAGTTACACTGGACCTGCCATTGCTCTACACAAATGAGGTGAGGATACTTTCAATACGTTGTAGTAGACAGGCTGGGAGGTACACAGGAGATTGCTGGACAATATACATTATTTTAGGCATAAGGGTAATTTTAACCAAGCTCACTCTAACAGCCGTCGATAAGAGCAACTGGTTCCATCTGGCAATTTTGGTGCGTAAAAAAACAAATAAAGGAGAGATATTTAACTCCTCAAATTCAAACACTGGTCTTGATATTTGTATACCAAGATATGTGATCGAGGTTGACCATAGGAGTGAGGTTGAAGTCGCCGCTGCTACAGGAGCCGATCTATATAACGGTAGGATATGGGACTTTGACCAATTAATGGACAATCCGGACATGGAACCAAAATGTGCCATTATGGAAAGTACTACCTGCAAGGACCCCCCAGGGTCAGCTAGATATAGCAGAGTATCATCCGCATACGTGCTAACATTTTCCTGTATGGGAGGGAGATTAACTGGTTGCCGACACAGGACGAGTATGCTCGTCCTGAGCGGCGAGCACTTTGCGCATTAGGACGAGCATACTCGTCCTGTGTGACAGCCATCCCTGCCGTCTCTGTGTGTGCGATCGAGAGCGGGGCAACGGCTGTAATCCACAGCCACAGCCCCGCTCTGACAGTGGAGAGGAGAGAAACATCTTCTCTCCGCTGTTAACCCTTTGAACGCCGCGATGACAGCTGATCGCGGCGTTCAAGGAGAGGGGACTGCACATTGATCGCGTCACAGAAAATAACTGTGACGAGATCAAAGCCCACAACTCGTATGGCCAGACAGCCCAGGGTCCAGTGAAGGACCCCAGGGCTGTCTGAACATATTTCCTGTTGTTAGGGCATACTGAGGTATGCCCTAACAACTGCCTGTGTACAATCAGTAACAGGCTAATGTACTGGCATATAGATCTATGCCAGTACATTGCAGTTACAAGATCAAAATCAAAATGATAAATCCCTTTATGGGATTAAAAAAAAAAGTTAAATGAATGTAAAAAAAAAATTATGGTAAATAAATAAACAAAAAGTAAATAAAATACACAGAAACACACATTTTTTATAATAAATAAACTTTTTAAAATATAAGTCCCAAAACATGAAATAATATAGACATATTTGGTATCGCCACGACCGTAACAACCTGTACAACAAATGTATAACATTATTTATGATGATCGGTGTATGGTGTAAAAAAAATAATATTAAAACTGCTGCGCAACTGCTTTTTTTCTGCATTTTAATCTAATTAAAAATTTATAGAAATGAAACGATAATGTATTTGTACCAAAAAATGGTACCTACATAAAGTACAACTCGTCCCGCAAAAAACGAAGTCTCATACAACTACGTCGTACAAAAAATAAAAGCGTTATGAGCGTCGGGATGCAAAGAGGGAAATGTAAAAAAAATGGCTCTGTCCTCAAGGCCAAAATTGTTGGTGTCCCTGTTTTGGTAATTAAGGAGTATAGCAATGAATGTGCGTGGTGGAGCCCCTGGTGGTGGGGGTTTAGACAAGATACAATGCGCCCTTTCCACTGCAAACATAACCGAAAAATTTTCTTTGCCGAAGGTGGTAATGAGCAAATTTTCTAGAAAAGACTCAGGAGATAAACCTTCCGTACCTTTCGGCAAGCCGATGAATCGAAGGTTACAGCGCCGTAATCTGTTCTCCTGATCATCCATATGTTGATGTAATCTGGTGAGCCCTTGTTCTGTGTCTCCAAGACGTCTAGTGAGTGGAGGGGCTTGGTCCTCCAGCGTACTGACTCTGTTTTCAACCTCCGTCACTCTTTCTCTACTATGTTGCGCAAGAGGAAAATATTCACTTTAATCTCCTCGATACCTGTGGTGAGGGTTGACTGGAACATATGTATAGCTGCCAGAACTTTCAATGTGTCCGGATTAGAGTCAGATGCGGTAGAGGCAGGCTGGTTTGAATCCACCAGGGGCGAATCACTAGGATGCGCAGCGGAAGATGAGGCAGTCAAGGAGTCCACTCTGTGGTATTGATCGAGCTTGCCAGCCGATTTAGTTTGCGATTTCGGAAGCGCCATGGCTGGATTTTAAGTAGCTGTAAATGGAGGCGTATGGAACACCATTGTGAAGTATGGCTCTGAGGGGGAGATTAGGCACCCCGGTGAATTCCAAGTGTTACATTACAGCAAAGTATAGGCAATGTGGGGACTCAAGAGGGCCGTTAGTAAAGTACGGGAGTCAAAGAGAAATTTGATGCATCGGGTGTTTGCAGGTGACCCACAAACAGAGCTGGCGTGGATTCTTGGCAACAGGGTAACCTCACCGGACATCCAGCACCCGGACAGGCTGGTAATGAAAGAAGATGTAAATGGGATGCTGTATAGCACAAGTCTATCAGGACCGTGTAGTCTTATGGCGTCTGTCTAGTCGGGCACAGTGGAGATTGCACTCACCCCAGTAGTACTGAAGTGTGGTCCGAAGCGTCCAAGATGGCTGTAAGCAGGCAGTGGTATAACCCTGCTGAGGCCAAATCCAAGATGGCGTCCACACCTTTAAAAGGACCTATATATATCTTTCCAGCTGTCCCTTGTTGAATCCAGGTTACAGGGTGCAAGGGGGACCCCAGCTACCGACGATAGGGCCAGCGGCCCTGCAATCCGTGGAGGCAATGGAGCGCTATGTGGCCCGGAAGCGGCACAGCGGCCGTTCAAAATTTAGGCCTCGGTTTTAGGCCTAGTAGTAGCCCGCAATTCAAAAAAGCGGCCAAAATGTCCAGGAGTAGTGCCAAATTAAGCCTGACATGTCGGAGGGCAGCAGAAGAGGCACCAAAGCCCACTATTGGTGGTAGGTCGGGTAGATGGCCCCAGATAGAGCTTGATGGATCAGAGCTCTCCAGAGATGCGTCCGTCCAGTCCCGCTGTTAAGCCACATCCCCCCATAAGAAAGGACATTTATCAGTACGACACTGGCCAGTACAAAAAGGATTTCTTCACAGCGTAACACGCTTCTATGGATTATTTTACCCCATTATTATACCACTTGACTATTCCCCTGATGTACTCTGCCCAGCTTACATATGCCCCCACATTATAAACTAAAATACCAGTAAAACTCCAAACAAAACTACTACCAAGCAAATCTACGCTCCAAAAGCCAACTGGCGCTCCCTCCCTTCTGAGCCCTACAGTGTGCCCAAACATCAGTTTACTTCCACATATATGGCATTGCCATACCCGGGAGAACGCTTTTAACAATTTTTGGGGTATGTGTCTCCAATGGCACAAGCTGGACACGACATACTTGCCACTGAAATGGCATATCTAGGGAAAAATGTAAAGTTTTACTTTGCACCATCCGCAGTGAAATCATTTATGGAAAAAACCTGTGGGGTAAAAATCTCACTACACCACTTAATAAATGCATTGAGGGGTGTAGTTTCCAAAATGGGTTCACTTCTCAGGTGTTTCTTTTATTATTTCACATCAGAGCCTCTGCGATTGTGAACCAATACTTTGTAAATCACCAAATTAGGCTTCAACTCCTGTGCCTGGTAGAATGTCCAGGCAAAAGATTATGGCCACATGTAGGGTGTTTCTAAAACCGGGAAACACAGCATAATAATTAGAGAGCTGTATTTTTTATCAGGGGACACAAACTGGGCTCCACATATTGCCATACCTATGCAAAAAATCCCATTTTCACTCTACAACATGGAGTGCACACTAATTTCTGCAAAACACCTGTGGGGCTAACATGCTCACGACACCCCTAGGTGAACACCTTGAGGGGTGTCGTTTTCAAAATGGGGTCACTTCTGGGGGTTTCCACTGTTTTGGTCCCACAGGGGCTTTGAAAATGCAGCATAGCTCCCAGAAACCAATCCAGCAAAATCTGCACTCCAAAAGCCAAATGGCGCTCCTTCCTTTCTGAGCCCCGCCGTGTGCCCAAACAGCCGTTTATGACCACAAATGGGGTATTGCCGTACTAAATTGTTTTACAAATGTTGAGGTTAATTTTTTTCTTTATATGTGGACAAAATAACAATTTTTAGCTAAAGATACATCTTACTGAAGAAAAGGGATTTTTCTTATTTTCACTGCCAAATTGTAATAAAGACTATGAAACACCTGTGGGGTCAAAATGCTCACTACACCCCTAGATAAATTTTTCACATGGTGTCGTTTCGTGAATGGAGTCACTTTTGGGTAGTTTCCACTGTACTGGTATCTTAGAGGCTTTGCAAAAGCGACATGGTACCAAGAAACAAATCCAGTTTACAAACAGCAGTTTATGACCACACATGGGGTATTTCAGTACTTTAGAGAAGTTGCTTTACAAATGTTGGGGTTCTTCTTTTCCTTTATTTGTTGAGAAAATGACAACTTTTGAGCTAATTGCTACGTCTTATTGAAGAAAAAGGATTTTTTTCATTTTCACTGCCCAATCCTAATAAAATCTATGAAACACCTGTGGAGTCAAAATGCTCACTACACCCCTAGATGAATTTCTCAAGGGGTGTAGTTTCCTAAATGGTGTAACTTTTTGGGCATTTTAACGGTTTTTGTCTTTGCAAATGCGACATGGCCTCCGCAAACTATTCCTGCTAAATTTGAGCTCCAAAAGCCAAATGGCGCTCTTTCCCTTCTAAGCCCTGCTGTGTTTTACTCAGGAGAAATTGCTTTACAAATGTTGCAGTCATTTTTCTCCTTTAGTCCTTGTGGAAATGAGAAACAATTAGCTAAACCTACATTTTCTTTGAAAAAATTTAGATTTTAATTTTCACGGCCTACTTCCAATAATTTCTGCAAAATACCTGTGGGGGTCAACATGCTCACTATACCTCTACATAATTTCCTCAAGGGGTGTAGTTTCCAAAATAAGAACTCTTCAAATATGACATGGTGCCTAAAATATATTCTAATAAAAAGAAGGCCCCAAAATTCACTAGGTACTCCTTTGCTTCTGAGGCCGGTGCTTCAGTCCATAAGCACACTAGGGCCACATGTGGGATATTTCTAAAAACTGCTGAATCCGCGCAATAAATATTGAGTTGCGTTTCTCTTGTAAAATTTTATGTGTTACAAAAAAAAATGGATTCAATATTAATTTCTGCAGAAAAAAATTACATTTGTAAATTTCACTTCTACTTTGCTAGAATTTCTGTGAAATGTCTAAAGGGTTCAGAAACTTTCTAAATGCTGTTTTGAATACTTTGAGGGGTGTCGTTTTTAAAATGGGGTGACTTATTGGGGGTTTCTAATATATAAGGCCCTCAAAGCCACTTCACAATTGAACTGGCCCCTGTAAAAATAGCCTTTTGAAATTTTCTTAAAAATTTGAGAAATTGCTGCTAAAGTTATAAGCCTTGTAACGTCCTAGAAAAATAAAGGAATGTTCAAAACACTATGCCAATCTAAATTAGACATATGAGGGATGTTAATTAGCAACAATTCTGTGTGGTATTACTGCCTGTCTTACAAGCAGATACATTTAAATTTAGAAAAATGCAAGTATTTTTAATTTTTCGACAAATTTTGGTGTTTTTCACAATTAAATACTGAATGTATCGAGCAAATTTTGCCAGTAACATAAAGTCCAATGTGTCACATAGTTACATAGTTAGTACGGTTGAAAAAAGACACATGTCCATCAAGTTCAACCAAGGGATGGGAAAAGGGAAGGTAAAAATTTCTACACATAGGAGCTAATATTTTTTTGTTCTAGGAAATTATCTTATCTTATTCCATAAATTCACCGTTCTCACAGTAAAGAAGGCTTGTCGTCTCTGCAGGTTGAACCTTTCTTTTTCCATACGGAGGGAGTGCCCCCTTGTTTTTTTAAGGGGTTTTACATGGAACAGGATTTCACCATATTTTTTGTATGTGCCATTCATATATTTATATAAGTTAATCATGTCTCCCCTTAGTCGTCTTTTTTCAAGGCTAAATAGGTTTAGTTATTTTAATCTTTCCTCATAACTTAGATTCTCCATGTCCCTTATTAGCTTCGTTGCTCTTCTTTGTATTTTTTCCAACTCCAGGGCATCCTTTCTATGAACTGGAGCCCAGAACTGAACTGCATGATCTAGATTAGGCCTCACTAACGCTTTGTAAAGTGGTAATATTACATCCCTGTCCCGCGAGTCCATGCCTCTTTTAATACACGACAATATCTTGCTGGCCTTTGAAGCAGCTGATTGACATTGCATGCTGTTATTTAGTTTATGATTTACAAGTACACCCAGATTATTCTCAACAAGTGACTCCCCCAGTGTAGCTCCCCCTAGGACATATGATGCATGCAGGTTGTTCGTACCCAGGTGCATAACTTTACATTTATCGACATTAACCTCTTCCCGCGCTGCGCCGCAATAGTACGTCCTGCAGAGGGGTTAGTTCCCGCATCAGGACGTACTATTGCGGAGTAGTTCCCAGCGCACACTGTCCTAACGGACAGTGTCCGAGAACCGGGAGGTCAGCTGTCCCTGACAGCTGACACTCCAGCCTTGCCGGTCAGCGGACCATCGCCGCTGATTTCGGCAATTAACCCCATAAATGCGGCGACGGATTGCCGTCGCCGCATTTAAGTGGTTTGAAGCACATCGGCAGCCCACACGAAGTGATCGTGGGGGCTACCGATGCTTGTCGTGGCAATCGGAGGTCAGATAATGACCTCCGGGTTGCCATGTACGGAAGCCTCGGAGGAGCAGCCTCCGGCCGCTCCTCCGAGACTTCCTGTCAGTGTGACTGTCACGTCACAATGACAGTTAGAGTACATTACACTACGTGTGTAGTGTAATGTACTCCAGCAGCGATCAAAGCTGCAAGTCTAAGTGTCCCCTAGTGGGACAAGTGAAAAAAGTAAAAAAGAGAATAAAAATGTTTTAAAAAAAAGTGTAAAAATAAAAGTTATAAGTTATATAAACAAACACTTCATTTTTTTCCTATAATAAGTCTTTCATTATAGGAAAAAAATGAACACGTTAAAAAAAAGTACACATATCTGGTATCACCGCGTTCGTAACGACCCCAGCTATAAAACTATAATGTTATTTTTCCCGCACGGTGAACACCGTGAAAAAAATCAATAAAAAACTACACCAGAATCGCTATTTTTTGGTCACCACCCCTCCCAAAATAGAGAATAAAAAGTGATCAAAAAGTCGCATGTACCCGAAAATGAGACCAATAAAAACTACAACCCGTCCCGCAAAAAACAAGCCCTTACACCGCTTTTTTGACTGAAAAATAAAAAAGTTACGTCTCTCAGAATATTGTGACACAGAAAATAAATAATTTTATAAAAAAGTGCAAAACGCTGCAAAACATAAAAAACCTATATACATATGGTATCGCTGTAATCGTACCGACCCGCAGAATACAATATAATGGTCATTTATAGTGCACGGTGAACGCCGCAAAAAATAAACTAAAAAACATTGTCAGAATTGCTTGTTTTTGGTCACCCGGCTTGCAAAAAATTGTAATAAAAAGTGATCAAAAAAATTGCATGTACCCCAAAATGGTACCAATGAAAAGCACAGATTGTCCTGCAACAAATAAGCCCGTGCACAGCTCCGGTGGTGAAAAAATAAAGAAGTTCTGGCTCCCAGGAATATGGCGATGCAAAATGTGCAGAGCGTTCTAAAAGCGGGTAACATCCGACACCATTTATCAGTGCGACACTGGCCACACATCTATGAATTATTATTTATTTACCATATTTTTATACCCTCTTATTATGCCCTGATGTTCTCCGCACAGATTACATATGCCCCCACATTATAAACTGAAATACCAGCGAAACCCAAAACAGAAAAACTACCAATCAAAATCTGCGCTCCAAAGGCAAAATGGCGCTCCCTCCCTTCTGAGCCTTGCAGCGTCCCCAAACAGCAGTTTGCGCCCACATATATGGCATCGCCATACCCGGGAAAACCCGCTTAATGTTTTATGAGGTATTTGTCTTCAGTGGCACAAACTGGGCACAACATGTTATGCACTAAAATGGCATATCAGTGCAAAATTTTAATATTCACACCATCCGCTTTGCATTAACCCCTTTGAGCACTATGACTTAATAGCACGTCATGGTGCGGGGGTGATGTATGGAGCGGGCTCACGTGCTGAGCCTGCTCCATACGCTGCGGGCGTCGGCTGTGTATTAGAGCTGACACCCAGGACTAAGGGGGGATTCACACGAACGTGTATTGGGTCCGTGCGGGCCGCGTGGTTTTCACGCGCCACGCACAGACCAATACAAGTCTATGGGGCAGTACAGACAGTCCGTGCTTTTTGCGCAGCGTTTGTCCGCTGCGAAAAAAGCGCGACATGCTCATATCTCCGCGTATTTCGCGCATCACGCACCCATTGAAGTCAATGGGTGCGTGAAAACCACGCAGGTTGCACGGAAGCACTTCTGTGCGAACCGACTGAAACAGCGCACCAGCTGTCAAAAGGATGAATGTAAACAGAAAAGCACCACGTGCTTTTCTGTTTCCAAACATCCAAACGGAGTGTCTTTGAGTGTCTTTGAGATGAGCAAACCCGGACAACCGAACCGAACTTCACCGGGTTCGGCCAAAAAAAATTCCGGTACGCGACGTCAGGAGATAGTCACTGTCCAGGGTGCTGAAAGAGTTAAACTGTTTCAGCACCCTGGACAGTGACTTCCGATCCCAATATACATGAATGTGTAAAAAAAAAAAGAAGTTCTGACTTACCGATAACTCCTGGCTTCTTCCTCCAGTCTGACCTACCAGTCTGACCTTCCTCCAGGCTGCAGCGGTCACATGGACTGCGGCGTCATCCAGGGAGGTGGGGCCCGATGTCAAGAGAGGCGCGTCACCAAGGACGCGTCACCAAGGCAACGGCCGGGAGGGAAGTTCTCGGTAAGTACGAACTTTTTCTTTTTTTTTAACAGGTTTCTCGATATTGTGATCGGCATTCACTGTCGAGGGTGCTGAAAGAGTTACTGCCGATCAGTTAACTCTTTCAGCACCCTGGACAGTGACTGACGTCGACTAGACTCATCTCTATGATGGCGGCTGCGCGAAAATCACGCAGCCGCGCATCATACACGGATGACACACGCAGCTGTCAAGTGGTTTTTGCGCGCGCAAAACGCAGCGTTTTTTCCGTGCGCAAAAACGCAACGTTCGTCTGAATCAGCCCTAAGGGACAGGAACAGCGATCGCGCTGTTACAGGAGTCTGTAAAAATAACAATACTCTGCAATACATTAGTATTGCAGCATATTGTACCCGCAAATCCAATGATCGCTGGTACAAGTCCCCTAAGGGGACTAATAAAATGTGTAGAAGAATTCAAGTTATTAGTAGTGAGAAAGAAAAAAAAGTTACAAAAAAAACCCTTTTTATAGACTAATTCCAATATATTTAGTGAAAAACCTGTGTGGTCAAAATGCTAACTATACCCCTAGAAAAATTCCTTGATAGGTGTAGTTTCCAAAATGGGGTCACTTTTGGAGGGTTTCCCCTGTTTTGGTCCCTCCAGGGGGTTGCAAACGTGACATGGAACCGAAAACCAATCCACCAAAATCTGTGCTCCAAAATCCAAATGGTGCTCCTTCCCTTCTGAGCCTTGCTGTGGGTCCAATCAGCAGTTTATTACCACATATGGGATATTACCGTAATCGGGAGACATTGCTTTACATATGTTGGGGTGCATTTTCTTTATTATTTCTTGTAAATATGAAAAATTTCTATGTTTTTTCAGAAAAAAGTAGATTTTCATTTTTACTAATTCTAATAAATTTAGCGAAAAACCTGTGCGGTCAAAATGCTAACTATACACCTAGATAAATTCCTTGAGGTGCCTAACATATATTCTAAAAAAAAGGAGGCCCAAAATCAACTAGGTGCTCCTTTGCTTCTGAGGCCGGTGCTTCAGTCCATTATCACACTAGGGCCACATGTGGGATATTTCTAAAAACTGCAGAATCTGGGCAATAAATATTGAGTTGCATTTCTCTGGTAAAACCTTCTGTGTTACAAAAAAAAATGTATTAGAAATTAATTTCTGCAAAAAAAAAAAAAATTCACCTCTACTTTGCTTTAATTCCTGTGAAACGCCTAAAGGGTTAAAACACTTTGTGAATGCTGATTCGAATACCTTGAGGGGTGCAGTTTTCAAAATGGGGTGACTTCTGGGGATTTTCTAATATATAAGGCCCTCAAAGCCACCTCAGAACTGAACTGGTCCCTGAAAAAATAGCCTTTTGAAATTTTCTTTAAAATATGAGAAATTGCTGCTAAAGTTCTAAGACTTGTAACGTCCTAGAAAAATAAAAGGACGTTCAAAAAACAATGCAAACATAAAGTAGACATATGGAATATGTGAAATAGTAACTATTTTGTGTGGTATTACTATCTGTTTTACAAGCAGATACGTTTAAATTTAGAAAAATGCTAATTTTTGCTAATTTTTTCTAAATTGTGGTGTTTTTCAGAAATAAATACAAAAATTATCGACAAAATTTTTTCACTAACATAAAGTACAACATGTCACGAGAAAACAATCTCAGAATCGCTTGGATAGGTAAAAACATTCCAACGTTATTACCACATAAAGTAACACATGTCAGATTTGAAAAAATCGGCTGGGTCCTGAAGGCCAAAACAGGCTGGGTCCTGAAGGGGTTAAACCTCATTTGCCAAGTGGACGCCCAAACACTCAGTTTGTTTAAATCCGCTTGCAATTCACAAACATCTTTCATAGTCTGAACTATATTACATAGCTTGGTGTCATCTGCAAAAATAGAAATAGTGCTATTAATCTCATCCTCTATATCATTAATAACATTAATATCATTAATATATAAGTTGAATAATAGTGGTCCCAACACTGAACCCTGGGCTACACAACTTATAACCGGTGACCATTCAGAGTAGGAATCATTGACCACAACTCTCTGGATACGGTCCTTGAGCCAATTCTCAATCCAATTACAAACTATACTTTCTAAACCTATAGTCCTTAATTTACCCATTAGACGTCTATGGGGGACAGTGTCAAATGACTTTGCAAAGTCCAAAAACACTATATCCACAGCGGCCCCTCTGTCTAGGCTTCTGCTCACCTCTTCATAAAAACAAATCAGGTTGGTTTGACAGCTTCTGTCCTTAGTAAAACCGTGCTGGCTGTCACTTATAATACTATTTATTGTCACATAATCCTGTATATAGTCCCTCAATAGCCCCTCAAACATTTTCCCCACAATTGATGTTAAGCTTACTGGTCTATAATTACCCGGGAAAGACCTAGAGCCCTTTTTTAAAATAGGCACCACCTTTGCCCTGCGCCACTCCCTTGGAACTATACCAGCCACTAGAGAGACTCTAAATATTATGAAGAGGAGGACAGAAATAACTGAACTAAGCTCTTTCACCCCTTCAGGACTGAGCCTGTTTTGGCCTTCAGGACAAAGCCGATTTTTCAAATCTGACATGTGTCACTTTATGTGGTAATAACTCCGGAATCCTTTTACCTATCCAAGCGATTCTGAGATTGTTTTCTCGAGACATATTGTACTTTATGTTAGTGAAAAAATTTGGTTGATAAATTCAATATTTATTTGTAAAAAACACCAAGATTTGGAGAAAATGTGCACAAATTTGCATTTTTCTAAATTTAAATGTATCTGCTTGTAAAACAGATAGTAATACCACACAAAATAGATTCTAGTTAACGTTTCCCATATGTCTACTTTAGTTTGGCATCGTTTTTTGAACATTCTTTTATTTTTCTAGGACGTTACAAGACTTACAACTTTAGCAGCGATTTCTCATATTTTCAAGAAAATTTCAAAAGGCGATTTTTACAAGGACCAGTTCAGTTCTGAAGTGGCTTTGAGGGCCTTATATATTAGAAAGTCCCCATAAATCACCCCATTTTGAAAACTGCACCCCTCATAGTATTCAAAACAGCATTCAGAAAGTGTTTTAACCCTTTAGGCGTTTCACAGGAATTAAAGCAATGTAGAGGTGAAAGTTACAAATTTCATTTTTTTTTTACAAAATTCATTTGTAATACATTTTTTTCTATACCACAGAAGGTTTTAACCGAGAAATGTAACTTATTATTTATTGCCCAGATTCTGCAGTTTTTAGAAATATCCCACATGTGGCCCTAGTGCGCTAATTTACTGAAACACCGGCCTCAGAAGCAAAGGAGCACCTAGTGGATTTTGGGGCCTCCTTTTTTTTTAGCGTATATTTTAGGTACCATGTCAGGTTTGAAGAGGTCCTGTGGGGCCAAAACAATAAAGACCCCCAAAAGTGACCTCATTTTGGAAACTACACCCCTCAGGAAATTAATGTAGGGGTATAGTTAGCATTTTGAACCCACAGTTTTTTTGCTAAATTTATTTGAATTAGTATGTGAAGATGAAAATCTACTTTTTTTCTGAAAAAACATAGAAATGTTTAATTTTTTCAAGGAATAAAAGAGAAAAAACACCCCAACATATGTAAAGCAATTTCTCCCAATTATAGCAATAAACTGCTGTTTGGACCCAGAGCAGGACTCAGAAGGGAAGGAGCACCATTTGGATTTTGAAATTCTGATTTTGCTGGAATAGTTTTCAGTGCCGTGTCGCGTTTGAAATGCACTGGAGGGAACAAAATAGTGGAAACCCATGGAAAGTGACCCCATTTTGGAAACTAAGCTCATCAAGGAATTTTTCTAGGGGTAAATTTAGCATTTTGACCCCACAGTTGTTTTGCTGAATTCATTGGAATTATTCTGTAAAGGTAAAAATCTGCTTTTTTTTCTGAAAAAAGGTAGCCATTTTTAATTTTTACAAGGAATAAAGGAGAAAAAGCACCCCAACATTTGTAAAAAATTTCTCCCGATTACGGAAATATGCCATATGTGGTAATAAACTGCTGTTTGGACCCACAGCAAGGCTCAGAAGGGAAGGAGCGCTATTTGGCTTTTGGAGCTCAAATTTAGCTGAAATGGTTTTTGGGTGCCATGTCGCATTTGCAAAGCCCCTGAGAGGCCAAAACAGTGGAAACCCCCCAAAAGTGGAAATTACACCACTTAAAGAATCTATCTAGGGATATAGTGGGCATTTAGACCCCACAAGTCTTTTGCAGGATTTATTAGAATTAGGCCGTGAAAATGAATATCAACATTTCTTCCACTAAAATGTTGCATTTTTTCAATTTCACGAAAAATAAAGGGGGAAAAAGCTGCCCAACATTTGTAAAGCAATTTCTCCCGAGTACGGCAATACCCCACGTGTGGTCATAAATGGTTTTTCATTAGAAAGTAATTAACCCTTTCTGGACTGATCCATTTTTTTATTTTCCGTTTTAGTTTTTTCCTCCCCGCGTTCCAAGAGCCATAACTTTTTTATTTTTCAGTCAATAGAGCAGTATGAGGGCTTATTTATTGAGGGACGAGCGGTCGTTTTTTTTGGTACCATTTTTTGGTACATACAACTTTTTGAGCACTTTTTATTACATTTTTAGGTAGAGCGAAGGTGACCAAAAAACAGCGATTTTGCCGTTTTAAATTCTTTATTTTTCACGTGAGACGCTCCATACATCACCCCCCACACTACGACATGCTATGTCGTGGTGCGTGAAGGGGTTAATGTGCAGCGGATGGTGCAGAGTGAAAATTACAATTTTCCACTCATATGCCATTTTACTGCACTACATGTTATGCCCAGTTTGTGCCACTGAAGACAAATACCTCATAAAATATTAACCGGGTTCTCCCGGGTATGGCGATGCCATATCTGTGGACGTAAACTGGTGTTTAGGCACGCTGCAGGGCTCAGAAGGGAGGGAGCGCCATTTGGCTTTTGGGTCGCAGATGTAGCATGGTAGTTGTTCTGTTTGGGGTTTTACTGGTGTTTCAGTTTATAATGTGGGGGCATATGTTATCTGTGCGGGGTACACCAGGGTATAATAAGAGGGTATAATAAATGCAGTAAATAAATAATAATCCGCAGATATGTGGCCGGTGTCTCACTGATAAATGGCGCCCGATCTTATCTGCTTTTGGAACACTCTGCACATTTTGCATCGCCATATTCTGAGAGCCAGAACTTTTTTTATTTTTTCTCCACCGGAGCTGTGTGAGGCTTTATTAGTTGCGGGACAATCTGTAGTTTTCATTGGTACCATTTTTGGGTACCAGAAAATTTTTTGATCACATTTTATTCCATTTTTTGGCAAGCAAGGTGACCAAAAACCATCAATACTGACAATGTTTTTTATTCTTTTTTTTTAATGTCCTTCACCCTAGGCTATAAATGACCATTTTACTTTATTCTGCGGGTCAGTACGATTACAGCGATACCATATCTATATAATTTTTTTATGATTTGCAGCGTTTGTGCAATAAAATCACTTATTTATAAAATAAATTATTTTTTGTGTCACCATATTCTGAGAGCGATAACTTTTTTATTTTTCTGTCAAAAAAGCAGCGTAAGGGCTTGTTTTTTGCAGGACGGGTTGTAGTTTGTATTGGCACCATTTTGGCGTACATGCGACTTTTTGATCACTTTTTATTGTATATTTTGGGAGGGTTGATAACCAAAAAATTGTGATTCGGGCACTGTTTTTCGTTTATTTTTTTCGCGGTGTTGACCCTGTGGGAAAAATAATACTAAAGTTTTATAGATGGGGTCGTTACGAACGCGGTGATACCAAATATGTGTACTTTTTTTAACGTGTTAATTTTTTTCCTATAATAAAAGACTTATTATAGGAAAAAAAGCATTCTTTGTTTATGTCACTTCTAACTTTTATTTTTACACTTTTTCAAAACATTTTTATTATCTTTTTTTTACTTTTCCCACTAGGGGACACTTAGATTTGCAGCTCTGATCGCTGCTAGAACACATTACACTACACACGTAGTGTAATGTGTTCTAACTGTCATTGTGACGTAACTGTCACACTGACAGGAAGCATCGGAGGACCGGCCGGAGGCTGCTCCTCCGAGGCTTCCGTACATGGCAACCCGGAGGTCATTGTCTGGCCTCTGGTTGCCATGATAAGGATTGCCAGCCCCCGCAAATGCATGTGGGTGGCTGCCGATCCGCTGTAAACCTCTTCAATGTGGTGATCGCAATCGACCACCGCATCGAAGGGGTTAATTGCCGATTTCAGCGGCGACAGGCCGCTGATCGGCAACGGGGAGAGCAGGGCTGACACCCCGCACAGTTAACTCCTGCTGCGGTGTAGCGCCGCGCGGCGGTTAACTGTTAAAGCGCGGACGTAACTGCACGCCCAGGTGCGTGAAGTTACTGCTCACCTGGACGTGCATTTACGCCAAGGTGCGGGAAGGGGTTAAGAACTCTAGGGGGTAACCCATCTGGTCCCGGGGCCTTGTGTACATTTATTTTATTTAATTTAGCTTGGACCATATCTACATTCCTTTAATTCAGTATATCAACTGATATATTAACTGCACTGGCACTGGCTATATCAGCCACTCTTTCTTCTGTTGTGTATACAGAGCTAAAGAACCCATTTAGTAACTCAGACTTCTCTTGATCCCCTGTGACCAACTCCCCATTACCACTATTTAAGGGTCCTACATGTTCACTCCTTGGCTTTTTTGCATTTATATACTTGAAGATTTTTGGGGGATTTGTTTTACTATCCTTGGCCACCTGCCTTTCATTTTGTATTTTTGCAAATTTTATTAAATTTAGATTTTTTACGCTCTTTATAATTTAAAAAGGCTACAGATGTACCCTCAGATTTGTATTTTTTAAATGCCCTTTTTTTGTCATGTATTGCCCTTTTTACAGAAGGTGTACCCCATGTGGGGTTTAATTGTAGTAGTTTATTCTTGTTACCTATAGGAATCAATTTTGCACTATAATTACCCAAAGTAGATTTTAAGATCTCCCATTTATCATTTGTACCATTATTTGACATTAGTTCTTCCCAGTCTATATCCTGAATTGCAGCCCTCATCCTGGGGAATTCTTAAAATTAAGTGTTGTTGCCCTCCCAGCCTGTGTTTGTTTTTTTACAGTATATGTAATGGCAGGAAGGAGGTGAAGGGAACAAGTGAGCCCTAATCTACCCACCGCCCTGTCCCTGCCTACTTGCAACGACCCGCCCTAGGCGACGGGGTACAACTTGGCGGCGGTCCCTACGCTGTCTAAGTGCAAGGGAGTACAAACAGGGAACACGCAAGGGAATACAGTAGCCCACGGAACGCCGCGAGGAAACGGAGCGGTGAATGAGCCAGTCAGGATCAGGAAGTAGTGGAGTATACAAACGGGAGCACGGAGCAGAAGCAAGCCAGGGGCAGAGCAACGCAGGATAAACGGAACTGAAGCAAGGCAGAAGCACGGCAGAAGCAGGCTGGAGCAAGGCAGCAGTGGGGCCAGGAATCCAAGAAGAATAACAAGCAAGGAGGAAGAGAAAACGGCAGGTATAAATGGACAGGGGGCGGAGCTAACTCTGACTGACCAGGCCGCGATAGGCTCTCCCACTCCTGAGCCTGCCACCCTGATTGGTGGGAGCAGGTGTCAGTCTCAGAGGTCTGGCCTCAGGTGTCGACTGATTAATCCTGGGAGTATACCCAGACGTAGTGCCTGGCAGATCCTTTACAGTACTCCCCCTTTTATGAGGGGCCACCGGACCCTTACTAAGAGGACCCGGTTTAGTGGGGAAGAGAAGGTGGAACCTCCTTATCAATACCCCAGCGTGAACATCTCGAGCAGGTACCCAAGTCCTCTCCTCCGGCCCGTATCCTCTCCAATGGACCAGGTACTGGAGGGAGCCCTGGATCATCCTACTGTCCACAATCTTGGCCACCTCGAATTCCACCCCCTCAGGGGTGAGAACGGGAACAGGAGGTTTCCTCGAGGGGGACCAGGACGGGGAGCAGCGTTTCAGGAGGGAGGCATGGAAGACGTCGTGTATGCGAAAGGATGGGGGCAGCTCCAGACGGAAGGATACAGGGTTGAGGACTTCAATGACCTTATAAGGTCCAATAAATCGGGGAGCAAACTTCCTGGACGGGACCTTAAGGCGCAAGTTCCTCGACGACAACCACACCAGATCCCCGACGACAAACCGGGGGTTAGCAGAACGTCTACAATCAGCCTGAATCTTTTGTACGCTCTTTTGTACGCTCTGGGACGCCTCTAGGTTCTTCTGTGCACAGTTCCCGATGAACGTCCTCTACCTCGGGATTATTGGAACAACCAGGGGAAACGGAGGAGAACCTAGGATTAAACCCGAAATTACATAAAAACGGGGAGACCCCTGACGAGTTACTGACCCGGTTATTCAGGGAAAATTCGGCGAGGGGAAGGAATGAGACCCAATCAAATTGACAGTCAGAAATGAAACACCTTAAATATTGTTCCAGGGATTGGTTAGTCCTTTCCGTTTGGCCATTAGTTTCGGGATGGAAGGCGGAGGAGAAGGATAGATCAATCTCCAACTTTTTACAAAAAGCTCTCCAAAATAAGGAAACAAATTGTACCCCTCTGTCCGAAACTATATTGACTGGGGCCCCATGGAGACGCAGAATGTGTTTCACAAACAAAGAAGCTAACGTCTTCACGTTAGGTAGTTTCTTAAGGGGCACAAAGTGGCACATCTTGCTGAAGCGGTCTACTACCACCCACACCACCGACTTGCCCTGAGATGGAGGCAAATCGGTGATAAAATCCATGGAGATATGGGTCCATTGTCTCTGGGGAATGGGCAAGGAACGTAGTAAGCCCGCAGGTCAGGACCTAGGGGTCTTGGACCTAGCACAGACCTCACAAGCGGCGACGTAAGCCCTAACGTCTTTAGGCAACCCAGGCCACCAATAGTTTCTGGTAATGAGGAGTTTGGTACCCAAGATGCCAGCATGACCAGATAGAGCGGAGTCATGGTTTTCCCTGAGTACCCTTAGCCGGTATTGCAGGGGGACAAACAGTTTGTCCCCAGGGAGGTTCCCGGGAGCTGAACCTTGATCAGCCGCGATGTCAGAGGCTAAGTCAGAATCGGTGGCAGAAACAATTATACCAGGGGGTAAAATACAAGCAGGATCCTTCTCAGAAGGAGGATTAGCCATGAAACTACGTGACAGTGCATCAGCCTTAATATTTTTGGACCCAGCCCTATAGGTAACCAAGAAATTAAATCTGGTAAAGAACAGTGCCCAACGAGCTTGTCTAGGATTAAGCCTCCGGGCAGATTCTAGGAAAACCAGATTCTTGTGGTCAGTAAGGACCGTTACCTGGTGTCTGGCCCCCTCCAAGAAGTGACGCCACTCTTCAAAAGCCCATTTAATGGCTAAAAGTTCGCGGTTGCCCATATCATAGTTACACTCCGTGGGCGAAAACTTCCTAGAGAAGTAAGCACAGGGGCGGAGATGGGTGAGGGAGCTGGTACCCTGGGACAAGACGGCCCCCACTCCCACCTCGGACGCGTCAACCTCCACAATAAATGGCTCCCTTTGGTTGGGCTGAACCAGCACGGGGGCCGAGATAAAGCACTTCTTGAGGGTCTCAAAAGCCTGGACGGCCTCAGGGGGCCAATGGAGGACATCAGCACCCTTGCGAGTGAGGTCCGTAAGGTGCTTAGCGACGACCAAGAAGTTGGCAATAAATCTCCTGTAATAGTTAGCGAACCCCAAAAAACACTGTAGCGCCTTCAGGGAGGCAGGTTGGACCCATTCCGCCACAGCCTGAACCTTGGCAGGGTCCATGCGGAATTCATGAGGAGTGAGGATTTGACCTAAAAATGGTATCTCCTGTACCCCAAACACACATTTTTCGGTCTTCGCAAACAGATTATTTTCCCGAAGGACCTGGAGGACCTTCCTGACATGCTCCACGTGCGAGGACCAGTCCTTGGAAAACACCAGTATGTCATCAAGGTACACTACAAGAAAATTACCCAGGTAATCTCTCAGAATTTCATTAATAAAATTCTGGAAGACGGCAGGGGCATTACACAACCCAAATGGCATGACTAGGTATTCGAAATGACCTTCGGGCGTGTTGAACGCAGTTTTCCACTCATCCCCCTCTTTGATGCGGATAAGGTTATATGCCCCCCGTAGATCGAACTTAGAGAACCATTGGGCCCCCTGAACCTGATTAAAAAGATCCGGAATCAAAGGAAGGGGATACTGGTTCCTTACTGTGACCTTATTCAAGTTCTGATAATCAATGCACGGCCTAAGACCACCATCCTTCTTCCCCACGAAGAAGAAGCCAGCACCTACAGGAGAAGTCGAGGGGCGAATGAAACCCTTGGCCAGGCATTCTTGGATATACTCCCTCATAGCTTTACGTTCAGGACATGAAAGATTAAATATCCTCCCCTTAGGAAGCTTGGCACCAGGCACCAAATCTATGGCACAATCGTAATCTCTATGAGGGGGCAACACCTCGGAGGCCTCCTTAGAAAACACATCAGCGAAGTCCTGAACAAACTCAGGAAGCGTGTTTACCTCCTCCCGGGGAGAAATAGAGTTAACCGAAAGACATGACATCAGGCAATCACTACCCCATTTGGTGAGATCCCCAGTATTCCAATCAAACGTGGGATTATGCAGCTGCAACCAGGGAAGACCTAATACCAGATCGGACGATAATCCCTGCATCACCAGTACAGAGCACTGCTCCAAATGCATGGAGCCAACACGGAGTTCAAAAACAGGAGTGTGCTGAGTAAAATAACCATTAGCAAGAGGAGTGGAGTCGATACCCACTACCGGGATAGGATAAGGTAAATCAATAAAAGGCATTTTTAGAGACATAGCAAATTCCACAGACATGATATTAGCAGATGAGCCCGAATCCACGAAGGCACTGCCAGTGGCAGACCGGCCAGCAAACGAGACCTGAAAGGGAAGCAAAATCTTATTGTGTTTAGTATTAACGGGAAATACCTGTGCGCCCAAGTGACCTCCCCGATGATCACTTAGGCGCGGAAGTTTTCCGGCTGCTTATTCTTGCGCCTGGGACAGGTGTTCAGTAGATGCTTGTCGTCCCCACAATAGAAGCAGAGACCATTCTTCCTGCAAAACTCTCTACGTTGTCGAGGGGACATGGAGGCCCCGAGTTGCATAGGTACCTCCGAGTCCTCCGTGGAAGAGCGAGGAAACGGGACCTCGGGGGGAATCGCAGGGCAGTCAGAGGGGAAAACATTGAAACGTTCAAGCTGACGTTCCCTGAGACGTCGGTCAAGTCGTACTGCTAGGGCCATAACCTGGTCTAGGGAGTCAGAAGAGGGGTAGCTAACCAGCAGATCCTTCAGGGCGTCAGATAATCCTAACCTAAACTGGCACTTTAGGGCCGGGTCGTTCCACCAAGAAGCTACGCACCACTTTCTAAAATCAGAACAGTATTCCTCAACAGGTCTCCCACCCTGACGTAAGGTCACCAGCTGACTCTCGGCTAAGGCAGTCCTGTCAGTCTCGTCGTAAATGAGACCGAGGGCAGAGAAAAACCGATCAACGGAGGAAAGTTCAGGGGCGTCAGGAGCCAAGGAGAAGGCCCACTCTTGGGGCCCTTCCTGGAGTCGGGATATAATGATACCCACCCGCTGGTTCTCGGAACCTGAGGAGTGAGGTCTTAGGCGGAAATAAAGTCTGCAACTCTCCCGGAAGGAGAGAAAAGTCTTACGGTCCCCTGAGAACCGGTCAGGTAACTTGAGGTTGGGTTCTAAAGGTGAGGTGAGGGGTACTACAAAGGCAGCGTCAGACTGATTGACCCTCTGAGCCAGGGCCTGGACCTGTAGGGAGAGGCCCTGCATCTGCTGGGTCAGGGTCTCAAGGGGGTCCATGATAGCGTGAGCGTAGAAGAAATGGTAGATTAGGTAAGGGCTTGTTATTATGTAATGGCAGGAAGGAGGTGAAGGGAACAAGTGAGCCCTAATCTACCCACCGCCCTGTCCCTGCCTACTTGCAACGACCCGCCCTAGGCGACGGGGTACAACTTGGCGGCGGTCCCTACGCTGTCTAAGTGCAAGGGAGTACAAACAGGGAACACGCAAGGGAATACAGTAGCCCACGGAACGCCGCGAGGAAACGGAGCGGTGAATGAGCCAGTCAGGATCAGGAAGTAGTGGAGTATACAAACGGGAGCACGGAGCAGAAGCAAGCCAGGGGCAGAGCAACGCAGGATAAACGGAACTGAAGCAAGGCAGAAGCACGGCAGAAGCAGGCTGGAGCAAGGCAGCAGTGGGGCCAGGAATCCAAGAAGAATAACAAGCAAGGAGGAAGAGAAAACGGCAGGTATAAATGGACAGGGGGCGGAGCTAACTCTGACTGACCAGGCCGCGATAGGCTCTCCCACTCCTGAGCCTGCCACCCTGATTGGTGGGAGCAGGTGTCAGTCTCAGAGGTCTGGCCTCAGGTGTCGACTGATTAATCCTGGGAGTATACCCAGACGTAGTGCCTGGCAGATCCTTTACAGTATAGGTAAAATGTAACTATATTGTGATCACTGTTACCAAGGTTTTCACGAACATTGACATCTCTGCATTATTAGAAATGACCAGATCCAACAGAGCTTCACCTCTAGTCGGGTCTTCCACAAACTGGCCCATAAAATTTTCCTGCAACAGGTTGAGGAAATGTCTCCTCTTTGCAGTTGAAGCCGAACCATGACACCAATTAATATCCCAGTAATTAAAATCTCCCATTATCACTACAGTACCCACCTGTGCAGCCAACTCCATTTGTTTATATATCTGGCCTTCCATCTCCTCAGTTATTTTGGGGGGTCTATAGATTTCACCAAAAGTAATTTTTTCAGTGTTTACCTCCCTTTCTAGTTCCACCCACAAGGTTTCAACCTCCTCTCAGTCTTCACCCACTATTGTCTCTTTCACACTCCCCTTCATACCACTTCTCACATACAGACATACATCACCGCCTTCATATCACTTCTCACATACAGACATACACCACCGCCTTTCCTATTTGTCCTGTCTTTCCGAAAAAGTGTAAAACCCTGTAGATTTACAGCCCAGTCATGTGCAGAGTCTAGACATTTTTAGAAACACCAACTATATCTATATTTTCTTCCAGTATCAAGGCCTCCAGCTCCCCATTTTGCTTGCTAGACTTCTGGCATTTGTGAACATACACTTTAACTTGCCTTTCAGTTTTTCACTTTCATTATCAGAAATGTGATTATTTGACATTATTTGGGCATTTTTATTTTCACTGCTGTTTTGTAACAAAAGTATCTCCTTATCCAGTTGTGTAGTGTTCTCCCTACAGTCTGTTTCTTCCCCCCACCAATATAGTCTGACCCCTCTCTAACCTGACTACCTCTTTATTTCTACATTGACCTCCCTCCTCAGCCCTAGTTTAAATACTCCGCCAGCTAGAATTCTCTCCCCCAGCACAGCGGACCCCCTTCCATTTAGGAGGTCCTTCCCTTCAGCTTGTAGCCTAGTTCTTTAAAATTATTCTTAAGGCTCCTCCACCTACTATTTAATCTGTCGTTGGTACCCACATGGACCACGACAGCTGGATCATCACCAGCCCCTTGCAGTAATTTATCCACACATTCCACTACATGCCGAACCATGGCACCAGGGAGACAGCAAACCATTCTGTTGAGGCGGTCTTGGCGACAAATTATTCTATCCATCTTCGTGATTATAGAATCCCCTACAACTACCAATTGTCTTGCCGTAATTACCTGCATTACCATCCCTCCGACTACTAGCTGGGTTGTTCTCCCGGCTGTTAGGGAGATCAGTATCCACTAGGGCTGCCATTTCTGAGACCAACACCCTCGCATCATCAGCCAACTTGGCAATTTTGCTTGGAATATCAGAAACAAGATTGGCCTTCCTTTTCTTTGACCCCTTTCTACTTCTCCTAACTACATTAACCCAGCTACTTGCCTGGTCCTGCTGACCCATGTCTTCAACCTCCAGTTCTGCCCCACTAACTTCGTGCTCAGTCAGCATGAAAATCAGAAAATTTTGCTGGGATGACTTACAGACACATTTCTCAAGATGCTATGTTTGGCATATCATATCCCGACATTATAACTATTTTTGTTTACTTGCCCCCTTAAAGGGGTTATGTGGGGACTGAAAAGTATTAGCAGTGTATTCACTGCAGTATGTGAGTACACACGCTAATATACATTCTGGTCCCCCATCACGCTGATTATAAGATTTTCATAGATTTTTATAGCGCTGGCGGGGGATCGGAAGTCTAGTGGCACAGTCTTCCTTCATGACAACACAACTCTTCGTCATGTGACTGACCCCGCTGTACTCGATGTACTACTGCAGTGAGTACACTGCTGATACTTTTCGGTCCCAACATAACCCCTTTAAGTTCTGAGTGGTTCTTCAAATATTCTGCAAAGTGCAAGTACATTCTAGCAGGTATATAATGTAATCTGTACTACAATTCAAATATGATCTCATCTGAAAGTTTTAACCTGTCTTGTTATTTTTAAAGGACATTTTTCTTTATTACATATAGATGAAAAGCATTTATATCAAGTGCTTGATAAGTAGTTACAAATGTTGTGTGAGCAAAGGGCATTTATGCGAAGTGTGGGGATTGCTATGTTTTTGTACACGTTGCAGTTAATGCAACATAAGGTTAGAGCAATTACTCACTTATCCTCAATATGGACTATACGCCAGTATTACACTGAGGCTGGATTCACACGAGCATGTTCGGTCCGTAAAGGACGGAACGTATTTCGGCCGCAAGTCCCGGACCGAACACACTGCAGGGAGCTGGGCTTCTAGCATCATAGTTTTGTATGACGCTAGGAGTCCCTGCCTCTCCATGGAACTACTGTCCCGTACTGAAAACATGATTACATTACGGGACAGTTGTCTTGCAGCGAGGCAAGGACTCCTAGCGTCGTACATAACTCCCTGCAGTGTGTTCGGTCCGGGACTTGCAGCCGAAATACGTTCCGTCCTCTACGGACCGAACATGCTCGTGTGAATCCAGCCTAAGGGCGCTCCTTGGTCTTTTTTTCTTTCTCCCTACACTTATACAGTTGAGTGCACAAGCCATTGATCAATTGGGGTCAGTATACCTAAAATATTTGATCCACTAATTTTGCATGGTTTTAAGGAAAGAAGAACATAAATGCTAAGATGAGTATTAACTTTATTATTTTGAATATAAAAAACAAAAAGCTTTGAGGCAAACACTAAAATGTTAACAGAAAGAGTATCCACAAATTGTGACAGATGCCGTATTAAAGGGGCTGTTTCAAAGATTTTAAAGAATATGTGGAGCTTTGAAGACATTTTTTTTTTGTTCCTAAAACAGTGTGTTCGAGTGTTTTGTGCAACTTTGTAAAAAAAAAAAATGTATTAAAAATTATTTTTATTTTTTTATATACAGCTTCTATGTATCCTGGATGCATAGAAGCCGTATCCTGCGATGAAACCTGAATCCGTCACGTCATTGGGAGTGATGGCTTCGGTGACATGCAGGATCCAGCTGTTATCATTCACATCTAAGTTCATAACTAATTCAGGTTTCAGCGCGGGATACAGCTTCTATGTATCCAGGATACATAAAAGCTGTATCTGAAAAGTAAAAATTATTTTTAATAAAAACAAATTACAAAGTTGCACAAAACACTCTAATTTATTCACTGATTAGAAGAGTTAAATATGTTTCCACAGGGCTAGGTATCACCAATAGGGATATAATCACCAATATGATCACCAATAGGGATATAATTTTGTTTAAACATAACCTTAAATATTTTATTTATATCGAACTTCAACAAATATGATACAAATATATTAAATTATATGTGAAAGTCTTGTGCTTGCGCACATTGCATTGACAAAATCGTCTAAATTGTTTGGACAGACCGGATGTTTATTTTTTATTTATTATATTTTTTATGTATTATATTTTGTATTTTTTTATATATATATATTATTATTTATATGTTTATTTATCTTTTTATAGTTATTCTGTGATTTTTGCCAATTGGAGACTGGTAACCCAACTAATCCAGATGCATAATACTAGAAATTCCCTTCCCCTATAGTTGAAGGGAATGTGTCGCAAATTAAAAATTATTTTTTAAGTAACTACTTATCTTTATTATATGTTTTAAGTTTTTTTGCTGTATTTTTGTTTTCTTCCACAAAGTGGAAAGTATTAAAATTTTAATAATAATTTGACTTGTTTTCCTATGTTGGCCACCAGAGGGAGCACTTCCCAGAACTACAGCAGGGTGAATCAGGCAAAGCGAGCCGAATCACAGCTGTTGTAAATGTGGGAGGGAGACTCACCCCCTCCCTATTTTTGGCTACAAGCCAGGAAGAGGTGTCTTCAAATTGCTAAGCAGTGTTCAGCTCATTTTGGGAGTGTTTTTGGCAGAAGCTACAGGACACACCTAAAGGCTAAGGCCTTACTCACACAAACATGTTAAACATCCGTGGGACGGCCGTAGAAACAGTGGCCATCCCACGAACCTATGTAATTCAATGTGGCCGTTCACACAGCCATTGTTTCAACGGATCGTGTGAAGGGTCCGTGGGAAAATAGGACATGTCCTATCTTTTCACACATCACGCTTCCCTCCATAGACTCTCAACTATGGTGCATGCGTGACATCGCGTCCCGCAGCGCTGAGCACAGATGCACCCCGTACGTGAAAAACTGCAGTTTTTCACGTTGGAGATGCGCAGCGTTCATGTGAATCAGGCCTAAGAATGATGAAAGTCAAGAGTGAATGACTTTTCAGTTGACAGATTCACACGTGTGTATTTGATTTGGTTTTTGACACATTTTTTACACCCCGTAAAAACACGTCAAACGCTTGATTAAACTTCCAATTTACACCAATGGAAAAGCGCGCCGTTAGTACATACAACACGATTTTTTTATGCGTGCATTTTAAAAAACGCGTTGCGGAAAAGAAGCGTCTTGTCAATTCTTTGGCATGTAAAGCGCACCAAATGTTCCCATAGAGTATGGGACTCATAGAAGAAAGGAAGAAATGATCCAGCGCTGAGTCGTACTTTGGATTTAAAAAGGAAGCAGTATTCCCACCTTTATTGGGGTATTGAGATTAAAATTTAAGGGAGACGCAGTCCCAAGATATATGTAGATAGTAGGCGGTTTGCCCTGGCCTACGCGTTTCAAGCACGAGCTGTGCTCTTACTCATGGCAAAGAAATGTGAAAGCACATCCTACCTTGCCTGCTAAATATACATACATAATGAGTGTGAAAAAGTTCAGGTGAATGATTAACCCTAAATGCTGATTGTCACTGCAGGCAGAATTTACCTGCAGAAAAAAACCGGCATAGGTGTGTGTAATCAGAGAGGTATGTGTTGTAAACTGAGAAATTTATGGACCTATCCATTTCATACAAAGAATGATGACTAAATATAAATGGAAATACTCAGAGGACTAGATGTTGCGTACAATACCTCAAAATGTAAAAATCCTACAGCAGGCAAAGCAGTATTGGCCTCACAATGCATACAACATATATCACAGATGTTATATTTGCGAAGCATTAAAAACAAAATATATTACACAATTATTAGGCTGACTTGATTCCGATTGTTGCATATTTAAAGTAGCATACAAAATATTTATAATATACGGCACAAACATGCAAACAAAACAGGAATATAATTAAAAAATTGTTAAGGGAAGAAGATTAATTATTCCCGACATAAAAAGAGAATTAAATATATATATATATACACATATATGACCAAAGGAACACTATGTATGAATGATAGTTGTGTACTATCCATGCACTTGAGTTCATCATTAAATGACAGTAAATTAATCCTGTATCGTAGGTGCTTCATTGGGAGTAGTTGGAAAAAACCCGATATAAGTCAGGTCTGAATAAGGCTCTGAAAGTTTCCATGCGATTTATAGAGAATTAGTCTCGAAGATATTTACATTTTTCGTTTATGGTTTGTTAGTTTTAGAAACAATTCTTATAATTACAATTAGTTGGTAGAACCTGCCAGCTGTCATGAGCATTCATTCCAAACTATATTTTTATGGGGGACTATTAAAAGTTCCATTTAACAAAATATACAAAAGGTGAGATAAACTACATACATGAATATCTACAGCCTAAAACGAGATGTAAATGCGAGTTTGAAGTTAAGGGGATTATGTAGATATAATTGATCCTGAGGCTAATCCCTTACTGAATAATTCTAGAGTCTATTTCCAGAATAATACCCCCTAGTTGATATACCTCCAAACTGAAACACCATTGCTATTGATTATGATGAATCAGGAATATATACCCTATGTTGAGGAGATGCCTAGCATGACTGTTGGCGCTGTCCAATGTATGTGGTGCTGAATGTGCTTCAGATTGTAACACACAGTATCTATTTAAGAAATAAATAATGAAAAAATGCGTGCATTAATATCTGGAGCCAAGATGAAGTGTAAATGCGGGACAAAAGTTACAGGGGCTATATAGATATTATGAGTTCTGGAGCCAATCCCATACTAGATGTTTCATGGAATAAAACTTACAGAATACACCCCCTGGTTAACATACCTCCGTGGTGAAACACCATACCTATTGATTTCAATATAAAAAAAAAAAAATTGTATATATATAATGTGTTAAGGAAATACCTCTCATTGCCGCTAACACTGTCCATAGTCTGTGGTGCTGAATATGTTTCAAGCCACAGCATTCAATGCCATTTGTGGTAGATGATTCTGGAGTATGACCTATACCATAAGTCCCCCCCAGTTAATATACCTCTCTATCGACGCATTGTTTCTATTAATTCTAGTGGATTAAAGATATAAGTGGAGTGTTGCAGAAGTGCCTCGCATTACTATTGGCACTGTTCATAGTATGTGGTGCTGAATATACCACAAGCTATCACATTCTATGCCAGTTATGCTGAATGCTTCTAGAGTATAGCCTGGTATAATAAGTCCACTCTAACTGATATAATTCCATAGCGGAACAGTATTCCTATAAATTCTGATAAAACATGAATGCATGAAGAATGTTACAGAAATGCATCACATTACCATTGGCGCTATCCACAATATGTAGTGCTGAATGTACTTCAAACCACGACATTCAATGTAATGTGGGGAAAAAGCTGTGGAACTGTTGGTAATAGTCTATTGGCATCCTCTGGGGGCAAAATTGGATACGTATGTAAAAAAATTATATGTAATTTGTTAGTTCAATAATGAAACATAAGTTCCTTCTTGACATTAAGGCCTAACGGAAATCGTGTTTGCAGATTGTAGATCCAAAAAGCCTCCCTCGTCAAAAGGCGGTGCCTGATGTTACCCTCTCTTGTAGTACCCCTAACTTTCTCTACTGCGTAACAGCAAAACGAACTGGTGCATCGATTATGATGAGAGATGAAGTGTCTAGCTATGTTTGAGATGTTCAAAATATTGGGATTCCTAATGTAACCCAAGTGTTCTAAAACCCGTAGTTTGAATTTTCTTATTGTGCATCCCACATATTTTAAGTTGCAACTCGTGCATTCAATAACGTAAACTACGTTATTGCTGTTGCAGTTGATGTAAGACTTAATGGGAAAATTGATGCTTTCTGTGGAGTTTGAAAACTCTTTTGTGATCTTAGAAAAACTACAAACTTTACAGGGTTGCGTTCCACATTTAAAATATCCTTTATGGGTTAACCATGTGGGTTTAGGGAGACTAGTTGTTAATAACGAGGGGGCTAGCATGTTCCCGAGAGTTGGAGCTCTCCGTGACATTACTCTGCATCCATTACTCAAAACCTCTTCCAATTTGGCATCTTCATATAGAAGAGGAATATATTTGAGCACCATGTTCCTAATTAGATTAAATTGGTTACTGTACTGCAGTACCAATGTTGGTATGTTGGAGTCTATTCTTCTAGATTTTTTGGTATCTACCTTATGTTCAGATGACAAAAGAGAGTCTCTATCTTTGGCTTTAACAATCGTTTTAGCCCTCTCAAGTGTCCAATTCCTATACCCACGTGCCGTTAGTCTGCGACATATCCTAGATTCCTCTCTGGTATATCCTGACTCTGTGCTACATTTCCTCTTAGCTCTTGTTAGTTCACCCACAGGTATTGCCGAAATTGTATGTCTTGGATGGCAGCTAGTGGCGTGTAATAAAGTATTGCCTGATATAGGTTTGTGATAAATTTCTGTACACACCTTAGATCCAATCTCAGAACTGAATCTGATATCCAGGAAATCAATAGTTGTATTATTGGTGTTGTAAGTAAACCTAAGATTCAGATCGTTGTCATTGATGAAAGCCATAAACTCCGGTATGGCAGACACATCGCCCTCCCATATCAATAGGAGGTCGTCGATGTATCTGCCATACCAGTGGACATGGCTCGCATAAGTATTGGTAGTAGAAAACAAGATAGATTCTTCCCACTAAGCCATGACCAAATTGGCCAGGGATGGGGAGAACTTAGCTCCCATAGATACCCCTCTCTGCTGGAGATAAAATGTACCTGCAAAATTGAAATAATTGTGTGACATGAGGAAGTTCGTGACTTCAACTATATAACCCTGCAGTGTCAGATCGTATCCACTATACTTATACAGATGATGGGTAAGGGCTTTAATAGCAATCAAGTGTGGAATACTAGAGAGACTATAGAGAGAGACCACATCGCAGCTTAGCCACGTGTGGTCTTGATTCCAAATTTTGTTTTGAAAGATGGATAGCACATCTTTCGTATCCCTCAGATGACCGGGCACCCTTAGAACAAGTGGCTGTAAATGGCAATCCAGCCATTCTGAAATTCTCTCTGTCAGAGACCCTATACCCGATACTATGGGCCGCATCGGGGGAGGGATAATGCCCTTGTGTGTTTTTGGTAAAGCATGCATTATGGGTACCACTGGGAATTCCACATATAAATAATCATACTGTTTTCTACTCAGCAGGCCCTGGTCCAGACCCTCATCGAGTATATTCTTCAATGCATTAGATAAATCATTAGTAGGATTATAACACAGCTTCGCATAAGTATTGACATCATTCAATAGTAGGTGAATCTGGTCCATGTACATATCCTATTCATGATCGTAATGGACCCTCCCTTATCCGCCATACGAATCACTATGTCCTCATTTTCTCGTAGGGACTTAATGGCTTGTTTTTCTAAAATGGACAGATTGTGGGGAATTTTGCTGGGTCCCATTTGATTTTTGATTTTGTGCAATTCCCTTTCTACGATCGATTGGAAAGTATCCATGGATTCAGTCCGAGACTGTGTTGGATAAAACCTCGGATTCTTCGTTACAAATTCAGGTATTCGGTTGGTATTAGGCTCTTGTATTTGTTCATCAGCAAGATCTTCCAGACAAAGCAATGTCATCTGTTCCTGGAACATGAGTGTTCTATAGTTGTTACTATTGATTATAGTATCTGGTATATAATCATCGGGAACTGCTTCAGAGGTCAGGAAGTGCCTTTTTACCGTAATATTACGGATAAACTTGTTGATGTCAAGTAAAGTGGAAAAAACGTCGAAATTTTGCTTGGGCACAAAATTGAGTCATAGTGATAAGACCTTAAGTTGTATAGGGGAGAGAGGTGCAGACGACAAATTGATCACATCCAAATTCATCTGTGATTCCTCAACCTCCTGGGTTGGATGATGTCTATTTGATTTGTGTTTCCTGCCCCCCCCCCTCTTCCCCCGTTTTTTGAAAAGTCCCGCTTGCTGCCGTACTGGGACTTAAATATACGAGCCCCTTGGGCCATTTCAGGATCCGATTCTCCCTCCGCTCCATCAGTTGTTTCGGGTTCAGTCTAACTGAAACTGACCCTGTGTGAACTGGAGTTGAGTTTATACGAATTGTTACGTTTCCTTAAAATAGATCTGGTTCCACGTTTATTGAAATTTCCACCATTCCATGAATAAACGTCATTATTCCTATAATCCTGACTGTCCCGCATGAATTTGACTTTCTTGGTGTCTGCAATGGATTTCTCCAATTTTTCGAAATGATCATCCGTTCTTCTCTGTAACATGTTGAAATCTGGTGAGCTATTTGACGAACTGATTTCCTCCCTTATGGGACTCATAATTACCCGTCCAAAAATTAGCAAAAAGCACTCACAAAACTTATAAAAAGCCCCTTGAAAGACGCATAAAAAAACACTTGATTAAGCTTCCAATTTACATCAATGGGAAAGCGCGCCGTTAGTACAACACGATTTTTACGTGAGTATTTTTAAAAAACGCGTTACGGAAAAAAAGAAGTGTCTTGTCAAATCTTGGGCGCATAAAGCGCGCCAAAAGTTTGAATAGTTAATGGGACCCCTAATTACACAAAAGGCGTAAAAAAACACATAAAAAACGCCTGTATTTTAAAAGTCGCTTCACAAGAAACGCTGGTGTATTTTACACGTCTACGTTGAACTACTTTGATGATCTACGTTGAAGCTAATGCAAGAACCATGGGCAAAAACGCCACGAAAAACGCCTCAGAAAAGATTTCAATGGGAGTTCAGAGGCGGAAGCCGCAAGAAAGAAATCGCTGCTTTTTTCCCCCGTGAGCAGTCAAAAGCCACCCGGGAAAAAAACGCCTCTGCCTTCCATTGAAATCAATGCAGGGAGATTTCGGAGGTTTTATGGCGCTGATTCTGACGTGATTTCCGCATCAAAATAAGTGGCAACAAGCTCTGTGTGAACAGGGCGGCTTATATCTTTGTTTTTTAATACTTTATTACCACCTTAGAAATGGCAGTTGTCTGATTGACAGCGTTTATTACTAAGGCTTAGTGTTAGCCAGTAAAAAGGCTGCAACTAACCCCCCATTATTACATCGGTACCCACCGCCACCAAGGGTATCGGGAAGAGCTGAGTACGATCCAGTACCTGAACATCTGTAGTGATGGTCGGGCACTGGTGTGCCTGCAGGCTGATATTATTAGGCTGGGAAGTGGCCCTTCCCACCCTGGTAATGCCAGTGCATGAAACAATGTTTAAAAATATATCACACCTCCTTGGATTTTTAACATATTTATTTTTTATCCACGTTTTCTGTCCCCCTTATGGGCCATGACAAATTATAATTTTTTTTAGTCACCAGCCCCATTTAAAATTTGGAAAAAAAAAACTAAAACAAAATGAAAAATTATCACTATACCAAGAACCCGAGGGAGTGTCTATCTCACCTAGCTTGCAAATCTGAGTGAGAAGAATAAATCCAGATGGGATTGGTTGTCTCAGCAAATATTTTTTTGCTGAGGCCTTTGATTTATTTTTTGGGCTGGATTTTATGGAATGGTGGGTATGTTAGTAAGGGGACCTGCCATTCCCTCTCCCTCCATTGCGGGTTTTCCAGGTTTTCCTCCTCAGTTACTAAAATGAAAGTAATTAAAAATTCTTACTATACCCCTAGATGAATACCTTTAGGCGTGTCACTTCACAAATAAAAAATTCTCACCATACCCCTAGATGAATACCTTGAAAGGTGTTACACCCCAGAGCCTGTGTTTTGATGACATAGAGCAGTAAATGCCACTATAGTAGGCCTCAAATGTTGCATGGTGCTCTTTACCTTCTGAGCCCTGCCATGAGCTCAAACAGCAGTTTTTAACCACAAATGGGGTATTGCTGTACTTGGGATAAATTGTGTAACAAATTGTGGGGTGCCTTTCTCCTATTACCGCTAACTAAAATTCTAAATTTTGGCCTAAAGCAACAATTTATTGGTAAAATGAAATTTTTCTTTTTTAATGCCCCAATTCTAATAAATTCCACGGAACATCTGTGGGGTAAAAATGGACACAACACCACTAGATTAATTCTTTGAGGGTGAAGTTTCAAAAATGGGGTTACTTTTCTGCGGTTTGTAATACTTTGACACCCCAGAGCCTCTGTTTTCATGACAGGGCAATAAGTGCCGCCATAGTAGGGCTCAAACGTTGCATGGTGCTCTTTACCTTCTGAGCCCTGCCATGTGCTCAAACTGCATTTTGTGACCACAAATCGAGTATTGCCGTATTCAGGAGAAATTGCGTAACAAACTGTGGGGCTTTTTCTCCTTTAACCCCTTGTGAAAATGATGAATTTAGGGCTAAAGCGACATCTTCTTTAAAAAAAAAAAAAAAAGTAAAATTTTTTTACTGAACCACTGTCTGAAACAACTGTGGGGTCAAAATGCTCACTAAACTACTTGAAAAACTCATTGAGGGGTTTAGTTTCCAAAATGTGGTAATTTGTTGTGGGTTTCCACTTTACTGGTACCTTAGGGGCTCTTCAAATGCATCATGGCGCCTTAGAACAATTCCAGAAAAATCTGCACTCCAATAGCCAAATGGTGCTGTTTCCCTTCTGAGCCCTGCCGTGTGTCCAAACAGCAGTTTATGACCACATATGTGGTATTTCCGTACTCTGGAAAAGTTGTTTTACAAATGTTGGGGTGCTTTATTTGTAGAAAAAAATTAAAATTTTGAGCTAAAGCTACATCTTATTGGAAAATTATGTAATTTTTCATTTTCACTGCCCAATTCTAATGAAATCTATGAAACACCTGTGGGGTCAAAATGCTCAATACACCCCTAGATGTGTTCCTCAAGCGGTGTAGTTTCCCAAATGGACTCACTTTTGGGGGGTTTCCACTGTACTGGTACCTTAGGGAGCTTTACAAATGCGACATACTGCAGAGAAACCAATCCAGCAAAATCTGCGCTCCAAAAGCCAAATGGCATGCCTTCCCTTCTGAGTCCTGCCGCTTGCCTAAACATCAATTTATGACCACATGTGGGGTATTTCCGTACTCTGGAGAAGTTGCTTGACAAATGTTGGGGTGTTTTTTCTCTTTTATTTGTTGAAAAATTATACATTTTGAGCTAAATCTACATCTTATTGGAAAATAATGTAATCTTTCATTTTCACTGCCCAATTCTAATGATATCTATGAAACAACCGTGGGGTTAAAATGCCCACTACACCTCTAGATGAATTCCTTGTTGGGTGTAGTTTTCAAAATGGGGTATTTTTTGGAGTATTTCCTTTGTTTTGGCACCTCAAGACTTCTTCTAACCTGACATGGTGCCTAAAATATAATCTAAAAGAAAGAGGGCCCTAAAATCCACTAGGTGCTCCGTTGTTCCTGAGGCCTATGTTTCAGTCCAGTAGCACACTAGGGCCACATGTTAGAAATTTCTAAAAACTGCAGATTCAGGGCAATTAATATTCAGTTGTGTTTCTCTGGAAAAACCTTTAATATTACAGAAAAAAAAATGGATTAAAATGGCATTTCTGCCCAAAAAAAATGTCATTAGCAAATTTCTCTTCCACTTTGCTTTAATTCTTGTGAAACACCTAAAGGGTTAATAAACGTACTAAATGCTGTTTTGAATAATTAAAGGGGTGCTGGTTTTAAAAGGGGGTGATTTGTCGGAGTTTCTAATATATAGGTCCTTCAAAGTCACCACAAATTTTCTTGAGAATGTGAGAAATTGCTGCTAAACTTATAACCCACTGAAGTGATATATGAGTAAAACGTATACATTTTATTTCATAACTCTCTAAAAACAGGGGTATAGACACCACTGTGAAAAGCCCCACCGTGTGCATTAAAAACATATTAAACACATACTCCAAGTCCTGGTTCGTTTGTGAACCCTCTCTGACTGGGTATACTTGAAAGATGCAAAATATGGGATCAACGTTTCAACATTGGTGTAACAGTGGATTAGACCCTAAAACACACCGGAGCCTGCAGTTACCGCTCCTAAATCTCCTGGTGCTAAGGTACACAACAATGCCACTGTTCCCTACGCTATGATCCCTCACTAACCTGACCCTACGCGTTTCTATACATATCATCAGGGGTCTGTAACTTGGTCATTCTGGCTAGGATGCCAGCGATATTGATTCATTAGCAGATATTCTGCTGTACAACACGGAAGCGTGCACGCATAGATGTCAGCGGCACGCTTCACTTCGGGACTCAGAGTTGATATAACTAATACTCCTCCCCAAACTTATAAGCCTTGTAATGTCCCAGAAAAAAAAAAAGGTTGTTCAAAAAACGATGCCAACTTAAAGTGGACATATGGGAAATGTTAACCAGTAACTATTCTCTGTGGTATACCTATCTGTCTTACAAGCAGATACATTAAAATTTAGAAAACTGCTTATTTTTGCAAATTTTCTCAAAATTTTGTTGTTTTTCACAAAAAAATATTGAATTTATCGACCAAATGTTATCTCTAACATAAAGTACAATGTGTCACGAGAAAACCATTTCAGAATCGCTTGGATAGGTGAATGCATTCCAAAGTTATTACCACATAAAGTAACACATGTCAGATTGTAAAAATGAGGACATTTGGTCCAAAAGTGGCTGCGACGGGAAGGGGTTAATACACAGATGTAGCCGTCTTTAGCTTGACTTTTAACACATTAAATACACAAATTAACTTTTTCAATGACCTTTCAATGGCTTTTGTTGTGATTTCACGGTGCAGCAAGTTATCACAGTCAAGATAAAGATGGCTACATCCGTAAATATATATATATAAACATTAATAACCATCAACATATCAATAACTACATAATATAGGAAGGGGTCTTTGAAGTCTCTGTAGCATCTCCAACTTAGCAACCTCAGCACCACCTCTACACCCTCAGCCGCATCTCGCCGATTCAAGGGCCCTCCCGCTAGGGGCGTTGCTAGCACCGAACCTTCGGGGCCCAAGACCCAGATCTTTGGCCCGGTGCCCCGGATCCCCGATGACTGCCACAATTGCGACCGCACCACAGCTATAAAAGTTACTTTAGTAACTAGGGCCTTTGTAATAAAATACACGGGCCCCTGTTATTATAGTAACGACACATACTTACCCATCTTTGTTCCCAAACGCAGCGGAAGTCCTGACGTCTTATCGCATCATGAAGTCACGACGCTGTGCGCCGCAGATGACGTCACAACGATAGATGGTGTCGGGACATCTGCTGCACCTGGAGCCGAAGAAGAGGGTAAGTGTAACTTTGTGATCTGCTGGGGTCCTGTATCTAAGCCTACCTTACGGTAGGCTTAGATAAAGGGTCTAACAGACAGTATCACACATGGACCCTGTATCTAAGCCTACCACATGTTAGGCTTAGATACAGGGCCCCAGCAGACAGTAATCTTATGCAGTATAAGATTACTGTCTGCTGGGGTCCTGTATCTAAGACTACCTTGTGATAAGCTTAGATACAGGGTCTAACAGACCGTGTCACACATGAACCCTGTATCTAAGCCTCCCATCTGTGTTACTAATGTGGTATGTTTTGTGTGTTTGTGTTTTTTTACAGGTTCGGTTGTTGGACTACGTCGGATTCGAGGACCGTTCGATGATGTGATCACATGGTATTCTTAGATATATGGCCCATGTCTGATCCTGTCTGATGGGCCCTGTGTCTAAGCTTAGCACATAGTAGGCTTAGATACATGGTCTAACAGAGAGGATCACTCATGGGCCCTGTAGCTAAGCCTACCACCTGTGTTACTAATATGGTATTTTTTGTGTGTTTGTGTTTTTTTACAGGTTCGGTTGTTGGACGACGTCGGATTCGAGGACTGTTCGATGACGGCTTTTTTATTTTCAATCAAATGGTTAACCAGGGTAGTTTGGGAGTTTTTTATTTCAATAAAATATTTTATCTATGTCTTGGTATTTTCTTTTAAACTTTATTACTGCCGCCTTAGTAATGGCCGCTGGCTGATTGACAGCGTCCATCACTAAGGCGAGGCTTAGTATTAGCAGGTGCAGAGACTAACACCGGCCCCCATTACCGCCACCAAGGGTACTGGGAAGAGCCGGGTACGATCCAGTACCTGACCAACTGTAGCGATGCTCGGGCACTGGGGCAGCCGCAGGCTGGTACTATCAGGCTGGGAAAGGCCAAAAACAATGGCCCTTCCCCCCCTGGTAATGCTAGGCAGCTGTGTTGTATCTGGTTGGCTATAAAAATTGCAGGGGGGGACCCAAGTCATTTTTTAAAATTTTGTATTTATGTTTTAAATAAATAATTGCAAAAAACGACATGCCCCCGCCATTTTTCATAGCCAGCCAGATACAACATAGCCATAGCAGCGTAGCATCGATAACCATTTTATTGAGCAAAAAAAAAGCTGTCATCAAAGTAGTCCTCGAAACCGACATAGTCCAACAACCGAACCTGTAAAAAAACACAAAAAAAATGAACACATAAAAAAGCAAAACAATTCTTATACTTACCTTTCCTGGGTCCAGCGCTGGAGCCGCAATGTCAACGAGCTGGGCCCTATATGTTAACCTATCATATGTGATACAGTCTGCTGAGCCACTGTATCTAATCCTATACATAGTGTTAAGGATCTGCCAGGCACAGCTTCTGTATCCACGCCCATAGGTAATCAGTCTGCACCTGCTTCTATGTCTGTGAGACTGACTCCATCTTCCACCACTCAGGATCGCAGGCTTAGGAGTGGGAGAGCCTATCACAGCCTGGCCAGACGGAGCTAGCTCCCGCCCTCTGTCTATTTATACCTGCCTTTCCTGTTCCTCCTTTGCTTGTGATTCTTCTCTGTTGGTTTCCTGGCCCTGCTGCAGCTTCTTGAACTACTTGTCCCTGCTTCGTATTGACCCTGGCTTACTGACTACTCTTCTGCTCTGCGTTTGGTACCTCGTACACTCCTGGTTTGACTCGGCTTGTTCACTACTCTCCTGCTCTGCGTTTGGCACCTTGTACCCTCCTGGTTTGACTCGGCTCGTTTACTACTCTTGTTGCTCACGGTGTTGCCGTGGGCAACTGCCCCGCTTCCCTTTGTTCTGTGTTTCCTTGTCTGGATGTCTGTCGTGCACTTACTGAGTGGTGGGTAGATTAGGGCTCACTTGTCTGTTTCCCTATCCCTGTCATTACACATAGCTATAGGGTCAGAGTGCTACAGATATGCTGTCTCATATTTACTGTATACACACACATACATATACACACATATACATACGAGCACACACATTTTTTTTTTCCTTGTACAAACATATGTTTGTACAAGGATACTTACTGCTGGGGCCCTCTATCTAAGGGTATGTTCACACGGCCAAATTTCAGACGTATACGAGGCGTATTATGCCTCGTTTTACGTCTGAAAATATGGCTACAATACGTCGGCAAACATCTGCCCATTCATTTGAATGGGTTTGCCGACGTACTGTGCAGACGACCTGTTATTTACGAGTCGTCGTTTGACAGCTGTCAAACGACGACCCGTAAATTTACTGCCTCGGCAAAGAAGTGCAGGGCACTTCTTTGCCACGTAATTTGAGCCGTTCTTCATTGAAATCAATGAAGCACGGCTCAAGGTTTACGAGCGTCTCAGACGCCTCGTAAATTACGAGGAGGAGCTTTTACGTGTGAAACGAGGCAGCTGTTAACAGTCTGTCTTTTCACACGTAACTGCCTCTCAGCGTGTGAACATACCCTTAGTCTATCATGTGTGATACTTATTGCTGGGGCACTGTATTTAAGTCTATCATGTGCGATACTGTCTGCTGGGCCATGTATCTAAGCCTATCATGTGTGATACTGTCTGCTGGGGCCATGAATCTAAGCTTATCATGTATGATACTGTCTGCTGAGACAAGGTGGGTATGTGGGACTACCTACAGGGGACTGCATGGCACTTTATACAAGGGGGATGTATGGCAGGGTGTGTGGAACCATACAGGGGGGTTATGACACTATATACAGGGGCATTGTGTGGGGAACGCTCCTACAGATGTCTTTGATTAGAGCCCCGAGACATAACTTTGCTTGGGACCACAGAAATGCCAAATTTTCACGTGAGGGTTAGTACAAGAATACTTACTGCTTGGGCCTGTATCTAAGTATCTAAGGATACATTCACACGAGCGTGACAGATTTATGTGCATAAATCTGGTCGTGTGCGTTGCCTTTTGCATCAGTGTGCTTTGCGTGTGACATGTGTTTTTCACGCACCTGCAAACACTTTTTTTTTTTTTTCAATGTAATTGATCCCTAGAAATTTGCTAAACATAGCCAGACCTTCGATCTTCTCAGGAGCGAACGGGATCCCGAAACAACTAGACACCTGCTCCACAGTGCGCAACAGAACCGAATACATTAACAAACCAGCCGGGCCAATACGCAAAAAAAAATCATCCGGATAGTGAAGGACCGAGTCCAAACCAGACTCGTCCCTCACCCCCTCAAGTTTGAACAGAAACGCCAGACCAGTTATCCGACCATTAATCACCGACACTGACAAACCGTCCTTACAAGCCTTTCCCAGCATGTACAAAAGCAGAACCACACGATCCTCATCTGTGTCACATACACCCACCAACTCACCCAGATGTGTCCGCAACCCACACCATAGTATATTTATCCCAAGTTCCAGGAGCCAAGGGCCCCCTCACCAAATCTACTGCCGCTCCAAAACCAGGGACAAAAGCCATTTGGTACCCAGGGACAAAAGCCATTTGGTACCCAGTTGCTCTGCATCTGGTACCAACTCCCGAAACTGATCCCACTGAAATTGAGATAAAGCATCAGCGAGAGAATTTTGAACTCTTGGCACATGGGAAGCACATATCCACATATTAAGGCCTAGACAGCGCAGCACCAAATGCCACAACAAACGCACCACTGGATGCGAGCCAACTGACAACTTATTCACACAGTGAACCACACTCATGTTGTCACATAAAAAAATGAACTTTTTTGTTCTGGAGCTCCTCACACCAGACCTCAAGCACTACCACAATAGGGAACAAATCTAATAATGCCAAATTTCTAGTCAAACCAGCAGCTTTCCATTCTTGCGGCCATTCACCAACACACCACATCCCAGCAAAGTAAGCACCAAAATCATGCACCCCTGCTGCATCCGTAATGAAATCCACATTTGGCACCACCTGATCCATCCACATCAACCAACCATTATAAGATCTCAAAAAATCTGCCCAAACAGCAAGATCCGCCTTGTGATCAGCATTTAATCTAATGAAATGCAAGGGGCACGATACTCCAGCCGTCACCTAAGCCAAGCGACGCGAGAAAAACCATCCCATCAGCAGAATCCTGCAAGCAAAGTTCAGCTTACCAAGCAACGATTGTAACTGCTACAAGCAAATCTTTTTGGCCAACAAAGTCGCCTTCACGCAAGAAAGCAGGTCCTCCAAATTATCCGATGGCAACCTGCACTCCGTGGCCCAAGAATCCAATTTGATCCCTAGAAATTTGATAAACGTAGCTGGACCTTCCGTCTTCTCAGGAGCCCACGGGATCCCGAAACAACTAGACACCTGCTGCACAGTGCGCAACAGAACCGAATACACTAACGAACCAGCCGGGCCAATACACAAAAAATCATCCAGATAGTGAAGGACCGAGTCCATACCAGACTCGGCCCTAAATACCCATTATACAAATGTACTAAATCTCTCAAAATAAGAACAATGCTGGAGGTGCAGGAAAAAGAGAGTCTCCAAGGGCGCTGCTACACTTAGGTTAACACATCAATTTGTGAACTATAATAAGTCATGTAAGAATATGAATCATAAAAAGGTTATTTATTGATAATAAGGCTACGCGTTTCAATGCCGCATCGGCATCTTCATCAGGCCATAAAAAAATGTACAAACTTCATTGCTTAAATACAACCGTACTATTAGGAAAAAAAAACGCCAATGTGACCGGGGTCAGAGTACCTCAATGACATCATAGGTCAAGGTTTAAAATTAGAGTATCAATGTTAGTAAAGACAATAAATAGTTATACATATGTGAGGGGAAGAACAACAATATCTTACAATAATATAGAACAAAACCATAAAACATTAGAAAAAATTACATAATAGTGTGATAAACCTCACTTAGGATACTAACGCGGCGCGCTAGACATCCAAAAGGATGCTGAAATCAAAAACATCCATTTGGATGCCAAAGTAACATCCATTTGGATGCTAAAAACCTAAGCATCCATTTGGATGCATAAATTGCATATAAGACATCCATTTGGATGCCAAAGTAACATCCATTTGGATGCTAAAAACCTAGCATCCATTTGGATGCATAAATTACATATAAGACATCCGTTTGGATGCTAAAGAAGAGGGCATCAGCTGAATGCTAAGCCAAACAGATTAGACATACTTTTGGAATAGTAGAACACAACGAGTCCCGCGTAAAAGCCGCAAGAAGAGTATTACACATCCATTTGGATGTTAGTAGGATAAAAAAACAGCAGATACAATTGGAGGAAAAATATGGTGTAGAATAATATAAAAACGTGTAGAGGCTAAACATAGAATATAATAAAATATGATAAATGCATTATTAAAATTATGTAAAAAGGTCTATATGCAAAAGTATATGAACTATACAGGGTTATACAAATATAAAAAGATATTACAGTAACATTTCATTTAAGAGAATGTAATAGTGTATAGAAAGTGGAATAGTAAATTTATATTAGTTCAATAGAGAAACAGAAAATCGGAAAGCTGAAATTATGAGGAAAACGAAAAAAAAAAAAGGGCTAGCAGGGTGCCATAGATTACTGAGAGATGGCAACTGAATCGGTGGGCATAACTGAAGAAAGAACCACTGAAAATTCTTGTGGGATTATCAATAAGAGGAAAAAGAGGACAGGACTTCAAAGTGTCAATGTTTCAATAGAATCGTAATACTTTTATAATTTTTATTCAAGGGTTAATTCTGATATATCGTTCAGACCTTCTGGTTGGAGGGTCTTAAGTTTGAAGATCCAGTCGTTTTCACGTTGTTTCAGCTTGCCGAATCTGTTAGTAACATTAAGTGGGATCTGTTCTATGGGTGTAATAAGTATGTTACTGAAAAGGCTGTTATGTGAAGAAGCAAAGTGACGGGAGATACTATGCTTCATAAAGCCCGTATTTATATTGAACCTATGGTTATTAATTCTTGTCCGTAGGCATTGTGTTGTGCGACCGATATACTGTAAGTGGCAGGGACATTCCAACATATAAATTACATAGGAGCTTCCACAGTTAAGGAAGCTCCTAATAGTAAAGGATTCCTTGGTTACTGTAGATGTATAAGTGGTGGTTTTGTGAGCCATATTAATGCAACACATGCAATGTTGTCGACCACATTTATAGGAACCAATTGTCTTAGGGAGCATGGTCGAGCAAGGAATCATGGAGCTCCTTAATCTGCTGGGTGCAAAAATATTTTTAAGGGACTTGGAACGTCTAAAAGTAATGATTGGTCTGTCTGGTAGCTCTGCTTTTAAATAGGGATCGCTCTTCAGGATATGCCAGTGTTTAGCTAAAATCTCCCTAATGCTTTTGTTTCCACTGTTAAATGAGGTGATGAAATAGTTACTAAAACTACGGCTCTATTTTTTGGCTACTTTTTGCTCAATACAGGATTCTTGAGATAATTGGGCACCCTTAGAGAGTGCCCCTTTAATAAGATGAAAAGGGAAGTTTTTTCTTTAAATCTCGTTTCTAATAAATTACATTCTTCGATGAAGTCCGTATCAGTAGTGCAGTTTTTCCTAACCCTTCTGAACTGTCCGAAAGGGACATTTTTTATCCATGGAGGATAATGGCCACTATTAAAATTAATATAACTATTGACATCCACAGATTTAAAATGTGTCTTTGTTATAAACTTATTCGTAGTAATGTCAAAAGTAATGGTCAGGTCTAAAAAGTCTAAAGTCTAAAGAGGAGGTCGTCAATATAGAGCATGTAGAGTAAAATATTATTACTAAAAGGGTGATCACGATAGATATACAGATCTTCAAAAGATCCCATATAAAGATTGACATATGCGGGCGCAAACCTTGAACCCATAGCACATCCTTTAACCCCTTCAGGACCGAGCTCATTTTGGCCTTCAGGACCAGACCCATTTTTACAAATCTGACATGTGTCTCTTTATGTGGTAATAACTCTGGAATGCTTTTACCTATCCAAGCGATTCTGAGACTGTTTTCTCGTGACATATTGTACTTTATGTTAGTGAAAAAATTTGGTCGATAAATTCAATATTTATTTGTGAAAAACACCAAGATTTAGAGAAAATTTGCAAAAATTAGCATTTTTCTAAATTCAAATGTATCTGCTTGTAAAACAGATGGTTATACCACCCAAAATAGCTACTATTTCACATATCCCATATGTCTACTTTATGTTTGCATTGTTTTTTAAACGTCCTTTTATTTTTCTAGGACGTTACAAGACATAGAACTTTCTCAGCAATTTCCTACATTTTCAAGAAAATTTCAAAAGGCTATTTTTTCAGGGACCAGTTCAGTTGTGAAGTGGCTTTGAGGGCCTTAAATATTAGAAAGTCCCCATAAATCACCCCATTTTGAAAACTGCACCCCTCAAAGTATTCAAAACAGCATTCAGAAAGTGTTTTAACCCTTTTAACCATTTCACAGGAATTAAAACAAAGTAGAAGGGAAATTTACAAATTTCATATTTTTTGCCAAAATTCATTTGTAGTACATTTTTTTCTGTAACACAGAAGGTTTTACCCAAGAAACGCAACTCAATATTTATTGCTCAGATTCTGCAGTTTTTAGAAATATCCCACATGTGGCCCTAGTGCGCTACTGGACTGAAGCAAAGGCCTCAGAAGCAAAGTAGCACCTAGTGGATTTTGGGGCCTCCTTTTTGTAGAATATATTTTAGGCACCATGTCCAGTTTGAAGAGGTCTTGTGGTGCCAAAACAGTGGAAAACTCCCAAAAGTGACCCCATTTTGGAAACTACACCCCTCAAGGAATTTATCTAGGGGTATAGTTAGCATTTTGATCCAACAGTTTTTTTGCTAAATTTAATGGAATTAGTCTTTGAAAATGAAAATCTACTTTGTTTCTGAAAAAACATAGAATTTTCTAATTTTTACAAGGAATAAAGGAGAAAAAGTACCCCAACATTTGTAAAGCAATTTCTCCCGATTACAGCAATACCTCATATGTGGTAATAAACGGCTGTTTAGACCCACGCCAAAGCTCAGAAGGGAAGGAGCGACATTTGGATTTTGGAGCGCAGATTTTGCTGGAATGGTTTTCAGTGCCATGTCGCGTTTGCAACGCACTGGAGGGACCAAAACAGTAGAAACCCCCAAAAGTGACCCCATTTTGGAAACTACACCCCTCAAGGAATTTTTTTAGGGGTATAGTTAACATTTTGACCCACAGGTTTTTTGCTGAATTTATTTGAATTAGTTTGTGAAGATGAAAATCGACTTTGTTCTGAGAAAACATAGAATTTTCTAATTTTTAAATGGAATAAAGGAGAAAACGCACCCCAACATTTGTAAAGCAATTTCTCCCGATTACGGAAATACCCTATATGTGGTAATAAACAGCTGTTTAGACCCACAGAAGGGCTCAGAAGGGCTCAGAAGGGAAGAAGTGCCATTTGGAGCGCAGATATTGTTGGAATGGTTTTCGGTGCCATGTCGTGTTTTCAAGGCCCTGGAGGGACCAAAACAGTAGAAACCCCCAAAAGTGACCCCATTTTGAAAACTGCACCCCTAAGGTATTCACCTAGTGGTTTAATGAGTGTTTGTACCGCTAGGTTTTCATAGCCGGAATCATGGTATTTAGGTGGTAATTTTTTTACCAAATCTATTATTTTTGGTACATGGTTGCCTTCCACAGCATATTAACCCGTAGAAGTGCATTTGCCAGTGTATGTAACTGTGTCGTGCCAACAAAGCAGATGACCAACAAATGTGTCAGTCCACAGCTGTTAACAACAGTTAAAGCAGGGAGAATTTAAATTAGAACTGCATTGGACTGAAGGGCAATATATTTGAGAACTGGAGGAAAAAAATTAGAACTTGAGCATGTTCACAGGATGAAAGAACAGGGCTTTATAATGTCACTTCTTTTTTTCAAAGGGACTAGTCATACAACATCTCTTTAGCCCCATAAATCTCTATATCCGAGACGAACGTGTCAAGGGACGTTGGCACAGCATTACAGGTCCCTGCCCGTCAAAGTAGGAACCGTAATTTGCGCAAAACAACCAATCACCTACAGAATATATAAAAGGGCAGTGTCCAACACCATCTTTATGGACAGTAAAGGATCACTAATCCCCTAAGATATTGTCAGTTTTCCTGGAAGTATTTTCGGGTTTAACGGGTTGTGCAAAAGCCTGAACAAAAAAAAAAACATAACGTATTGATCAGGAACAGCTCGTAAATTGAGTAACCTCCAAATATAAAGAACTATGCCCATATCACCAAACAGTTTATAAGAATTAATATAATAGCTTTATATGGCAGGACATAGTTCTAATAATAGGCAAACTCAGGAAAATTATAAAAAAAAATATGTATTGAAGGAATATTACATTTATATGAAATGTCAACTGACATTATTTTGAAAACTCTACCCTTCAAGGTATTCATCTAGGGGTATAGTGAGAATTTTGTTAGGGGTTTTTCAAAAATATTTTAGTTTTGTGTGACCAATTATAACGTGAAACCACGTAGGTATTCATCTAGGGGTATAGTGAGAATTTTGTTACGGGTTTTTCAAACATTTTTTAATTTGGTGTGACTAATTATAACGTGAAACCACTTTAGGTATTCATCTAGGGGCGTAGTAAGAATTTTTAGTTTTGTTTCGGCTTCTTTTAAATTTTGTGGGCAAAAATTATTTGATATAAAATTACTCTGCTTCAAAAATCAATTTAGAATGGCCAATTTGTAAAATAAACGGGTGTATAAATAAAATAATCTAAAACTCTTGGGAGGTATGGTAAATTTTGAAGCATTCATTGATGCATAGGCTTGGCTTTTTGGGGCATGTCTCACACTGGTGGATAGTGTCTTTCCTAATGCCTTTTTTGGAACACACCCGACATCTTTTCTGGGGTCTTGTTTTCTTGTCAGTGGGGGGATTTAATGAGGGAAAGTGCTGGCCTGTAATTATACGGCAACTATAATCTCCCTAAGAAGTGCCCTCGCCTTCTGGGTTGTCAAATAAAAGGGCCTTGATTATTGTCTCCTGAAATTGGAGAAATGTGTTTCGATTTCCTGCGTATCTGGACACCACAAATGCGTTATACATTGCCATTTGGGTGAGGTGGGCTGCCAGCTTCTTGTACCAGGTCTTACTTTTCCGCATGGCACTATACGGCTTTATGACCTGATCAGATAGATCCACCCCACCCATAAAGCGGTTATAATCCAGTACGCAGGCAGGCTTGGAAGTTGTGGTGCTGGAGCCACAAACTGGAACATTGATGCTGCTATCCTTATGGATGCTAGTTAGAATGTGGACATCTTTCTTGTCCCTATATTTCACTAGCAATATGTTGTTACTGCACATTGCTTTGCTTTCCCCTTTTGGCAAAGTCTGGCCCAGGAGGCATTTGGGGAGGCCCTTAGAATTTTTTTTGATTGTGCCATAGGCCACTGTCGCTCTTGCCAAAAGGCACTTTTGGAGAGGGATGCTGTTATAAAAATTGTCTATATAGACATGATATCCCTGGCCAAGTAGCGGGTGTACAAGATCCCACACAATTTTTCCGCTGACAGTAAGGGAAGGGTGGCACTCTGGGGGATCAATTTTGGAATCCCTTCCCTCATAAATCCGGAAACAATGGGTGTACCCGGTGGAACTTTCACAGATCTTATAGAGCTTTATTCCATACCGGGCCCTTTTATTTGGGAGGTATTGATGGAAGTGGAGCCTTCCCTTAAAACTGACGAGAGACTCGTCGACCGCAATATTTTTATCTGGGGTGTAGATTTGGGCAAATTTTAAATTCAAATGATTTATGACAGGCCTTATCTTAAATAAACGGTCATAATTTGGATCATTGGGGGGTGGGCAGCGGGTATTATCTGCGTAATGCAGAAATTTGAGGACGACCTCAAATCTTCTTCTGGTCATAATGGTGCCATAAAGGCGGGTATAATATAGGACATCCGATGACCAGTGGTCCCTAATGCTGGGTTTCTTTATGAGGCCCATATTCAGTAACAGGCCCAAAAATTTGCAAAGCTCCTCAGAGTTTGTGGGGGTCCAATTTTGGTCTTTGGCATAGTAGGTTGTGGGATTGTTGGCGAGAAATTGTTCCGCAAATAAATTAGTCTGTTTCACCATTACATTTATAAATTCAGCGGAGAAAAATAATTTAAAAAAATCAAACTCTCCAAACCCAGTGGTCTCCACTTGGATTCCCGAGGATGCGGTGAAGTCGGGAACCTGGGGGGCTTAACTTGTAGCAGGCATCCATATCGCCTCACTATCGGGGGGGTCAGAACCAGCAACTCTTCTGCGCTGCTGGGGGGGCTCATCAGACTCGCTAGACGAAGATGATGTCAGCACGAACTCCATTTCATCTTCGCTAGCAGAGTCTGTATCTGAGCACAGCATAGCGTACGCCTCCTCTGGGCTATAAAATTTCTGTGCCATATTGTAGTAATGGACACTACAATGTAACAGCTCTAATTTTATTGTAACCCTAAAATGTAACTGTCACTAAGAAAAAAAAAAAATGTTAGAATTTTTTTTTTTATATCTTTTTTTTGTATTTTTGGTATTTTTTATTAACTGGAAACAAACTGGCGCTCTCAAAAACGTAGGAGCGGGATGGAACTGACTGGGTCACTGCGTAAAACTGTGACTGTATGTGGCACGGCAACAGTGAATGGTGGCGATCTGTGTGTATTGGACTGGACTCTGACACGGATCAATGTTCTCTCGCTGGGCAGTGAGGGGATGATCTGGGGGTATTTAGGCTATCGCCTAACGTAATATGGCGCAGTATTTTCACTGGGGTAATGGGTGGGCGATTTGGGGATTATTTTATAACTACTGGGACAGGAGAGATCTGAGGAGATCTGGGAGGATCTGGGGAGATCTGAGGAGATCTAAAAGAGATCTTTATTCACTTTATTTTAACTTTTTCTGTCTGACAGGGTTTCACACGACGATTCTCACAAGCTCTTTGACAGAAATAAGCCTGTCAGAGTCGGCGATGAGGAGAATCCTCTGTCTTTTGTTTACATATGCTGTGATTGGTCATTCATTTTTGAATGACCAATCACAGCGATCGACGTCACAGGACCACTTTGATTGGTCCTGTGCCGGCGAGCAGCAAGTGTTTGTTGCAACTCGCCGCCGCGATCTGCCTGCTGTCACCATGTCAAGTGACATGGTGACAGTTTATCGTCTGGACGTTACTGTACGTGATAATGCGGGAATGCGCCGCAGATTATGACGTACAGTAACGTGATCCGGCGGGAAGGGGTTAATTTGGTTAAAATATTTGTTGTCAAAGCTAAATGAATTATGGTTGAGAATAAAATCGACACACTTTGTTAAAAATTTAATTTGGCTGTCAGGCATGCAGGGTTTGGCAGAAAGTGCAGACTCAATAACCTCAAGACCTTTAGTATGAGGGATATTGCTGTATAGTGCCGTTACATCTGCAGTTAAAAAGTTGATGGGGTACATCGAATCGGTGATATTAATTGTGCGAAGGTTCCTTATCACTTGTGTTGAGTCTTTTAGGTATGAGGGTAAGCTAACAACCAAAGGTTGAAGATGAAGGTCAATAAAGTGCGAAAGATTACTGGCCAAAGACCCAATTCCAGAGATTATTGGGCGTCCAGGTGGATTTGTAATTGATTTGTGCACTTTGGGAAGGTGATACATGAAAGCCATATTTGGAAAAGGTGCATTAAGGAAGCCCTTTTCTTTTTTGGTGATCAAGCCCTCTTTAAATGCTGTATCAATGAGATTGACATATTTGAGTGCATGTGTAGGTAGAGGATTCTCTGCTAATTTAAGATAAAAGTTACTGTCATCTAGGATCCTAAATGTCCCTCCCAGATATTTGTCCCTATCCATGATTACAATTCCTCCGCCTTTGTCAGCAGAACGTATCACGATGGTATCATTCTTTGCTAGTAGTTTGAGGGAGTTTCTCTCCTGATAGGTCAGGTTGTCAGGTTTATTAATAGGTCTGTCCAAAGATCTAAATTCATTCCCTACTAGGGTGGAGAAAGTTTCTAAAAAGGAACCTTGATGATGCAAAGGGTAAAAACTCGATTTGGGCTTTAAATCCGTGGTTATTAATGCGGAAGATGTGTTTTGTGCAATTGGCTCTGGGATAAGGGCTGATGTTGGGAGCGTTGGGCCCATTTTGGAGAGAGAAAAATGTCTGGTTAGGGTTAGCTTGCGGACAAATTTAGGTCCATAAAAAGATCGAAAGTATTGGGTGGTGTAACAGCACAAAAGGAGAGACCCTTACTGAGCAGACTGATCTCGTGTGTATTAAAATTGTGTGAAGATAAATGAAAAAGTTTGGTCTTTAATGGTTTGTCCGATATTTCTTTAGATTTGTTGAGAGAGGTCGTTTTGTTACGCTTGCGGCCTCCTCTTCTTCCTCTATATCTAGCTTTCTTTTGGTCGATATTTTTTGGACCAATGGGAAGAAGTGAGTAATGGTTTGTACTTTGGGGCTTACGAGATATGTTATAAGGTGATCGTCGCTGTTGATGGTTGGCATGACAGGTGGCATTGCCAGTTGAGAGGGAAGTCCTAAAAAAGAAGTAGTAGCATCCATAAATGAAGTAGGAGCTAAAAGAGGGGGATTAGATATGACACATGATGCATCATTGGGTGGTGATGTAGGGTGTCTATCGTGATCACCCTTTTAGTAATAATATTTTACTCTACAAGCGCTATATTGACGACCTCCTCTATATTTGGAGGGGTAATGAGGCAGAGCCTGCGTCTTTTATTGAATTTTTAAATCAGAATAATTTAGGATAATCTTTTACCCACACCTTCTCTGCTACGTCCATTGACTTTTTAAACCTGACCATTACTTTTGACATTACTACGAATACGTTTATAACAAAGACACATTTTAAATCTGTGGATGTCAATAGTTATATTAATTTTAATAGTGCCCATTATCCTCCAGGGATAAAAAATTTCCCTTTCGGACAGTTCAGAAGGGTTAGGAAAAACTGCATGGCTGATACGGACTTCATCGAAAAATTTAATTTATTAGAAACGAGATTTAAAGAAAAAAACTTCCCTTTTAATCTTATTAAAGGGGCACGCTCTAAGGCTGCTCAATTATCTCAAGAATCCTGTATTGAGAAAAAAGCAGCCAAAAAAGAGAGCCGTAGTTTTAGTAACAATTTCATCACTTCATTTAACAGTGGAAACAAAAGCATTAGGGAGATTTTAGATAAACACTGGCATATCCTGAAGAGCGATCCCTATTTAAAAGCAGAGCTACCAGACAGACCAATCATTACTTTTAGACGTTCCAAGTCCCTTAAAAATATTTTATCACCCAGCAGATTAAGGAGCTCCATGATTCCTTGCTCGACCATGCTCCCTAAGACAATTGGTTCCTATAAATGTGGTCGACAACTTTGCATTAATATGGCTCACAAAACCACAACTTATACATCTACAGTAACCAAGGAATCCTTTACTATTAGGAGCTTCCTTAAAGAGGCGCTGCAATGTAGATTACAGTAACGTTTTTATTTTTAAAAAACGAGCATTTTTGGCCAAGTTATGACTATTTTTGTATTTATGCAAATGAGGCTTGCAAAAGTCCAAGTGGGCGTGTTTAAAGTAAAAGTCCAAGTGGGCGTGTATTATGTGCGTACATCGGGGTGTTTTTACTACTTTTACTAGCTGGGCGTTCTGACGAGAAGTATCATCCACTTCTCTTCAGAACGCCCAGCTTCTGGCAGTGCAGACACAGCGTGTTCTCGAGAGATCACGCTGTGACGTCACTCACAGGTCCTGCATTGTGTCGGACGAGCGAGGACACATCGGCACCAGAGGCTACAGTTGATTCTGCAGCAGCATCAGCGTTTGCAGGTAAGTAGCTACATCGACTTACCTGCAAACGCTGATGCTGCTGCAGAATCAACTGTAGCCTCTGGTGCCGATGTGGCCGACACGATGCAGGACCTGGGGCAGGAAGTGAGTGACGTCACAGCGTGATCTCTCGAGAACACGCTGTGTGTCTGTGCACTGTCAGAAGCTGGGCGTTCTGAAGAGAAGTGGATGATACTTCTCGTCAGAATGCCCAGCTAGTAAAAGTAGTAAAAACTCCCCGATGTACGCACATAATACACGCCCACTTGGACTTTTACTTTAAACACGCCCACTTGGACTTTTGCAAGCCTCATTTGCATAAATACAAAAATGGTCATAACATGGCCAAAAATGCTCGTTTTTTAAAAAATAAAAACGTTACTGTAATCTACATTGCAGCACCTATCTGCTGCAATAGCAGATAGGGGTTGCAAAATCTGGTGACAGAGCCTCTTTAACTGTGGAAGCTCCTATGTAATTTATATGTTGGAATGTCCCTGCCACTTACAGTATATCGGTCGCACAACACAATGCCTACGGACAAGAATTAATAACCATAGGTTCAATATAAATACGGGCTTTATGAAGCATAGTGTATCCCGTCACTTTGCTTCTGCACATAACAGCCTTTTCAGTAACATACATATTACACCCATAGAACAGATCCCACTTAATTTTACTAACAGATTCGGCAAGCTGAAACAACGTGAAAACTACTGGATCTTCAAACTTAAGACCCTCCAACCAGAAGGTCTGAACGATATATCAGAATCAACCCTTGAATAAAGATTATAAAAGTATTACGATTCTATTGAAACATTGACACTGAAGTCCTATCCTCTTTTTCCTCTCATTGATAATCCCACAAGAATTTTCAGTGGTCCTTTCTTCAGTTATGCCCACCGATTCAGTTGCCATCTCTCAGTAATCTATGGCACCCTGCTAGCCCTTTTTTTTTTTCCATTTTCCTCATAATTTCAGCTTTCCAATTTTCTGTTTCTCTATTGAACTAATATAAATTTACTATTCCACTTTCTATACACTATTACATTCTCTTAAATTACATTTTACTGTAATATCTTTTTATATTTGTATAACCCTGTATAGTTCATATACTTTTGCATATAGTCCTTTTTACATCATTTTAATAATGCATTTATCATATTTTATTATATTCTATGTTTAGCATCTAAACGTTTTTATATTATTCTACACCATATTTTTCCTCCAATTGTATCTGCTGCTTTTTTATCCTACTAACATCCAAATGAATGCGTAATACTCCTCTTGCGGCTTTTACGCAGGACTCGTTGTGTTCTACTATTCCAAAAGTATGTCTAATCTGTTTGGCTTAGCATTCAGCTGATGCCCTCTTCTTTAGCATCCAAACGGATGTCTTATATGTAATTTATGCATCCAAATGGATGCTTAGGTTTTTAGCATCCAAATGGATGTTACTTTGGCATCCAAATGGATGTTTTTGTTTTCAGCATCCTTTTGGATGTCTAGCGCGCCGCGTTAGTATCCTAAGTGAGGTTTATCACACTATTATGTCATTTTTTCTAATGTTTTATGTCTTTGTTCTATATTATTGTAAGGTATTGTTGTTCTTCCCCTCACGTATGTATAACTATTTATTGTCTTTACTAACATTGATACTCTAATTTTAAACCTTGACCTATGACGTCATTGAGGTACTCTGACCCCGGTCACATTGGCGTTTTTTTTATCCTAATAGTATGGTTGTATTTAAGCAGTGAAGTTTGTACATTTGTTTTTGGCCTGATGAAGATGCCGGTGCGGCATTGAAACGCGTAGCCTTATTATCAATAAATAACCTTTTTATGATTCATATTCTTACGTGACTTATTATAGTTCACGAATTGATGTGTTAACCTAAGTGTAGCAGCGCCCTTGGAGACTCTCTTTTTCCTGCACCTCCAGCATACAATTTGCGGTCTTCTTTCGGATCACCGGCATTGAGTCCTGGGCGCAGCAGCACATATATTATTAAGAGCCTGTTATCACCCTTTACCAGGTTAGTAGTATCTTATTCAATTTACTACATTTTACCTGGGTAACCTGCATCATGTGGCGCCGTGTATTTTGTTCGTCTATACCAAAATAAGAACAAGAAATTGAACAACCCATTGGTAAATAATAGTCAACATAAAACTCACCATCCCATTCACAGCCCAGCAAATAAAACCTATCGGGATGAACAGGCAAAAGGCGGACAGTGGCCTCGATATCTGTTTTTTTCCGCTATCAAGGCACCAACACCAAAACGATGGGATTAGTTCAGAGTTATCATCAGTGTCCTATGTGTCCTTTGATAAGGCGGTTGATTGAGTAACCTCTAGTTGAATTTCTTCAGGGATGTAGTTTACAAAATGGGGTAATTTTTCGGGGCTTTCCAATGTACTGGTACCTTAACTCAATACAACATGATGTCAGAAAACTAATTTTGTAAAATTTCCACTCCAAAAATCAAAATACAAATGTTGGGCGGCTTTTTCTCCTTTATTTATTGTGAAAATGGAAAAATCTGAGCTAAAACGACATTTTATTAGAAGAAAACGTAGATATGCATTTTCACGGCCTAATTACACTAAAGTCAGCAAAAAACCTGTGGGGTCAAAATTCTTACTATATGCCTCGATATATTCCTTGAGGGGTGTAGTTTCCCAAATGGGGTCACTTTTGGGGGGTTTTCCATTGTTTTGGTCCCACAGGGGCTTTGCGAATGTGACATGGCACCGAAAACCATTGCAGCAAAACTTGATCTCCAAAAGCGAAATGGCGCTCCTTCCCTTCTGAGCTCTGCCGTGTGTCAGTTTATTACCACATATGGGGTATTGCCGCAATTGGAAAAATTGCTTTTCAAATGTTGGTTGCTTTTGAACTATTTTCTGTGGTACTACTATCTGTTTTACAAGCAGATACATTTAAATTTAGAAAAGCGCTAATTCTTGCACATTTTCTCAAAATGTTGGTGTTTTTCACAAATAAATATTGAATTTATCGACCACATTTTTTCACTAACACAAAGAAGTACAATATGTCATGAGAAAACAATCTCAGAATTGTTTGGATAGGTAAAAGCATTCCAGAGTTATTACCACATAAAGTGACAAATGTCAGATTTGAAAAAAACGACTTTGTCTGTGTCCTGAAGGGGTTAAGGAGCCAAAAAAATAAAAGCTCAAAATCTGACACAGGTCCTGCAAATAAGTTGTCCATGTACATAAATGAATAGCAGTCTGCTGTCTCAATAGTTGTGGCTGCATTGGCCATTGACATGTCAGGGGGCTGTGATTCACTGTTTTAAAGAGGCTCTGTCACCACATTATAAGTGCCCTGTCTCCTACATAAGGAGATCGGCGCTGTAATGTAGGTGACAGTAATGCTTTTTATTTAAAAAACGATCTATTTTCACAACGTTAGGAGCGATTTTGGTTTATGCTAATGAGTGTCTTAATGCCCAAGTGGGCGTATTTTTACTTTCGACCAAGTGGGCGTTGTAAAGAGGAGTGTATGACGCTGACCAATCGGCATCATGCACTCCTCTCCATTCATTTAGACAGCAGAATAGCGTTCTTACTAGAACATGATCTGCAGCCACATACATAGCGATTCTGCTTGATTAACGTTAATCCAGTGTCCTGATAATGAATACACATGACCATCCAGCCTGGACGTCATGTGTACTCAGAATCCTGACACTTCTGAATCTTTTCTGTGAGATTCCAGCAACGGATACGAAATCTCGCGAGATTACGGAGGTAAACGTGATTTCGTTTCCGTTGCTGGAATCTCACAGAAAAGATTCAGAAGTGTCAGGATTCTGAGTACACATGACGTCCAGGCTGGATGGTCATGTGTATTCATTATCAGGACACTGGATTAACGTTAATCAAGCAGAATCGCTGTGTATGTGGCAGCAGATCATGTTCTAGTAAGAACGCGATTCTGCTATCTAAATGAATGGAGAGGAGTGCATGATGCCGATTCGTCAGCGTCATACACTCCTCTGTACAACGCCCACTTGGTCGAAAGTAAAAATACGCCCACTTGGGCATTAAGACACTCATTAGCATAAACCAAAATCGCTCCTAACTTTGTGAAAATAGATCGTTTTTTTAAATAAAAAGCATTACTGTCACCTACATTACAGCGCCGATCTCCTTATGTAGGAGATAGGACACTTATAATGTGGTGACAGAGCCTCTTTAACAACGTGGTCCTGCTAACTATAGCTACATTCACATGACAGGGAAAAATGGCCTTGTGACGGACGTTTTCTATTAACACGGACGTTTTCAGAACAATGCAGTTCTATGGCTGTATCCACACAGCCGTTTTTTAAATATGACATATATGGACAGTTATGTCAGGGCTTTCATCTATGGAGTTCCCGGCCAGAGCATGGAAAGCTCTCTGGTTGGGGACTCCTATCTTGGGAATGCCCCTGACATCACTGTTCATATATAGACAGTGATGTCTGTGGCTCTTCCTGGAGCAGAATTCCCTGCCAAAAGCATGGCCAATGATCTAGTCGGGGATTCCGCTCCTAGAGGGAGCCCCAATGGCGCTATTTACAGGTTGGGTAGAGGTATATACAAGGGGTATGTGGCACTATCTACAAAAGTACTGTTACACTATAAGGGCACACTGTGGCGCTATCTACATCTGCAGTGTGTGTGGCACTATCCAGGGCTGTTTCTGCCATGAGGCGAGATGAGCATCTTGCCTCAGGTGTCGACTTGCAGTGTATCAGAGTAGGCGGCACAGCGGCAAACAGATGCCCCCTTCTAAGAGCAGCAAAGGCACATGGTTTTAAAGAGGCTCTGTCACCAGATTTTCAAACCCCTATCTCGTATTGCAGCAGATCGGCGCTGCAATGTAGATTACAGTAACGTTTTTTTTTTCTCCAAAAACGAGCATTTTTGGCCAAGTTATGAGCATTTTTATATTTATGCAAATGAGCCTTTCTTAAGTACAACTGAGCGTGTTTAAAGTTAAGTCCAAGTGGGCGTGTATTGTGTGTGTACATCTGGGCGTTTTTACTTGTTTTACTAGCTGGGCGTTGTGAATAGAAGTGTATGATGCTGACGAATCAGCATCATCCACTTCTCTTCGTTAACACCCAGCTTCTGGCAGTTCACAGACACACAGCGTGTTCTCGAGAGATCACGCTGTGACGTCACTTCCTGCCCCAGGTCCTGCATCGTGTTGGACGAGCGAGGACACATCGGCACCAGGCGGCAGAGGCTACAGTTGATTCTGCAGCAGCATCGGCGTTTGCAGGTAAGTCGATGTAGCCTCTGGTGCCGATGTGTCACTCATCTTTTAAATTCTGCTGCTGCTCCAGCGTCAATGCTCCCATTATACCTGCCGCTCTTGTAGAGATGATGTCTCGTTTATCGTTTACGTGACTACTGCAGCCAACCACTGGCCTCAGCAGTGATGCTTGCATGTATAGCATGTGACTGCTGAGGCCTGTGATTGGCTGCAGTGGTCATGTGAATGATGAACGTGACATCATTGCTGCAGGAGTGGCGGGACCATTGGTGCTGAATCAGCGGAGGATTTAACAGGTGAGTATTGTTTGTTTTTTTATTTTATATAATTTCCTGCTGGCAGAATATTTAACTCTAATTAACTCTCAACCAATTTAAATTTTGGTTTAGATTTACAAGTCTGAGTGATCAAATAGCAGTTGGCTAATAGGATTTCCTACTTAGGATTTTTATGGTGGAGGCGTCATTTTAATTTTTGTCTCAGACAGCAGAAATGCTAGAATCGGCCCTAGATGCTTTGGCACTATGTGGGCACTATGGCACTCACATAAATAAGGCTTCTTTAGGATAAGGCTTCGTTCACATCTGTGTCAGGGCTCCGTTCCGACGTTCCATCAGAGCTTTCCTTCGGAACGGAGCCCTGACTGACACAAACTGAAACCACAGGTTTTCCGTTTCCATCACCATTGATTTCAATAGTGATGGATCCGGTGCCAGTGTGTCAGTCAGGGCTCCATTCTGACGGAAAGCTCAGACGGAACGTCAGAATAGAGCCCCGACGGATATGTGAGCAAAGCCTAAAGAAGGTTTATTTTCTACACAGAGCTCTAAACTCCTATTCAGAACTGACATCATTATTAATTACAGCAGTTTATATTGCCAATATGACGTATGTGTGATATGTGCACCAGGAGACCAAGAGAATTAGCATACAATAGTATATGTTTACATTACACAACGTGGTATCATATACAATGGGCTCCAGATAAGGTGATTTATCATTTACAATGGTGCATGTTTACATGATTTGATAAAGAGAAGGTTATGTGAACAGATGGAATCCTTGTCTGTTAACTGACACAGCAGAATCAATAAATGGTTAACTTCTAATAACCTAAAAGTTAACATTGACCATATTGTTACATTACCAAAAGTTCAATCACTTGAATTTTTTTCCTATCAACTCCATCTCCAAAACCTAATTTGAAGCAGATCTGCCATGGGATTATGGTGCCGTATTTACGGGCAACATACAGTTAGGTCCAGAATTATTTGCACAGTAACACAAGTTTTGGCATTTTGGCTGTTTACCAAAACATATTAAATATTCAGTTATATAATCAATATGGGCTTAAAGTGCAGACTCTCAGCTTTAATTTGAGGGTATTCACATCCTAATTTGAGGAAGGATTTAGGAATTACAGCTCTTTAATATGTAGCTGCCTCTTTTTCAAGGGACCAAAGGTAATTGGATAATTATCTCAAAAGCTATTTAATGGGCTACATGGGCTATTCCCTTTTTAATCCATCATCAATTAAGCAGGTAAAACGTCTGGAATTGATTACAGGTGTGGCATTTGCATTTGGAAGCTGTTGCTGTGAACCCACAACATGAGTTTAAAGGAGTTCTCAATGCAAGTGAAACAGACCATCATAAGGCTGAAAAAAATGAAGAAATCCATCAGAGAGATAGCACAAATGTTAGGAGTGGCCAAATCAACAGTTTGGTAGATTCTTGAGTGCACTGGTGATCTCGCGAACGCCAAAAGTCCTGGATGTCCACGGAGGACAACAGTGGTGGATGATCGCAGAATCCTTTCCATGATGAAGAAAAACCCCTTCACAACATCTACCCAAGTGAAGAACACTCTCCTGGAAGTAGGTGTATCAGTATCCAAGTCCAGGGGCGTAGCTAGGGGGGGGGCAGGCAGGGTATGTGCCCCGGGCGCAAGTTAGAGGGGGGCACCAGGGCCGCACCATCCATGACGGTTGCCTGCTGCCTCTCTGAGGGGTCGGCGGCGCCACTGAAACCAGCCACTGTCACCCCCTCCTGCACTATAATTGTACCTGCGTCTATAGGACACAGGTACAATTATAAGCAATGAACGGCCGGGTACGTTCCGTGCCCGGCCATTCAGCGCCTTTCTATGAGTGAAGCGGCGCGATACTTTGCGCCGCTTGCATCATTGAAAGGCGCTGATTGACAGGGAAAGTCATTCTGCCCTGCCAATCAGCGCCTTTTATAGACACAAGCGGCGCGATCACGTCATCACGCTGCTTGCGTCGTTCAACCCCAGGAGACCTGCACAGAAGAGAGCAGGTCTCCATTCCGGCCGGACGGCGCGGGAACGGGATTATGGTGAGTTTTTATAGTTTTTTTTTTTATTCTAATAAAAAGGTGTGGGGGGTGGCATTATCTACGGGGGGTGGCTTTATCTACGGGAGTGGCTTTAGATACAGGGGGGGCTTTATCTACAGGGGGCTCTATCTACAGTGGGGCTATATACTGGGGTGGGCTATATGTGGAGAACTACATACAGTTGTGGGCTATATGTGGAGCACTATATACAGGGGTGGGCTATATCTACAGGGGGGCTATATACAGGGGTGGGCTATCTGTAGAGCACTATAGGGGGATCTATAAGTGGGACACTATATACAGGGGTGGGATGTTTGAATAGTGAGAAGCTGAAGACATTTGAGCGGCAAACTCCAGAAATGGGCTGTGACCGGGAGAAGTCATCATAGAGGTTTGGACTGGATGGAGAAAAAGAACTAGAATCTGAGACGTCACCGGTGAGTCACTTAATGTAAATGTTTATTCTGCCTCTAATCAGTACTGCAGTCACTGTATGATCTGCAGCGAGAGATGATTGGTGGTATGATTATGATATGATTTTTTTTTTGTGAAACAACAACTCCCTGCATATCCTTACCATTGTTCGGGCCATGCTGGGAGACAATTTAGTGCAAACCTATATGGCAGGGGTTGCACTAAATTGAGCTGTGTTTGTGCTGGTGTTGTAGATATGTACTGAGCTTGGTTCTGGTACTATATATAAGTACTGAGCTTGGTTCTGGGGCTGTATTTATGTACTGAGATTGGTTCTGGAGCTGTATTTATATACTGAGCTTTGTTCTGGTGATGTATATATGTAATGATCTTGGTTCTGGAGCTGTATTTATGTACTGAGCTTTGTTCTGGCACTGTATATATGTAATGAGCTTTGTTCTGGTGCTGTATATATGTACAGAGCTTGGTACTGGAGCTGTATTTATGTACTGAGCTTGATTCTGATGCTGTATTTATGTACTGAGCTTTGTTCTGGTGCTGTATATATGTAATGAGATTTGTTCTGGTGCTGTATATATGTAATGAGCTTGGTTCTGGTGTTGTGTATAGAACTATATTGCTTGTAAAATGTACAAATCTTTTTATGCTCAAGTTACATAAAAAGACATGTAAAAGAAATGACACGTCATTGATTGGTAGAGAAAACAAACATTGTGAGGGGGAAGGAGATGTCGGGAAAGAGGTTGGAGGGGTTGCCAAACTGAATGTTTGCCCTGGGTGCTGGAGAACCTAGCTACGCCTCTGTCTAAGTCTACCATAAAGAGAAGACATCATGAGAGCAAATACAGAGGGTTGACCACAAGGTGCAAACCATTAAAGGAAGGGTGTCGCGGAAATTTTTATTTTATATCAATTTGCTTTTAGTGTTTTAATGAATAATGTTTTATTTATTTGTGTGTTTTTTTGTTTTACTTTTTTTTATTTTTGAACTTTTTCTTGTCTATGGGGGCTGCCATTTTTTTTAACGACACATACAGACATGGAATATAGCACATACAGCCCCATAGAGAATGCGAACGGGACCCGTTCCATTCACTATGCTGTACGCTCTCTGTGTGGGAACGGCGCATGAGCCGCTCCCACACAGTCCAAATGGAAGGTCTTCGGCCGAGCAACGTCCGGCGCCATTTTCTTGTGGACCGGAAGCCACGGCCGGACAGTAAGATTACTACTTCCGGTCGCGGCTTCCGGACTTGTGTTCTAATGCAAGCACTTGGAGCGGAGGGAGCAGACGGAGCGGACGGACCGGAGGGAGCGGCGGCAGGAGCAGGTAAGTTATTTCTGTGTATGTACGTGTTTTTGTTTGTGATTACTACTGTATGTAAACCTACTACACTGTGTGTTCGCTCAAAAAATGGCGACACACAGTGTAGGAGGTTTGACCGTTCAATCCCGTCCTTTCTCCTGGCACTAGCCAGGATAAAGGAGGGGGGATTCTGTGAGCTCACTAGAGCGAGTGTGTTTTCTCTAATTTTGCAGCATAAAGCAATGTGGTTGCTTTACCACATGCCAATGCTGCAATTTTGGGAATTGCTCCATCTAGTGACCAGCACTGGGAAATGTTATAAATTAGAATCTAATGTATAATATTTCCTGACTCGTGAAAAAATTAAAAAAATTAGAACAATGTTTAATCATTTATACACTAACTGTTTAACTAAAAAAAAAAAAAAAAAAAAAAATAAATTCTAGCGACACATTACCTTTAATCAGCCTCAAAAATAGAAAGGCCAGATTAGACTTTGCCAAACAACATGTAAGGAAGCCAGCCCAGTTCTGGAACAGCATGAAACTAAGATCAACCTGTACCAGAATGATGGGAGGAAAAAAGTATGGAGAACGCTTGGAACGGCCCATGATCCAAATCACACCACATCCTCTGTAAAACATGGTGGAGGCAGTGTGATGGCATGGGCATGCATGGCTGCCAAACGTACTGGGTCACTAGTGTTTTCTGATGATGTGACTGAAAACAGAAGCAGCCGGATGAATTCTTAAGTGTTCAGGGATATACTTTCTGCTCAGATTCAACCACATGCAGCAAGGTTGATTGGACGTCGCTTCACAGTACAGATGGACAATGACCCAAAACATACTGCGAAAGCAACCCAGGAGTTTTTTAAGGCAAAGAAGTGGAATATTCTGAAATTGGCCAAGTCAATCAACAGATCTCAACCCGATCGAGCTGCATTTCACTTACTTAAGACAAAACTTAAAGTGTAGCTAAACGTTCAACAAACTTCTGACATGTCATAGTGACATGTCAGAACTTTGTATTGGTGGGGGTCCGAGCACGGAGACCCCTACCAATCGCTAGAACGAAGGAGCTGAAGAGTTCGTGTGAGCGCTCAGCTGTTTCGTTTCTGTTCGGCTTTTTCCGGAAATAAATGTATCGTGTACGGACTCAATAGAAAGTCTATGAGCCCGTACTCCGATACATCGGCTTTCCGGAAAAAGCCGAACAGAAACGAAGCAGCTGAGCACTCACACGAACGCTTCAGCTGCTTCGTTCTAGAGATTGGTCGGACACCCACCAATACAAACTTCTGACATGTCACTATGACATGTCAGAAGTTTGTCGAACATTTAGCTACACGTTAAGGAAGAAAGACCCACAAACAAGCAACAACTGAAGACGCTGCAGTAAAGGCCTGGCAAAACATCATAAAGAAGGAAACCAGTGTTTGGTGATGTCCATGGGTTCCAGACTTAAGGCAGTCATTGCCTTCAAAGGATTCTCAACCTATAAACGCACGAGCGCCAGGGACATAACATCCCAATAGAAACTGAAAGTAAATACCATGAAAAATAGAAAAATATATACTTTAATTAATGTATCACAATACATGGTATAACAATATCAGATATATAAAAAACTGTATAAGGCGGATCATATATCAAGAGGAGTAACAAAGCGGTAAGTATGACAGAATACCATGGGAAGCACAGAAAACAAAACCAAAAAGTCCCCACATCTTAATGCGACCATACAAAAAGCACAGATGACAAGAGTAACAGAGACAGAGAGACTCTATATCAATGTAAATGATGCTATATAGCTCAATACCCACATGAAAAGAGTGCATGTCATAAATCTGCAAGAAATAAATAGCGTGCTTAACATATCGACATATTAGGTGAACATATTATTGAGAACATAACTCATGCAAATACCTGTCGACATGATGGAAGCAGAAGATGAGGGGAAATGGCACAGGAACGCCTCGACGCGCGTTTCGCCCACGACCGGCTTCGTCAGGAGGCTACCGTATATACAGGACCGGGGGTTTATATACCGCCATATGTAAACCGATCATTGATTAATTCATTGGTGGCATCTGTGGGGTGCATGTATGGACGGCGCTCACAGGCCATGATGCGAGCAATGCATCATCAGAAAGCGCCATGCTGTCTGCGATGTGACGATGCGTCTCACTGCATGAGACGCACGTCACCATAGTAACGCAGACAAACAGAGTGAGGCACCCTGAGATACAGTGCCCACAGCGCATGCGCCGGAGAGCGTCTGGTACACATATACCAGCAGAGACCATCAGGGAATACAGGAAAAGGGCTATTTAGTAGCGTCCATACAAACATTGGCAGAAGAGAAATAATAAAGAATAAATAGATAAATGACTATGTGATGAGCAGGCCCAAGAAGAGAATTTTAACAAATATTATGAGTAACCTAAGTCGGTACAAGTATATAATAATAAAATAATAATATAATAAGCCTCTATATAGTATATGTATCACTAAATGGTATCTTGATACAGAGTTCATCACAGACATAAACCAATTAAATGAATATATAGACACATAAAGTATAGAAATAAATATAAACTAAAACAACTGATTATTGTGTATAAAATAAATATGAATAAATATATAAATTAAAATTAGAAAATAATAAATGGAAAATAAAAAATAAAATATAAAATATAAAAAATAAAAAATAAAAAATAGAACAATAAAAAATAATAAATAATAATAATAAATAAAAAATAATAATAAAAAATAAATAGACTGAGAACAAGTATGTACCTACAAATAAATAAAATAACAAAGAATAAAGTGAAACATAGAAACCAAAATATCTATAATTTTAAGTGAAATATAAGACAGTGCTATATAAGGGAAAATATAGATATAATAATTAATTATAGTGAAAAAGTGTGTATAGATATGTACAGAAGTATATATCATATATATTACAGCAAAAAATCTGAGTACAGAAATAAATCAAAATAATCAAGTGATCAGAAGTTAAAACAATAATATATAAAGAAATATATATTTTTAAAGAAAAATTATTATAAAAGAATTTATAATACACACAAACACAAAAGATTGAAAAGTGAATAAGCAGGATGATAACGCAACACAAAAAGGCGTTAATATGTGAAAAAACAACCCTACATACATAATATACAATAAATGCATAATAATAAAGTGAAAATGCACAATTGTGAACAATACTATAAGAAATAAAAAATAAAATAAAAAACAAAAAAATTTATTTTTATATAAAATATAAATAATAAAAGCAGTACAAAATAAAATATAAAAACTAAATGTGCAAAGCAAAAAGGCCAGAAGTATGGACAGCAAGCCCAGCAGATGGTCATTCAAGGTCCATACGATGAAGGATGTATTGCCCACATGATGGTAGATGTCACCAGTAGAAACAGCAACACTAAAATATAATATAACACAGCTGAAATTAATAACATATCGCAGAAACAAGAAAACAGAATAGCGGTCCCCCAAGAGCTAAAATTAAAATTCGCGCTAACTATGATGGTTTATAAAAAGGGTTTGAAGCTAGTGGCCTCATTGAGACCAAATGGTGTGGTAGTGTTAAGCAGGGTAATCCATTTCATTTCTTTCTTTAAGAGAGCCTTACGTACATCTCCGCCTCGACATCCCAATTTAACCCTATCGATCCCTCGAAATCTTATACCGCTAGGGTCACAAGAGTGGTATCGATAGAAATGTCTGGGAATCGGTTGAAGTTGGTCAATGTCTTTAGTGCTACATGCCGTGCGAATCTTACTGACATGTTCAAGAACACGTGTCTTGAAAGGTCTACTCGTCATGCCTATATAGATAAGATCACAGGGGCATGTTGCAAAATAGATCACAGCCTCAGTTTTACATGAAATGTTATACACGATCTTGTATTCCTGAGCTTTTTTGGAGTCATGAAAGGTAGATGACCGTAAAATAAATTTGCAGGCCATACAATTACCACAATTGAATGATCCCCATGGTGGACCATGGCCACCAAAAGGGCTCATTGGGGTCTTGGAGATATAATAACTGGATGTCAAAAGATCCCGCAAATTTTTGGATCTCCTCCAAGTAATAGAGGGATGTCTAGACAGGCAAGTAGATAAATCCAGATCCGTGAGTAGGACATTCCAGTGTTTCTGCATAATATTACGGATCTGGACCCATTGGGAGTTGAAAGTTGTAATAAACCTAACATTAGGATCAAACATCACCTTAGATTTAGGTTTACTCACCAATAATCCCTCACGGGATGTGTGTTTAGCCCTCAGATATCCACGTCTAATGTCCCTCCGGTTGTATCCACGATCACGAAAACGTGCTGACATATCTGAGGCCTGATTTTCAAATCTACTCAAATTCGAACAGATACGCCGAGCTCTTAAAAATTGGCCTGTAGGGATAGCACTCTTGACCTTTGAATAATGGGAGGATGTGGCATGGAGGAGTGCGTTGGTCGCGGTCTCCTTCCTGAAAATGTCTGTTGAGACAGTATTATCAGCATCCTTGGATATCAAGACATCAAGAAATTCAACCGACGATCTACTACATTTCCATGTAAGCCTGATGTTTAGATCGTTGGTGTTAAGGGAGGATAGAAATGATTCTAGATGGTCTGTGGAGCCTTGCCAGATAAACAGAATATCATCTATATATCTCGACCAGAGGAGTACGGCGTCATGTCCAGGAGTATTGAGAACCACCTCTCTTTCCCACAGCCCCAGGAACAGATTGGCATATGAGGGCGCACAAGTAGCCCCCATTGCCGTACCCTGGAGCTGTAGGAAAAAACGGTCCTTAAAGGTAAAAAAGTTATGAGTAAGTGAGAACTCCAAAAGAGTTATAATGAGTTCCACAAGATCAGAATCATAGTTGGTCATACTCAGGAAAAATTTAGACGCACGTACCCCCTGGTCATGACAAATCGATGTATATAACGACTCCACGTCACATGTAACTAGAATCATATCATCATCCAAATGTAGCCCATCCAAACGGCGAAGGACATCGATGGTATCTTTGATGAATGATGGTAAAGTCTCTACACATTTTTGTAAATAGAAATCAATAAATCTGCAGACACTTTCGCAAAGACCACCGATTCCCGACACGATAGGGCGGCCAGGAGGATTGTTGGGGTCTTTGTGGATTTTAGGTAATAGATAGAGAGTCGGTATAATAGGACAATCTACTACCAAACCCTCCTTAAGTTTAAGACCAATGGTGGATTCATCCACAGCTCTTTGTAATATATCATCTAGTTCTCTCTTGAAAGGGATGGTAGGGTCCCCAGAGAGACGGTGATAACAAGTAGTGACTTTAAGCTGACGAAAGACCTCACCCTCATACATCTGTGCAGGCCAGATCACAACATTGCCCCCCTTGTCGGCAGGCTTGATCACGACATCCTTAAGATTACGAAGCTGTTGAATAGCTTCTCTCTGAACGAAATTAAGATTGTAAGAACGATCAGAGTCGGAAATAGATTCCAGATCACGTTTAACAAGTTTAAAGAATATGTCAACTGGCGGACATATAGAGAGAGGGGGGAAATGTTGTGAGCGGCGGCACAGATGCACCGGAAATAAGGGGTCAGTGACACCCTCTTGTTCGTCAAGGAGTGATACAAGAGCATCAAACGCCTGCCTTTCAGCAGGTGAGTATGATGAATCACCACACTCACGCCTGCTGAAATGTTTTTTAAAAAGTAATTTGCGAGAGAATAGCGCAAGATCTTTAATGGCGGTGAATAGATCAAATTTGCCAGTAGGTGAAAATGATAACCCCTTCTGTAACACTTGAAACTGAGGGGGGGGGGGGGTAAGAACGTGAGAGGACAAATTAATCACCTTCAAAATCTCCTGTTTTTCTTGTCTCTGTTGAAAATCACTCCTGTTTTTCTCTTTACCGAAGGGGTTCTTAGATTGTAAATAGGGTCTCCGTCTCCAGGAGGCCGGGGTCTGTCTAAAAAACCGCATTCTTCCTCAGAGGTCAAGGATGTTGAAAATGAAGAGCGTGAAACTGGTCTGCCCCTATCTCTTTGTTTATTATTCCAGCGATACACTCTATTAGATTGAAAATCGCTCAGATCTCGCTGAAATTTCTTAGTCTTGATATCCAAAATGCTTTTCTCCCATTTGGCGAGATCTTCCTCCAGAGACTTGTCAAAGATAGCGAGATCATCCCTAGTAAGGGCAAATTGAATTTTGTCTTTAAGGAGATCAATCTCTTTTTCTAATGACTCGAGCTTCCGCCGATCCGCACCATCGAGCAATTCGAGTAGCGTGCGTGAGCATTTAGTTAGAGTCTCTTCCCATTTGGAGATGAAACTAGGATCATCATCCTCCAAAGTGGGAAAGACCTGCAACCGCAAACCTCTAGGTAAGATCTCTCTCTGTAAATAATTCTCGAGGGCAACTTTATTCCACCACACCTTCGTACGTTTTTCGAGAAGTATTCGAATATTAGACTTCAAATCCCTAATGTCACTGTTGTCAGTGCTCCCTGCTACTCTCTCTCCAAATATAGATCCAAGACGTGTAATCCTGTCTTTATCACGTTTTCTAAAATCCATATATCCAGAGGTGCTATCTGTGAACACAGACACAATTGAATAGTAAACCTACAAAAGGACCTCAAAATAAGGTACAACAGGACAGAGGAAAAACCCCAAGCCAACTAGGAAAACAACCTATAAGCGCACGAGCGCCAGGGACATAACATCCCAATAGAAACTGAAAGTAAATACCATGAAAAATAGAAAAATATATACTTTAATTAATGTATCACAATACATGGTATAACAATATCAGATATATAAAAAACTGTATAAGGCGGATCATATATCAAGAGGAGTAACAAAGCGGTAAGTATGACAGAATACCATGGGAAGCACAGAAAACAAAACCAAAAAGTCCCCACATCTTAATGCGACCATACAAAAAGCACAGATGACAAGAGTAACAGAGACAGAGAGACTCTATATCAATGTAAATGATGCTATATAGCTCAATACCCACATGAAAAGAGTGCATGTCATAAATCTGCAAGAAATAAATAGCGTGCTTAACATATCGACATATTAGGTGAACATATTATTGAGAACATAACTCATGCAAATACCTGTCGACATGATGGAAGCAGAAGATGAGGGGAAATGGCACAGGAACGCCTCGACGCGCGTTTCGCCCACGACCGGCTTCGTCAGGAGGCTACCGTATATACAGGACCGGGGGTTTATATACCGCCATATGTAAACCGATCATTGATTAATTCATTGGTGGCATCTGTGGGGTGCATGTATGGACGGCGCTCACAGGCCATGATGCGAGCAATGCATCATCAGAAAGCGCCATGCTGTCTGCGATGTGACGATGCGTCTCACTGCATGAGACGCACGTCACCATAGTAACGCAGACAAACAGAGTGAGGCACCCTGAGATACAGTGCCCACAGCGCATGCGCCGGAGAGCGTCTGGTACACATATACCAGCAGAGACCATCAGGGAATACAGGAAAAGGGCTATTTAGTAGCGTCCATACAAACATTGGCAGAAGAGAAATAATAAAGAATAAATAGATAAATGACTATGTGATGAGCAGGCCCAAGAAGAGAATTTTAACAAATATTATGAGTAACCTAAGTCGGTACAAGTATATAATAATAAAATAATAATATAATAAGCCTCTATATAGTATATGTATCACTAAATGGTATCTTGATACAGAGTTCATCACAGACATAAACCAATTAAATGAATATATAGACACATAAAGTATAGAAATAAATAAATAAATATAAACTAAAACAACTGATTATTGTGTATAAAATAAATATGAATAAATATATAAATTTAAATTAGAAAATAATAAATGGAAAATAAAAAATAAAATATAAAATATAAAAAATAAAAAATAAAAAAGGATTCTCTACAAAGTATTAAAAAAAAAACATATTATTCCAAACGACATAAATATGTATTTTATTCATGAGCCTATTACTCCCCCTTCCCCCAACTGCCCCTTTCACCAATGATTGACGGGCGCAGATGTGTGCAATCAGATACATCTGCAGCTATCAATTATTGGGATGGGGTGTGGAGAGGTGGTAACTAGTGTGTAAGGTATTCTGTCTTAGCGGCTATTATACAAACGTATAATGTTTTTTGTGCAATTTGTATATTAGCCCAGTAGACCTGTCAATATAATGTGCTGCTTTTGAATAGGACACTCATTCTCATGACAGTCGCTCTAAACTCTTAACATATTTAAACGTTTGAATCATAGTCCTTAACACATATAAGATATGTAAACCGTTTAACCCATTTTTTAAAACCAATAAAAGAATGTATTTACTTTTAAATTGTTTTTTTATTAAAAAAAAAAAAAAAAAGTACTTTATGAGATACAGCTCCTATGTATCCTGTATACATAAGAAGCTGTATCTTGCCGTCAAAGCCAAAATTGTCAGGTATGAGCTCTCGGCTGAAAGCTGGTCCTGCGTATCTCTGACATGAAGAATACAGCTGTTATCGATCACATCTAAGTTTAAATTACGAGTTCAGGGCTGTCATTATGGGCCAGGCCAAAAAGGGGTCCTGCCTGCCAGCTCACTGTCAAGAGAAAGAGTCATACAGACAAAAGAGGCAGAGAATCAGGGACACTGAGTGCACTGACCATTTAAATGTTTGTTATTGACATTGAACATTTGATATACAAGGAAAAATTATAATTTGCATACAAATTATAATTTGCATACAAGGAAACATTATAATTTCTGGTTTTATCAGGCAAATATATTGAAATACAACATATCATACAATATAACAGGTGATTGTAGGGGGGGGGGGGGTTCTTCTGGGATCCAGTTGTTAGGAAACCTTACAAGTTTCCATATTTTTTCACAAATTAACTGACCAACATTGTATGTAATTTTTTTAAGTCTGTGTTTACCCAATAGGTAGAGGCATAGTAATGCATGGAAAGTAGGACTCATCCTCACTTCTTACTGGGCTCCATATGAAGAGTGTCCCCTACAATGCTCCAGCTTTTCCGTTATTATTATCTCAGGTTATCTATTTATAAGAGGACAGGATGGCTGAGTGAGCAGATCCATTGTCCTTGTATTATTTACCTAAATATTTCTCAATAAAAACTGTTCATCTCCTTTTCAGTGAATGCTTTTGATAGACTCTCATTTTTGGCACAGAGAATCTAACATATCTCTGCCAATTTGGAACCTTAGTTGCCATACATTTATCTGGTGTGTGATAAGAACATGCCTCTCTACAGGAGATAATAATCAGATCTGTAGCTTTCAGACAATTGTGGTACCCTTTAATCGGTGCCAGTTGTTCCATGTCTGTAAAGAAGCTGGGGCAGGATGGACAATGTGGAGGAGCAACACAATTCAAAATTAAGCAGCCCTATTACATAGTCAGTACTTTTAGTATGCTGGATCACACTTTCTGCACCCTCAGCATCATTGAAAACCATCATATCTCCAGTGCATGCATTAGACCGGGCAAAATCCAACACAAGACAACCACCCCTCAAGTCTTGAGTCAGGAAAAGATCTATCCTTCCTTATCCCAACCCTAGATAAACAGTACTGTGAAGCTGTGTAACTGTGAGAAAGTGTTACAAAAGATAGACATTTCTTGGTTCCCGCCTGCTGCCCCCAAAACAGTGTTAAATGTAATTTTCTGTGACCAAAACATCCTTATGATATGCCATCAATGTTTGATCAGTAGGGTCTGACTCATGGGGGTATGATCCTTGTTGAGAGATATATTAGGGTGATGGTCTATTCCATCAAGAGAGGAAAACGTTAATTTCATAGGAACAAGTTAGGAAAAGATCTATTGACAATTTATTTGCTTAATCATAACCTCATTTTGAATATCAAGCCTGGAGAATAAGGGTCCTCTTTCATAGCCCATGTAAACGAGCGCCGATCAACGAGACAGCTTGTTGATCGGTGCTCGCTTGCTCCTTTTACAAGGAGCAATGCACAGGGACGAGCGATCATTACTACGATCACTCGCTCCCAGACATTTCTATCATGTCGGCTGCCAACAACGATAATTTTTTGTGCTCCATAAACAATTCAATCAGCCGATGAATGAGCGTTTGCTCGTTCATCGGCTGATTGTTGCCATGTTTACACAAGTCAATGATCGGGAACGAGCATTCATATGATTGCTCATTTGCCCGATAATTGGACAGTGTAAAAGGGCCCTGAAAACATTATCCGAATGAGATCCATTCCCAGTTATGTCTATATCAGACACTTATACTCCACTTTCATATGATCCAATGTTGTCCATTGTCCCTATGAATGAATTCGTACTTATGATATAATTAACAAATATGAAAGTACATAAATTACCAATACATTTTTTATAACCCATGTCTTCTATGTTTTTCCTAAAAAAAACACCTTGTACTTGACTTGTAGTAGCATGCGCAGACTACATTTTAACCTATTTTTCATGAAAAATTTCTACTACCTTTGATCTAAAACACAGAGTGGTTCTTACTTGACGCTTCTCGATTTCTAAGATTATAAAGGGAAATGTAGTGAGTGCTAACGAACATTACTATTATGACATTTGAGGTCATAAGCCGTCATATTTGCATCTATTGGATATGGTAAAACTGCAGTTACTATAATATTGTAGCTTTCATCAATGTCTTATGATGAACAATTTTGCTTAGAAATACTTATGTTACTTGACATTTTTTAGGCACAAAAGACAGGGGGCCGCTGTGGAGTCTACCATTGCCCCTCCTCCATATGTCAATTGTTCTAAAGTCGTCTTCCAAGTTCATTTTGTCTATGTGCATCCTCTTTTTAAAATCAAGCAATGGTGTGGCATATATAAATTGATGGCATATATAAATTGAGGACATATTCTGCATATAGGAGATGCTCAGGAAAAAAAGATCTTGACCGTCAGAGCTCATAATATATGTGGAAATAAAAGGAGTGAAACAGTAGGTACAAGATGTTTTTTTTTAGTGAAGTAACTACATGTGCAAATACTGTTACATGAGCCTTTAACACAGCCAGTATATGTGCCAATACAAATAGAAAGTGCATGGGATCTGAAGAGTAGAGCAATGTTACAAGGACAAGGGTGTTGAGCAAAAATGTGTTCGAAAACAGGGAGTCATACAGTATATGTTTGTCATAGTTTTTTTTTTTTTTTTAATAATGACACCACAGAGATGTTTTATTAGACTTAAAAAAAAAAAATTGTATATAGCCAAATAAAGACCACAATACACATGGATGTGAGCTGCAGTCGCTTCACTGGTGTAAAAGGGTTCCCCGTTATGAGGAATACCAGAAATATTTTTTTTTAGCTTTGAAGGGATAAAGTTAATATAAATGCAGAATTGAGAATGACACTCCTGTAATTATATTATTGGTCATTGATTTGTGGGAGCGAGATTTACAGTAGGCAAATCAAGTCACATTTATTATAAAGTCATTGTCTTTTATTGAGAAAGGGATATATGAGAGTGGCTTAAGAGAGCAACCTAAAGTTACCCATACACGTCAGACAGAACTCGGCCGAACCTGCCGATGGCCTATACCCTCTCAGTGGAGAGAAAGGAAGAAGCAGCTGCTAGCAGTGGCGGATCATCATTAGGGCAGTTCGGGCGGCCGCCCCGGGGCCCAAGGCTCCCAGGGGGCCCATGGCCGCCCGAACTCCCTCATGCCCGGTGGCGTCGCTAGCACCGGAGGGAGCCCCGGTGCCAGGACTGCACCTGTCATGAGGTGAGGTGAGCTTCTGTCCTACTTAACAGCCGTGGTCTGTGCTGAAACTCCCCCTCCAGCCCCCCTTCCCTGCTCTACACATCTCTCCTCCGGCTGCTAGCAGTCGGGACATGGGGGAGGGGAGACTGTCTGCGGGCTCTGTGTCGGCTGTGAGCAGGAGAAACGCTGTGTGAAGACTCCCACCACAACAACCTGCTGAACGCCCTTCACAAATATCCTACATAAAAGGTAAGTGCATGTGTGTTTACAATGTGTACTTTATATGTGTATACACCGCGTTCCAAATTATTATGCAAATATTATTTTTCGCTGATTTTCCTAAATAGTCGATGCAAATGACAGTCAGTATAATCTTCAAGCCATCAACCGTTGGAGTATAATGCAAATTTTATTGAACAAATCTCCTAATGATAACAGATTTTTTTTAGAATTAAAAAACTCAAAATGCACTGTTTCAAATTATTACGCACAACAGAGATCAAAACATTTTAAAGGTTGTAAAGAGAACTAAAATGGAAATTTGTTGAATTTGCAGCATCAGGAGGTCATATTTACAGAAATCAAAAGCTCTTACAATCAAAAAAAACTTAACAGGCCAACTTACATGTTAACATAGGATGCCTTCTTTGATATCACCTTCACAATTCTTGGATCCATTGAATTTGTGAGCATTTAGACAGTTTCTGCTTGAATATCTTTGCAGGATGTCAGAATAGCCTCCCAGAGCTTCTGTTTTGATGTGAACTGCCTCCAACCCTCATAGATATTTTGCTTGAGGATGCTCCAAAGGTTCTCAATAGGGTTGAAGTCAGGGGAACATGGGGGCCACACCATGAGTTTCTCTCCTTTTATGCCCATAGCAGCCAATGACACAGAGGTATTCTTTACAGCATGAGATGGTGCATTGTCATGCATGAAGATAATTTTGCTACGGAAGGCACGGTTCTTCTTTTTGTACCACGGAAGAAAGTGGTCAGTCATAAACTCTACGTACTTTGCAGAGGTCATTTTTACACCGTCAGGGACCCTAAAGGGGCCTACCAGCTCTCTCCCCATGATTCCAGCCCAAAACATGACTCCGCCACCTCCTTACTGACGTCGCAGTCTTGTTGGAACATGGTGGCCATTCAACAACCATCCACTACTCCATCCATCTGGACCATCCAGGGTTGCACGGCACTCATCAGTACACAACACGGTTTGAAAATTAGTCTTCATGTATTTCTGAGCCCACTGCAACCATTTCTGCTTGTGAGCATTGTTTAGGTGTGGCCGAATAATAGCTTTATGCACACTTGTAAACCTCTGGAGGATCCTACACCTTGAGGTTTGTGGGACTCCAGAGGCACCAGCGGCTTCAAATACCTGTTCGCTGCTTTGCAATGGCATTTTAGCAGCTGCTCTCCTAATCCTATTAATTTGTCTGGCAGAAACCTTCCTCATTATGCCTTTATCTGAACTAACCTGTCTGTGCTCTGAATCAGCCACAAATCTTTTCACAGTACGATGATCACGCTTAAGTTTTCTTGAAATATCCAATGTTTTCATACCTTGTCCAAGGTATTGCACTATTTCACGTTTTTCGGCAGCAGAGAGATCCTTTTTCTTTCCCATATTGCTTGAGACCTGTGGCCTGCCTAATAATGTGGAAAGTCCTTCTAAAGTAGTTTTCCTTTAATTGGGCACACCTGGAAAACTAATTATTACAGGTGTCTGAGATTGATTACAATGATCCAAAGAGCCCTAAGACACAATACCATCCATGAGTTTAATTGAAAAACTAATAATTAAATGTTTATGACACTTAAATCCAATGTGCATAATAATTTGGAACACGGTGTAAAGTGCATACTCATGTGTGTTTACAATGTGTACTTTATATGTGTATAATGTGCATATTCATGTGTGTCCGTGATGTTTACATGTGTATGTATGTATAGTGTGTGTGTGTGTGTGTGTGTGTATATAGTGCGTGCATGTATGTATGTGTGTGTATATATATATATATATATATATATATATACACTACCGTTCAAAAGTTTGGGGTCACCCAGACAATTTTGTGTTTTCCATGAAAACTCACACTTATATTTATCAAATGAGTTGCAAAATGACTAGAAAATATAGTCAAAACATTGACAAGGTTAGAAATAATGATTTTTATTTCAAATAATAATTTTCTCCTTCAAACTTTGCTTTCGTCAAAGAATGCTCCATTTGCAGCAATTACAGCATTGCAGACCTTTGGCATTCTAGCTGTTAATTTGCTGAGGTAATGGGGAGAAATTTCACCCCATGCTTCCAGAAGCCCCTCCCACAAGTTGGATTGGCTTGATGGGCACTTCTTACGTACCATACGGTCAAGCTGCTCCCACAACAGCTCTATGGGGTTGAGATCTGGTGACTGCGCTGGCCACTCCATTACAGATAGAATACCAGCTGCCTGCTTCTTCCCTAAATAGTTCTTGCATAATTTGGAGGTGTGCTTTGGGTCATTGTCCTGTTGTAGGATGAAATTGGTTCCAATCAAGCGCTGTCCACAGGGTATGGCATGGCGTTGCAAAATGGAGTGATAGTCTTCCTTATTCAAAATCCCTTTTACCTTGTACAAATCTCCCACTTTACCAGCACCAAAGCAACTCCAGGCCATCACATTACCTCCACCATGCTTGACAGATGGCGTCAGGCACTCTTCGAGCATCTTTTCAGTTGTTCTGCGTCTCACAAATGTTCTTCTGTGTGATCCAAACACCTCAAACTTCGATTCGTCTGTCCATAACACTTTTTTCCAATCTTCCTCTGTCCAATGTCTGTTTGCTTTTGCCTATATTAATCTTTTCCTTTTATTAGCCAGTCTCAGACATGGCTTTTTCTTTGCCACTCTGCCCTGAAGGCCAGCATCCCGGAGTCGCCTCTTCACTGTAGATGTTGACACTGGCGTTTTGCGGGTACTATTTAATGAAGCTGCCAGTTGAGGACCTGTGAGGCATCTATTTCTCAAACTAGAGACTCTAATGTACTTGTCTTGTTGCTCAGTTGTGCAGCGGGGCCTCCCACTTCTCTTTCTACTCTGGTTAGAGCCTGTTTTGCTGCAGAAAATGGTGCGTATTTTGCTGCGTTTTTCACAATGTTGGGAGATGGTGACGTCTCCTCTGAAAAAACGCAGCAATTGAGTCCACTTTCCGCAGCAGGAATTGACATGTTTCAGTACGAGAAATACGCACCGCAGGACAAAATGTCTGGTCGGAAATTTTACGCAGCGTCTGGATGAGATTTGGTAAATCTCACTCACTTTGCCACTACTGTATTCTGCATATTTTCCGTGCGGAAAATACGCAGCAATTGCGTTAAGTGTGGACAATCCCTAATACAGTAGCAGCAGAGTAGATTAGATGTGAACAATTCTCATCCACACGCTGCGTAAATGATAAGTGGGGAAAAAAAGCTCAGAAATTGACCTGCAGTGCGGTTTTTTATTCCGCAGCATGTCAATTGTATTTGCATAAACGCTGCTTGTTTGTTTCGGGTTTTCCCCATTCAATTCAATGGGGAGGTAAAACCTGCAACAAATGACAGATGTTATGTAAAAACGCAATTTAGAGAAAAAAAAAATCTTATACTTGCCCAGAATTCTGTTTCTTGGTCCGGGCTGGCCTCCTGGGATGACGTTTCACCCCATGTGACCGCTGCAGCCAATCACAGACTGCAGCAGTCATATGGGATAAAATGACATCCCAAGGCTGCACTGTAGCGACGCTGTGTAGCACTATATACAAGGGGGGGGGGTGAGCGCTGCGTGGCACTATATATAAGGAAGGGAGCGCTGTGTGGCACTATATACAAGGGGGAGTGCTGTGTGGCTCTATCTATAGGGGGCTGTGTGATGCTATCTATAGGGGGCTGTGTGACACTCTCTACAGGGGGTTGTGTGTGTGGCGCTCTCTACAGGGGGTTGTGTGTGTTGCGCTATCTACAGGGGGTGTGTGTGGCGCTGTCTAGATGTGGGGTTGGCGCTATCTACTGGGGGCACTGAGTATGTGGTGCTTTACTTTACAGTCTGTGACACAATTATATTCAGGGGTGCAGTGCATGGTGATATTATATTTAAGGGCTGCAGAAATGGCCAAGCGAAGTCTTGACCGGATGGAGAAGAAAAGAGGAAAAAAAACTACTAGCATCTGAGACGTCATCACCTGTGAGTCACTGGATTTGTAGAGAATCTGTCCCCTCTCCTGACATGTTTATTATAGGAAATCTTTGTGCAGTCCAGGACTGATAGAAAAATTGCTGTTACCAATCCCCTTGTCAGGAGGATGTGTCCCTGCACAGTGTGATACTGTCAGTATGTAGCGACACAGCCCTGTGAAAGGGGAATCGTAACACCCATTTGTTAATGCTTGTGCACAAAGCTAGTGTTAGCAATAGTTACGGCGCGGCAGGGTGGCGGTGGAGAAGGGGGCCCAAGTTTGGGTAACAGCCCAGGGCCCATGGTCTTCTTAATCCGCCACTGGCTCTGGCAGCGGCTTATCTTCAGCTGCAACAAAGGATCAAGCATGTTGAAATCCAACATGTCCGATCCTTCTTTGCCTGTTTCTTGTAGATTTAATTGCCATGTATTTAGAACACATGATAATAAAGATGAGTATCATGGTATACTAAAAACCGAATGTTTAAGTTATTCTCAGGCAAAGCATTTCAAACCAGGGCCACAACAAGTCGTAGAATCAGGGTGCAAAAAAAAATATTGTCTGTCTGAGATTTTTGGATAAATTGTCCTGAAAAAAAAGAAAAAATCAGGTTGGCGACCCTGGGTACAATAAAAAGCAGCCTAGGGTTATACGACCTCCACTCCCCTATTTAGGCACATCTTAATGTACCCATTCCCCACCATCCAAATTAAGTACGACTCTTATGTAACTGGAAAATTTGCAAGCAATTTGTATCTGCTAATTCTTTACAAAGTGTTATAGTAAAACAGTCACTATTACGGCTCAATACTCAAATGTCATCATGAAAGTAAAGCAAAGAAACTGTGCATGTCAAAAAGTTTGTGGACCATTTCCCTTAGACCAAGTACGTTTAAGCACATTTTTCTTACGTCAATTAAGATGGGGGACAACGATTAAGTTGTTTAAAAAACTAAAGACACTGCGTATCCTGGGCTTTCTGGTTCATGTAATTGATGTGCCACTGTGACAGTTAATCGGAGATGTATGAGATAGTATAGTGATCATGAGGCTGACATTTTTCTGGATCTATCTGTCAAAAATCCCGTTGACAAACATTAAACTCAGTCCCTCTCCAACTCGAAATGGCTGCTTACTGTTATATTGGAATGTAACACTGCTTATCAGGATCTGTGAAAAGCTGGGCAACAAACTGCATGGTCATCAATGGTTGTCACTTCCAGAATGTCATTAACTAATGTTATGATATCAGCTTGCAATAAATTTACTGCCATCATTCTACCAGGCACCAATTGGGCCCATTTGAACTTGGACATCACCAATTCCACTGATCAGCTACATTATTTTTTAACCTTATTATGACTGTTTGTTTTGCTAAAATGTGCTTTCCCTTTAAAAGCTTGGGAGTTAAAGGACCGGTGTCGCAAAAAAAAAAAATTTTTATATATCAATATGCTTTTAGTGTTTTATTAAAAATGTTTTTATTTATTTGTGTGTTTGTGTTTTACTTTTTTTTATTTTTTTACTTTTTCTTGTCTATGGGGCTGCAATTTTTTTTTTCATCTCTGTATGTGTCGATTAACGACACATACAGACATGGAATACGGCACATACAGCCTCATAGTGAATGCGAACGGGACCCGTTCCATTCACTATGCTGTACGCCGTCTGTGTGGGAACGGCGCATGTGCCGCTCCCACACAGTCCAAATGGAAGGTCTTCGGCCGAGCGACGTCCGGCGCCATTTTCTTGTTGACCGGAAGCCGCGGCCGGACAGTAAGATTACTACTTCCGGTCGCGGTTTCCGGACTTGTGTTCTAATGCAAGCACTTGGAGCGGAGGGAGCGGACGGACCAGAGGGAGCAACGGGAGCGGCGGCGGCAGGAGCAGGTAAGTTATTTCTGTGTATGTACATGTTTTAGTGTGTGATTACTACTGTATGTAAACCTACTACACTCTGTGTTCGCTCAAAAAATGGCGACACACAGTGTAGGAGGTTTGACCGTTCAATCCCCTCCTTTCTCCTGGCACTAGCCAGGATAAGGGAGGGGGTATTCTGTGAGCTCACTAGAGCGAGTTTTTTTTCTCAAATTTTGCAGCATAAAGCAATGTGGTTACTTTACCACATGAAAATGCTGCAATTTTGGGAATTGCTCCATCTAGTGACCAGCACTGGGTAATGTTATAAATTAGGACCTAATTTATAATATTTCCTGACTCGTGAAAAAATTAAAAAAATGAGAACAAATCATTTATACACTAACTGTTTAACTAAAAAAAAAAAAAAATTTCTAGCGACACATTACCTTTAAAGGAACAGTGTCATCACAAATTATTTTTTTATATGTTAAAGATGTTAGTGCTTTATTAAAAACGTTTATATTCATTTGTGTGTTTGTGTTTTACTTTTTCTTATTTTTACACTTTTTCTTCCCTATGGGGGCTGCCATTTTTTGTTCCATTTCTGTGTGTGTCGATTAACGACACATACAGACATGGAATACGGCAGCCACAGTCCCATAGGGACTGCGAACGGCTCCCGTCCCATTGACTGCAGTGTACGGCGTCTGTGTGGGAACTGCGCATGCGCCGCTCCCACACAGTCCTATTCGAAATTGGCGCCGTCCGGCGCCATTTTCCTGTGGACCGGAAGTCGCGGCCGGACAGTAATATTACTACTTCCGGTCGCGGCTTCCGGATTTGTGCACTTGCACCAGCGGCAGCAAACGGAGCGGACGGGCCGGAGGGAGCCGCGGCGGCAGGAGCAGGTAAGAGATTTCAATGTATGTTCGTGTTTGTGTGTGTTTACTACTGTATGTAAACCTACTACACTGTGGGTTAGCTCAAAAAATGGCGACACACAGTGTAGGAGGTTACATCGTTCAAACCCCTCGTTTATCCCGGCACTAGCCAGGATAAAGGAGGGGGGGATGCTGAGAGCTCACTAGAGCGAGGGCTTTTAACCCAATGTTGCAATGCTGCAATTTTGGGAACAGCTCCATCTAGTGACCAAAAATGGGTAGTATTATAAATTAGAAATAATTTATAATATTACCTGGACTCGTGCAAAAAAATAAAAAAAATTTGAACAGTGTTTAATCACCCACACACTAAATGTTTAATTTTTTAAAAAAAAACATGTTTTTCTGGCAACACATTCCCTTTAATATAAAAGTGTTTGCAAGAAATGTATTTGTCAGAATTGAAACCCTGAAACTCCTGTGCCCCAGGCAGTAGCTCTTCTCATTGGGCCATCTGAAATGCTGGACAGCTCCACTGCTGAATCTGTTGTCTAGTTTCTCTTGACGTTTGCCTCTTTGGATTCTTTGCCTTGATTGCTTGATTTGCCTCGCCCTTCTGGCTTACTATAAAAGTTTCGCCATAGCACTTCCTGATTGAGTTTCCTGCTTCTTGTCTTGTTCCTCGTTGCCTTTCTATAAACTGTTTCTGTTTATTCATGTAACAAACTTGCACACGTCTCTACCTCACGCTACAAACTGTTGACTTTAGCTGTGTACCGAACTTGGACTGCTTCCTGACCACGTCTCTGCCTTGACTACTCATGCTATCATCACCCTCCCGCCTGAGCATTTCAGCCGCTGGACTCCAAATCTGCTACAAAAACAGACCTTGACAGTATTTGGACTACAGTTTTTTTCCATTGTATTTTAAAATTTAATAAATCTTTATTTTTCATTCAAATATTAATAAATACACAGGCATAACCACCTCTTCGCCCCATACCCTTTCTCTCCAGCGTATGGGGAGGAGACTTGAGCCAAGAAGATAAGGAAACATTTGGAGTGAATGTGTGTGCAGGTAAAGGGTCACTATTATTGTCAATATTTGATCAGATTACCCTTTGTATGAAAGCCCAAATCAAGTATTTTGTACATATTCTTATGCAAAGGATATTGGGTGCAGTCCAGGCGAATGACTCAGGAATTTTACAACATTGCCCTTGTCTGAAAACGCCAGTATACTATGATCTATTTGTGGTTAACTGCTTACTGATTATCCAGAGCTGTGCTCAGACAAGAGGAAAAGGACATTACTGTTTTGCCTGAGCACAACTAGGGCAGCAGTGTGAGTGCGAGCCCTTTAATAAATAGCTGTGGCTTCCCCCTGCACAAGCTCAGGCTGATCGCAAGTAAAATAACTTAAGATAAAGCTTGGGGAATGTTTTCCTGAGGGACACTTTGCCCAAGCGGTGGAGGCCCTCCGTTGGATTGCATCATGGAATGTTTCCATCGTATATGTATGGAGACCATACTTTTCATTATAGAGCTTTTGTGGTTTAGAACACCTCTTTTCATATGCAATATAGGGGAATTTTTAGCAAATCGAGGTGACTCCCCACTCAGATCCACTCTCTGTTAGCATAAACCGAAAGCTGCATTCAACACGTTTCTCTGCTTTAAATTCCATCTTCCCCTGCAACAACATTAGACCAAAGCAGATTGTCTAAGGTGAACAATTACAGGTCGTTATGAATGCAGCGATACCAATTAAGTGTACATTTATTTTTTTTCTCGGCATATGGGACTTGAACATGCGATCCACATTTCAGTATTCCTGTATTGCAATGTAATATACCTTTCATTGTTGACAGACCTCCTATTAAATGTCAAGACCTAATAGACGGTCAAACACGGCAGACCTGGGGTTATCTCTAACCCTGGCCGCTGGGTGTCCGCTGTATAATAAAGCTGGCACCCACAAGTGATGGAGCGGGCACAGCTCTTATGCCCACAAAAATGACTGTGTTGTGATAATACGGCTGTTCACGGGAATGACACGCTCAGTATGACGTACTGTTACGGTGCAAGACGGGAATGAGTTCAAGAGTATGTTCACTTTGAAAAAACATTTTCAGTTTATATACACAATGATACTGATCCTGAGTTACAGTCTGTATTCTAGTCTGCAGCTGTGTTCAGAATTTGGACTCAGAACTGCTGACAGATTCACTTTATGTCCGAACAGAGCTTGCTATGGTAATTTACATCCTGGGAAGTGCCCTCTTAACACCAGGCACTGTATAGTAAAATAATGTAAGAAAAACTCACTGACCCAATCAGAGCCGGCCTTAGGTTGGATGGCGCCATGTGCGGGACTCTCTATTGCTGCCCTTGACAAACCAAAAATTAACCACGTATATAGACACGCACATACTGAAATACATATACTCTACATACATATAGACAGATATTTAGACAAACAGGCAAATATATACATATACACACATTCTGAAATATATACATACATACAGGCACATAAATACACAGGCAGGAACATATGCAAATACATATAAGGCACATATATGCAAGCTCAAAGACATTCACATACAGACCCATATAAACCCACACAGGTACATATATATACAGTACACATAATGCAGGGGATGTTATCTGCAGTCCTATATAACACCACAGATAACACATTGATAACTCTCTAAATACAGATAATGTAGAGCACTGGGCTGACTTTTCATTGATGTACAAACTGTATTCTGCAGATGATTTGCACCTAAATGTAATGGGGGTCTGCTGTGCTGGGGCAGAGAATTCTAGCTGGGTTGGCGGAGTATTTAAACTAGGGCTGAGGAGGGAGGTCAATGTAGAAAATAAAGGGGTAGTCAGGTTAGAGAGGTGTCAGACTATTTTGGTGGGGGGAGAAACAGACTGTGGTGAGAGGACTAGACAAAAGGATAGGGAGATCCTTTTGTTACAAAACAGCAATGAAAATAAAAATGCCCAAATAATGTCAAATAATCATATTTCTGATACTGAAAGTGAAAAACTGAAATGCAAGTTAAAGTGTATGTTCACAAATGCCAGAAGTCTAGCAAGCAAAATGGGGGAGCTGGAGGCCTTGATACTAGAAGAAAATATGGATATAGTGGGTGTTGCTGAAACATGGCTGGACTCTTCACATGACTGGGCTCTAAATCTACAGGGTTTTACAGGGTTTCTGAAAGACAGCACAAATAGGAAAGGCGGTGGTGTATGTCTGTATGTGAGAAGTGATATGAAGGCGGCGGTGTATGTCTGTATGTGAGAAGTGGTATGAAGGTGAGTGTGAAAGAGACATTAGAGGGTGAAGATTGTTAGGAGGTTGAAACTTTGTGGGTGGAACTAGAAAGGGAGGTAAACACTCAAAATTACTTTTGGTGTAATCTATAGACCCCCAATATAACTGAGGAGATGGAAGGTCAGCTATATAAACAGATGGAGCGAGCGGCACAGACTGGTACTGTAGTGATAATGGGAGATTTTAATTACCGGGATATTAATTGGTGTCATTGTTCAACTGCAATGGGGAGACATTGCCTCAAACTGTTGCAGGAAAATTTTATGGGCCAGTTTGTGGAAGATCCGACTAGAGGTGAAGCTCTGCTGGATCTGGTCATTTCTAATAATGCAGAGCTTGTTGGGAATGTCAATGTTCGTGAAAACCTTGGTAACAGTGATCACAATATACAGGGTGGGCCATTTATATGGATACACCTAAATAAAATGGGAATGGTTGGTGATATTAACTTCCTGTTTGTGTCACATTAGTATATGGGAGGGGGGAAACTTTTCAAGCTGGGTGTTGACCATGGCGGCCATTTTTAAGTCGGCCATTTTGTATCCAACTTTAGTTTTTTTCAAAGGGAAGAGGGTCATGTGACACATCAAACATATCGAGAATTTCACAAGGAAAACAATGGTGTGCTTGGTTTTAACGTTACTTTATTCTTTCATGAGTTATTTACAAGTTTCTGACCACTTATAAAATGTGTTCAAAGTGCTGCCCATTGTGTTGGATTGTCAATGCAACCCTCTTCTCCCACTCTTCACACACTGATAGCAACACCGCAGAAGAAATGCTAGCACAGGCTTCCAGTATCCGTAGTTTCATTTGCCGCACATCTCGTATCTTCACAGCATAGACAATCAATGGAAACCTCAAGGCCACGGGATATCTGAAATTGCTACATGATGATGTGTTTCCCTCTTTATGCACTGAAGCTGGCACGTTCTTTGAGTTTGTCCAGCAAGATGGTGCACCACCACTTTATGGGTGTCAGGTCCGAGCATTCCTAGATGAACAATTTCCTGGAAAGTGGATTGGTCGTCGTGGGCCAGTTGAATGGCCCCCTAGGTCTACCGATCTGACCCCCTTAGATTTTTATCTTTGGGGTCATCTGAAGGCAATTGTCTATGCTGTGAAGATACGAGATGTGCAGCAACTGAAACTACGGATACTGGAAGCCTGTGCTAGCATTTCTTCTGCGGTGTTGCTATCAGTGTGTGAAGAGTGGGAGAAGAGGGTTGCATTGACAATCCAACACAATGGGCAGCACTTTGAACACATTTTATAAGTGGTCAGAAACTTGTACATAACTCATGAAAGAATAAAGTAACGTTAAAACCAAGCACACCATTGTTTTCCTTGTGAAATTCTTGATAAGTTTGATGTGTCACATGACCCTCTTCCCATTGAAAAAACTAAAGTTGGATACAAAATGGCCGACTTCAAAATGGCCGCCATGGCCAACACCCAGCTTGAAAAGTTTCCCCCCTCCCATATACTAATGTGCCACAAACAGGAAGTTAATATCACCAACCATTCCCATTTTATTTAGGTGTATCCATATAAATGGCCCACCCTGTAGTTACATTTTACCTATACTGTAAAAAAACAAAGACAGGCTGGGAGGGTGAACAACACTTAATTTTAAGAAGGCCAATTTTCCCAGGATGAGGGCTGCAATTCAGGATATAGACTGGGAAGAACTAATGTCAAATAATGGGTAATTATACTGCAAAATGTATTCCTATAGGTAACAAGTATAAACGACTAAAATTAAACCCCACATGGCTTACACCTTCTGTAAAAAGGGCAATACATGACAAAAAAAGGGCATTTGAAAAATACAAATCTGAGGGTACAGCTGTAGCCTTTTTAAATTATAAAGAGCTTAATAAAAACTGTAAAAAGGTAATAAAATCAGCAAAAATACAAAATGAAAGGCAGGTGGCCAAGGATAGTAAAACAAATTCCCAAAAATTCTTCAAGTATGTAAATGCGAAGAAACCAAGGTCTGAACATGTAGGACCCTTAGATAGTGGTAATGGGGAGTTGGTCACAGGGGAACAAGAGAAGGCAGAGTTACTAAATGGGTGCTTTAGCTCTGTATATACAACAGAAGAAAGAGCAGCTGATATAGCCGGTGCCAGTGCTGTTAATATATCAGTTGATATACTGGATTGGATGAATGTAGATATGGTCCAAGCTAAATGAAATAAAATAAATATACACAAGGCCCCGGAACCAGATGCGTTACACCCTAGAGTTCTTAAAGAGCTTAGTTCAGTTATTTCAGTCCCCCTCTTCATAACATTCAGAGATTCTCTAGTGACTGGAATAGTGCCAACGGACTGGCGCAGGGCAAATGTGGTGCCTATTTTCAAAAAGGACTCTAGGTCTTCCCCGGGTAATTATAGACCAGTAAGCTTAACATCCATCGAGGGGAAAATGCTTGAGGGGCTATTGAGGGACTATATACAGGATTATTTGCCACAAAATAGTATTATAAGTGACAGCCAGCACTGTTTTACTAAGGACAGAAGTTGTCAAACTAACCTGATATGTTTTTATGAAGAGGTGAGCAGAAGCCTAGACAGAGGGGCTACTGTGGATATAGTGTTTTTGGACTTTGCAACGGCATTTGACACTGTCCCTCATAGACGTCTATTGGGTAAATTAAGGACTATAGGTTTAGAAAGTATAGTTTGTAATTGGATTGAGAATGGGCTCAAGGACCGTATCCAGAGAGTTGTGGTCAATGATTCCTACTCTGAATGGTCCTCGGTTATAAGTGGGGACCCCAGGGTTCAGTCCTGGGACAACTATTATTCAACTTATTTTTTAATGATATAGAGGATGGGATTATTAGCACTATTTCTATTTTTGCAGATGACACCACGCTATGTAATATAGTTCAGTCTATGGAAGATGTTCGTGAATTGCAAGCGGATTTAAACAAAGTGTTTGGGCGTCTAGTTGGCAAATGTAGTTTCATGTAGATAAATGTAAAGTTATGCACCTGGGTAAGAACAACCTGCAGGCATCATATGTCCTAGGGGGAGCTACACTGGGGGATTCACTTGTTGAGAAGGATCTGGGTGTACTTGTAAATCATAAACTAAATAACAGCATGCAGTGTCAATCAGCTGCTTCAAAGGCCAGCAAGATATTGTCATGTATTAAAAGAAGCATGGACAGGGATGTAATATTACCACTTTACAAAGCATTAGTGAGGCCTCATCTAGAATATGCAGTTCAGTTCTGGGCTCCAGTTCATAGAAAGGATACCCTGGAGTTGGAAAAAATACAACGAAGAGCAACGAAGCTAGTAAGGGGCATGGCAAGTTATGAGAAAAGATTAAAAGAGTTAAACCTATTTAGCCTTGAAAAAAGACGACTAAGGGGGGGACATAATTAACTTATATAAATATATTAATTACAAAATGACAGAAAAAAACAACAAAGCGCACAATAGTGCATGAAACTGTGGTATACAGGTGTGAACAGAGTGCAAGTGATGCTAACCTGGTGCGGTTATGCTGGGAGCATAACATCCAGTGGAGCAGAATCCGAAATACCTCGACGGTATAGTGGTAATGGAGTCAGGTTGCAGCCCAGGACCCGGTTTGAGAACTTAACAAGAGGTCTCAATGTTGATATGGAAAGAATAAAAGAAAAAGAACGGGTGCTTTCCAGGCGCTACCGATCAGAATGATCATCCGTAGGAGGTATAATCCATATGTCTCAAGGATGGAGATAAGGTCAGTAATTGAATGATTTATTGGTGCAGGTATATATAAAAACAACAGCAGACTGTTTAACAGCGGACTGTTTCGAAACCGGACCGGTTTCTTCCTCAGGTAGCAGGTGGGGTGTCAGTTAAATAACCGAGTTAAAGGTCGGTTTGAGGTAAGAACTACCGGGTCAGGTATACAAGTCAAATCTGTTAAGCATACGTATGAAACAATACACATAATTTTACAAATAATTACAAACAATTAGATAAAAATATGCCTGTCAGTGCAATCCGTTACCTGGGGAACGCGTCTCCAATCAAAAATAGCTATTCCCTGATTTTAAACCAATGAAAAATCGGGCTTCAAACAAACTTTCGAATATATATATATAAGATTCAACCCATATGGTGTACACCATAAACATTTTTAAAAACAATCCCAGAATTGCTATTTTTGTTCCTCTCTCCTCCCAAAATCAGAATAAAAACTGATCAAAAAGTCGTGCGTACCCTAAAATGGTACCAATGGAAAAAATTAAAATATCATATGGGACTTCGAATGTGGCAACCCAATTTTTTTTTTTTTTAATGTTTTTATTGTGCAAAAGTAGTAAAACATAAAAAAACTATACTTAGCGTATCATCGTAATTGTGCTGACCCAGAGAATAAAGTTACCCAAAATAAATTATTAAAGTTATACAATACATTGTATTCACGCCAAAATGTTCAAATAGTGCCTTTCTGATTTTGCTATGTGGGGTTTTACTACATGTTATACTTCTGCCATTGCATTGATCTTTGATCTATACAATATTTCAAACAATTGTCAACTCGCCCTGCAAAAAACAAGCCCTCAGCTGTGTGAACATAAAAATAAAAATGTCTTGAAATACAGTGACACAAATACAATAATTATTATTTAATTTTAAAAAAGCGATTTTATTGTGCAAAAACACTGTCGAAAAACATGAAAAAACGATATAAACTTGTATTGCTGTAATCGTACTGACCCGTAGAATAACATTTTAATGTAATTTATTCCTACTTGTTGAACGTCATAGAAACAATAGCCAAAAACAATGGTGTAATTGCTGGCAGGTGGCAGGCGCAAACAATATGTTCAAATCTTACAAAAGATCCGGGTCGTTCAACTCCAAGAGAATTAACATGGACTACCTGATCTTTAAAGAGGATCTGTCACTAGTTTATTAATGCCCTATCTCCTAATTACACTGTGTGCACAGGCATTGTATTTTTGAGGATTTATTTATAGTTTGTCAACTACAGTGCTGTCGGTCAATCCAAAATGTTAATAAATAGAGATGAGCGAACTTATCAAAAGTTCGGTTCGGCTAGTTCGCCGAATTTCACAAAAAAGTTCGGTTCGGACCGAACTAGTTCTGACCGAACCTGTCACTTACGTGCGCCGAGCATGCTACTGTCCAGGGTGCTGATAGAGTTAATGGGCTGCACTAACTCTTTCAGCAACCTTCACAGTACATGCTCGGCGCGCGGAAAACACTATTTATGTAATAAAAAAATAAAAATTATACGTTCGTACTTACTTTCCTCCTGTCCGGCCTCCAGCGATGACGTTTCATCCCTTTCGCCGCTGCAGCCAATCACAGGCTGTAGTGGCGGTCACGCACGTCAGGATGACGCTTCATCCCACGTGACCGCCTCTGCAGCCAATCACAGGCTGCAGCGGCGACATGAATGAAACGTCATCGCTGGAGGCCGGACAGGAGGAAAGTAAGTATGAACGTATTATTATTATTTTTTGGCATGTATGTATGTTGGCATGTATGTATGTATGTTGGCATGTATGTATGTTGTCATGTATGTATGTATGTATGTATATCTGTGCATGTATGTTGGCATGTATGTATATATGTGCATGTTTGTATGTATATTTGCATGTATATATTTGCATGTATGTATGTATGTATGTTTGCATGTATGTATTTTTGCATGTATGTTGTCATGTATGTATGTATGTTGTCATGTATGTATATATGTGCATGTGTGTATGTATATTTGTATGTATGTATGTATGTTTGCATGTATGTGTGTTTGCATGAATGTATGTTTGCATGTATGTATGCATGTTTGTATGTATATTTGCATGTGTGTATATATATATGTATGTATGTTGTCATCTATGCATGTATGTTGTCATGTATGTATATATGTGCATGTATGTTGGCATGTATGTATATATGTGCATGTGTGTATGTATGTATATTTGCATGTATGTATGTTGTCATGTATGTATGTATATATGTGCATGTATGTTTGCATGTATGTTGGCATGTATGTATACATGTGCATGTTTGTATGTATATTTGCATGTATATATGTTTGCATGTGTGTATGTATGTTTGCATGTATGTATGTTTGCATGTATGTATGTTGTCATGTATGTTTGTATGTATGTTGTCATGTATGTATGTATATATGTGCATGTATGTATGTTTGCATGTTTTTATTTTTGCATGTATGTTTGCATGTATGTTTATATATATGTGCATGTATGTAATTATGTTTGCATGTATTTATGTTTGCATGTATATTTGTGCATGCTTGTATATATGTATGTATGTATCTTTGCATGTTTGTTTGTATGTATGTTTTCATGTGTGTGTGTATGCATGTATGTATGATAGTTTGCATGTATATATGTGTGTATGTTTGCATGTATGTATATTTGCATGTATATATGTGCATGCTTGTATATATGTATGTATGTTTGTATATATGTATGTATGTATATTTGTATATATGTATGTATGGCCATGTATGATACTGTCTGCTGGCGCCCTGTATCTAAGTCAACTTCGCGGCAGGCTTCTATACATGGTATAACAGTCAGTATCACACATTAAACTGAATCTAAGCCTACGACATGTTTTATTTCATTTTTTTTTTTTTTTACAGGTTTGGTGTTTGGACTACGTCGGTTTCGAGGACTACTTAGATGACGTTTTTTTTTTCTACAATAAAATGGTTAATGAGGGTTGTGTTGGGGGTGCTTTATTTCAATAAAATATTTTATCTATATCTTTGTCTTTTCAAATTTTATTATTACCACTTTAGTAATGGCCGCTGTCTGAGTGACAACATCCATTACTAAGGCGAGGCTTAGTGTTAGCCGGTGCAGAGGCTAACACTAACCACCATTATTACCCCGGTACCCAAAACCACCAGGGGTGCCGGGAAGAGCCAGGTACGATCCAGTACCCGACCATCTGTTGTGATGGTCGGGCCCTGGGGCGGCCGCAGGCTGGTATTATGAGGCTGGGAAGGGCCAAAAACAGTGGACCTTCCCACCCTTGTAATGCTAGGCTGCTGCTGCTGTGTTGTATCTGGCTGGTTATAAAAGTGGGGGGGACCCCACGTCATTTTTTTTAAATTATTTATTTATTTACATTTTTTTTTTAAAAAAGACATGGGGTTCCACCCAATTTATCATAACCAGCCACATACAACACAGTGTTATTAGCCTGGGAATGGACAAAACCAGTGGCCCTTCCCACCCATGTAATGCCAGACTGCTGCGGCCTTGTATATGGCTGGTTATTAAAAATGTGGGGGACCCGTCTATTGCTAAATTTGTTAAATTCAAAAAAAAAAACGACGTGGGGGTCCCCCCCATTTTTATAACCAGCCCGATACAACACAGCAGCTGCAGCCTAGCATTACAAGGGTGGGAAGGTCCACTGATTTTGGCCCTTCCCAGCCTCATAATACCAGCCTACGGCCGCCCCAGTACCCGACCATCACAACAGATGGTCGGGTACTGGATCGTACCAAGCTCTTCCCGGCACCCCTGGTGGTGGTGGGTACCGGGGTAATAATGGGTGGTTAGTGCTAGCCTCTGCACCGGCTAACACTAAGTACCGCCTTAATAATGGACGCTGTCAATCAGCCAACTGCCATTATCTAGGCACTAATAAAGTTTGAAAAAAAAACACAAAGACAATTCTTTTTTATTGAAATAAGAAATCCCCAACAAAACCCTCGTTAACCATTTTATTAAAATTTGAAAAAACGCAGATCTACGCAGTAGTCCAACGAATTGAAGATGTAGTCCAATCGGTACATCAAAATCTGCAACAACATAAAAAAACAGTTATCAATGTGAACAATACCAATACTTCTACTCACCTACACACATATATACACGCACACACAAACAAACAACCATACACAGACACACACATATATACACAAACACAACAAGATATACACACACACACACACACATAAACAGACAAACACACATATACACGAACTCACACATATACAAACAAAAACACACATATCCAAACACACACACACACACAGTTATACACACATACACGAACACATATACACAAACACATATACAAACAAAAACACACATACCCAAACACACATATACACAAACACATATACACAAACACACCCATATATACACACAAACACACACCCATATACACACATATACAAAAACACACACAAACATCTACACACAAACATATACACAAATACACCCATATATACACAAACATATACACAAAACACATATACACAAACACACCCATATATACACACACATATACACAAACACACATATAAAAACAAAAACAGACAAAGTCACATACCCAAACACACATATATACACAAACACACACATACACAAACACGGTTTCTTTTAAATGCTGCTGGGGAACCCGCTCGATCCACTATATAAGGCTGCGCTACAGTGCAGCATTTAAAAGAAACAGGATCCTGACCTGTCCATATAGTTTAAGGCAGCACAGAGTATTTCAGGAGATGAGCGTTCAGATTCAGTGCTGCTGCGAACTCTGCTCTTACCATTACGTAGCTCTCAGTCTGTTACCTCTCTTCCACTCCTGTCCTCCAGAACACCTTCACATGATTGGCAAGTCACCACGTAATGGTAAGAGCAGAGTTCACAGCAGCACAGAGTATTTCAGGAGATGAGCGTGCGGATCTTGTGCGGGGTGGTGACTTGCCAATCATGTGAAGGTGTTATTGAGGACAGGAGTGGAGGAGAGGTAACAGACTGAGCTACGTAATGGTAAGAGCAGAGTTCACAGCAGCACTGAATCTGCACGCTCCTCTCCTGAAATACTCTGTGCTGCTGTGAACTCTGTTCTTACCATTACGTAGCTCAGTCTGTTACATCTCCTCCACTCCAGTCCTCTATAACACGTTCACATGATTGGCAAGTCACCACCACGCACAAGATCTGCACGCTCATCTCCTGAAATACTCTGTGCTGCTGTGAACTCTGCTCTTACCATTACGTGGTGACTTGCCAATCATGTGAAGGTGTTCTTGAGGACAGGAGTGGAGGAGAGATAACAGACTGAGAGCTACGTAATGGTAAGAGCAGAGTTCACAGCAGCACTGAATCTGCACGCTCATCTCCTGAAATACTCTGTGCTGCCTTAAATTCTGTGGACAGGTCAGGATCCTGTTTCTTTTAAATGCTGCACTGTAGCGTAGCCTTATATAGTGGATCGAGCGGGTTCCCTAGCAGCATTTAAAAGAAACAGGATCCTGACCTGTCCACAGAGTTTAAGGCAGCACAGATTATTTCAGGAGATGAGCACGGGCAGCCGTTCGTTTTTCCGAGCCGTGCTCCCATCATGCACACGACCGTAAAAATACCCGTTATTGCGGGTCGTAATTACGACCCGCAATAACGGGCTCATAGACTTCTGTTACCCACGGGTACCTTTCCGTATTCTCACGGGAAGGTGCCCGTGCCGTTAAAAAAATAGAACATGTTCTATTTTTCGGGCCGTGCTGCTATAATTATAATGACAGCACGGTTCGCAAAAGCGGCCGGCTGCCCGTGGCCGGCCGGCCGTGCTCGTAGTTACGAGTCGTAATTACGAGCACGGCCCGTAAAATAAAAAAATAGAACATGTTCTATCTTTTTAACGGCACGGGCACCTTCCCGTGAGAAAATGGGAAGGTACCCGTGGCTAACAGAAGTCTATGGGCCCGCTATTTCGGGTCGTAATTACGACCCGTGATAACGGGTGTTTTTATGGTCGTGTGCATGAGGCCCCGTAATGACGGGTGGCTACATGTGTGCACCCGTCATTACGGCAGCGTTGCTAGGCGACGTCAGTAAGGGTATGTGCACACACACTAATTACGTCCGTAATGGACGGACGTATTTCGGCCGCAAGTACCGGACCGAACACCCTGCAGGGAGCCGGGCTCCTAGCATCATATTTATGTACGATGCTAGGAGTCCCTGCCTCTCCGTGGAACTACTGTCCCGTACTGAAAACATGATTACAGTACGGGACAGTTGTCCTGCAGAGAGGCAGGGACTCCTAGCATCGTACATAAGTATGATGCTAGGAGCCCGGCTCCCTGCACTGTGTTCGGTCCGGTACTTGCGGCCGAAATACGTCCGTCATTTACGGACGTAATTAGTGTGTGTGCACATACCCTAAATAGTCACTGTCCAGGGTGTTGAAAGAGTTAACTGATCGGCAGTAACTGTTTCAGTACCCTGGACAGTGACTACCGATCACAGTACCTGTAAAAAAAAAGACGTTCATACTTACCGAGAACTTTCTGCTTCCTCCAGTCCGGTCTCCTGGCCGTTGCCTTGGTGACGCGTCCCTCTCGACATCCGGCCCGACATTCCTTGATGACGATGCAGCCCATGTGAGCGCTGCAGCCAATCACAGGCTGCCGCGGCCTCTGTAGCCAATCACAGGCTGCAGAGGCCTCTGCAGCCAATCACAGGCTGCCGCGTCAGAAAAGGTCGGACTGGAGGAAGAAGAGGGACTCGTCACTAAGACAACGACCGGGTACGTATGAAATGCTTTTTATTTTATTTTTAATCAGCAGCCTCTTTTCTCTATCAGTGATTGATAGAGATAAGTGGCTGCCGATTTGTATAATGTTTTTGACCGGGTTCGGTCAAAACGGGTTCGGCCGAACCCGGTGAAGTTCGGATTCGCTGCGAACCGAACTTTACCGGAAGTTCGGACCGAAACCGGGTTCGGTTGTCCCGGTTCGCTCATCTCTATTAATAAACCTCAAACCTGAATATTTAAGAAAGTAAAAGTGAGGTTTTGGCTTTATTAGGAGAATATCTATGTGTGCATAATTATTGGGCAACTATTAGTCTGCAGAATTATTATGTAACTAAATGAAAAAGGACAATTTCCCCATCTCACTTGTTTATTTTCATCTGTTAAAGGGAGAATAATAAACAAATAACTCAAAATTTACAAATAAACTTTTCTGACATTTCCTAAAATAAAATCAGTGACCAATATAGCCACCCTTCTTTTCAATAACAGTCATAAACCCTCCATCCATGGAGTCTGTCAGTTTCATAATCTGTTGCACTTCTTTTTGTGCAGCAGCAACCACAGCCTCGCAGACACTGTTCAGAGAGGTGTACTGCTTTCCTTCGCCGTAAGTCTCATGTTTAAGAAGGGCCCACAAGTTCTCAATAGTTGAGGAAGGGGGCTATGTCATTATTCTTTAATCTTTAAGGCCTTTACTGGTTAGCCATGCAGTGGATGACTTCAATGCATGCGATGGAGCATTGTCCTGCATAAAAGCCATGGTAATCTTGAAAGATGCAGACTTTATTCTGGACCACTGCTTGATGAAAGTGTTTTCTAAAAACTGGCAGTAGGTTTGGGAGTTGAATTTTAATCCATCTTCAACACGAAAAGGTCCAACTAGCTCATCTTTAATAATACCAGCCCATAGCAGTACCCCACCTCCATCTTGCTGCTGGCCAAGGGCATAACTAGGAAAGACTGGGCCCCATAGCAAAGTTTTGACAGGGGCCCCCCTCCGCTGGGTATCACACAACCCCCCACCCTGTAGATAACGCCATGCCAACCTCCCCCTGTAGATAACGCCATACAGACCCCCCTGTAGATAACGCCATACAGACACCCCCTGTAGATAACGCCATACAGACCCCCCTGCAGATAACGCCATGCAGACCCCGCCTGTAGATAACGCCATACAGAACCCCCTGTAGATAACACCATACAGAACCACTCCCTGTAAATAACGCCATACAGACCCCCTGTACGGCCTATAGTTTGTCCTACAAAAGACATGCATCCCCTATCCACAGGATAGGGGATACATGTGTGATCACTGGCAGCGATAAGGAGAACGAGGGACCGAAAGTCCCCTGAAGTTCTCCATGACAAACCTCGGACTTCTGGCGTCTTCGCAGTTCAATGAAAGGAGCGTTAGTCACGAATGCGCACAAGCGCGACCGGTGCTCAAGTCATTTCTATGGAGCTGCAGACAGACCCCGGAAGTCCGAGGTTTGTCATGGAGAACTTCGGGGGACTTTCGGTCCCCCGTTCTCCTTATCGCTGGGCGTCCCAGCGATCACACATGTATCCCCTATCCTGTGGATAGGGGATGCATGTCTTTTGTAGGAACAACCCCTTCAGTGGCGTCGCGCTGTAGCAGCCACTTCAGCTGCTGGCGGAGCCTCCGGCCATGGGAGGGGGGCCTGTGCCATGCTGCGGGCCCCGTAGCAGCCGCTACGGCTGCTATAGCGGTAGTTACGCCACTGTTGCTGCCGTCTTAGTCGAAGTGGAGCTCTGTGCCTGTTACTGATCCAGCCACGGGCCCATCCATCTGGTCTGTCAAGAGTCACTCTCATCTTATCAGTCCATAAAATCTTTGAAAAATCTGTCTTCAAATATTTTTTGGCTCAGTCTTGACTAGAGATGAGCGAACCGGGACAACCGAACCCGGTTTCGGTCCGAACTTCCGGAAAAGTTCGGTTCGCAGCGAATCCGAACTTTACCGGGTTCGGCCGAACCCGTTTTGACCGAACCCGGTCAAAAACATTATACAAATCGGCAGCCACTTATCTCTATCAATCACTGATAGAGAAAAGAGGCTGCTGATTAAAAATAAAATAAAAAGCATTTCATACGTACCCGGTCGTTGTCTTGGTGACGAGTCCCTCTTCTTCCTCCAGTCCGACCTTTTCTGACGCGGCAGCCTGTGATTGGCTGCAGAGGCCTCTGCAGCCTGTGATTGGCTGCAGAGGCCGCGGCAGCCTGTGATTGGCTGCAGCGCTCACATGGGCTGCATCGTCATCAAGGAATGTCGGGCCGGATGTCGAGAGGGACGCGTCACCAAGGCAACGGCCAGGAGACCGAACTGGAGGAAGCAGGGAGTTCCCGGTAAGTATGAACGTCTTTTTTTTTACAGGTACTATGATCGGTAGTCACTGTCCAGGGTACTGAAACAGTTACTGCCGATCAGTTAACTCTTTCAGCACCCTGGACAGTGACTATTTAGGGTATGTGCACACACACTAATTACGTCCGTAATTGACGGACGTATTTCGGCCGCAAGTACCGGACCGAACACAGTGCAGGGAGCCGGGCTCCTAGCATCATAGTTATGTACAGGGCCGCCATCAGGAATTTCAGGGCCCCCTACAGCTACATTTTCTGGGCCCCCCTACCGTGGCACCGCCTGTTAACGGTACTCCGTCCAGTACTATATCATGGTACCCAGGGCCGCCATCAGGGGGGGTATTAGGGGTACTGATGTGAGAGGCCCAGCCAAACCTAATTGAAAGGGGGGCCCGGCAAACTGCCGCGACTTGCCTTTGGTAGAAAAAAAACAGGCCCCTGCAATGGGGCCCGTTTTTTTCACCAAAAGAATGTCGTGAGCTGCGGGCCCCCCTTTCAATTAGGTTTGGCCGGGCCTCTCACATCAGTACCCCTAATACCCCCCCTGATGGCGGCCCTGGGTAGCATGGGGGCCGTCAAACACCGCCGCCCGTGCGACCGATCACGCGCACCCGCAAACTCCCGCGCATGCGCACCGGCGACCGCCTGGAACCGCGCACCGAATTTTGAGGCAGATTTTGACCTGCCCACACTATCTTGCCGCGTTTTTTGCCTGCGGCGATTGAGGACAGCAGACAGAAAACGCAGCGAAAAATGCATTTTCTGCCTCCCATTGATTTCGATGGCAGGTCAGAGGCGGAACCGCGGCAAGAAAGGACGTGCTGCTTTTTCTTTTTTCCGCGACTGGCTCCCATTGATTTCAGATTAAATCAATGGGAGGCGGTTTTGGAAGTTGTTTGGTGCTGATTCTGACGCAGTGTCCGAGTCAATATCAAGGCCCAAAAACTCTGTGAACTGGGCCTTATTGTTAGGGCTTATTCAGACGAACGTGTAATACATCCGTGCAACGCGCGTGATTTTCACGCGCCTCGCACGGACCTATGTTACTCTATGGGGCCGTGCAGACTGTCAGTGATTTTCACGCAGCGTGTGTCCGTGTGTCCGCTGCGTAAAACTCACGACATGTCCGATATTTGTGCATTGTTCGAGCATCACGCACCCATTGAAGTCAATGGGTGCGTGAAAATCACGCCCAGCGCTTCCGCAGCCGTATAAACTATGAATGACAACAGAAATGCACCACGAGCTACAAACATACAAACAGAGTGTCATAATGATGGCGGCTGCGGGAAAATCACGCAGCCGCGCATCATACGCTGCTGACACACAGAGCTGTTATGGACCTTTTGCAAGCGCAAAACGCCACGTTTTTGCGCGCGCAAAAAGCACACGCTCGTGTGAATCCGGCCTTAGGGTAGGAACACACCAGGCATGAACGCTGCGGATTTTATGCAACACATTTTATTGTGGAAAATCCGCAGCGTATTACAGTCGCAGCAGAGTGGATGAGATTAGAACAAATCTCATCCACACGCTGCAAAAATAATGGACCTGCAGTGTGGCTTTTTGGCTTTTTAAGTCGCATGTCAATGTATATTCTGTGGAATCGCTGCTCCTCTGTTGCGGAAATGCTGCGGTTCTGCCGCAAAAATCACAAATGAGAAAAAAAAAAAAGGCACTTTTTTAAATTTATAAAAAAAGTTTAGACTTGCCCCGGCCGTAGTCCTGGTGACGCGATCCTCTATTCTTAGCGCAGCCCGGCCTCCTGTCATGACGTTTCATCCCATGTGACTGCTGCAGCGGTCACATGGTCTACAGCGTCATCCCAGGAGGCGGGGCTACGTTCAGAAGAGAGAGATGCGTCACCAGGACTACGGCCGGGGCAAGTCTAAACTTTTTTTCCCCTGCAGGATTCCCGCAGCGGACACACCTCACCAAGCCTGTGCCACTATTTGGTGCGGTTTTGCTGGCAGAATTCCCTGCGGCTACCGGGGCGGATAAGCTGTGTAGTTTTACTCAGCATATCCGCCTAGTGTGTCCCTTATGATGTCGCTCCTGGAGCTGCTGCCGGTCTCTAAATAGGCAGTTGGTTCAGTAGAATTTGGAATTATTTTTTTTTGTGAACCAGCTTAAAAAAATACAAAACTTTTGTGTTAGGGCCTGTTCACATCACTGTTCGCTTCCGCTCCGGGGTTCCGTCTGCGGTTTCTGTCGGGTGAACCCCGCAACGGAAAGTGAAAGTGATAGCACAGCTTCCGTTTCCATCACCATTAGCGCAGTCGACTGCGCTATTGATTCCGTCCGAAAACCAGCCGGAATGGTGACGAACGGAAACCATTAGCGATGTTTCCGTCACCATTGAGATCAATGGTGACTGAAACGGAAGCTGTGCTGTCACTTTCACTTTCCGTTGCGGGGTTCACCCGACAGAAACCTCAGACGGAACCCCGGAGCGGTGGTTCGTCACCATTCCGGCTGGTTTTCGGACGGAATCAATAGCGCAGTCGACTGCGCTAATGGTGATGGAAACGGAAGCTGTGCTGTCACTTTCACTTTCCGTTGCGGGGTTCACCCGACGGAAACCTCAGACGGAACCCCGGAACGGAAGCGAACGGTGATGTGAACAGGCCCTAACACAAAAGTTTTGTATTTTTTTAAGCTGGTTCACAAAAAAAAATAATTCCAAATTCTACTGGACCAACTGCCTATTTAGAGACCGGCAGCAGCTCCAGGAGCGACATCATAAGGGACACACTAGGCGGATATGCTGAGTAAAACTCCACAGCTTATCCGCCCCGGTAGCCGCAGGGAATTCTGCCCGCAAAACCGCACCAAATAGTGGCGCAGGTTTCGTGAGGCGTGTCCGCTGCGGGAATCCTGCAGGGAAAAAAAAGTTTAGACTTGCCAGGGCCGTAGTCCTGGTGACGCATCTCTCTCTTCTGAACGTAGCCCCGCCTCCTGGGATGACGCTGTAGACCGTGTGACCGCTGCAGCAGTCACATGGGATGAAACGTCATGACAGGAGGCCGAGCTGCGCTAAGAATAGAGGATCGCGTCACCAGGACTACGGCCGGGGCAAGTCTAAACTTTATCAATTTAAAAAAGTACCTTTTTTTTCTTCTCTTGTGTGATTTTTGCGGCAGAACCGCAGCATTTCCGCAACAGAGGAGCGGCGATTCCACAGAATACATTGACATGCTGCGGCTTAAAAAGCCACACGGCAGGTCCATTATTTTTGCAGCGTGCGGATGAGATTTGTTCACATCTCATCCACTCTGTTGCGACTGTAATACGCTGCGGATTCTCCACAATAAAATGTGTTGCATAAAATCTGCAGTGTTCATGCCTAGTGTGTTCCTACCCTAAGGCCGGATTCACACAAGCGTGTGCTTTTTGCACACGCAAAAAACGTGGCGTTTTGCGCATGCAAAAGGTCCATAACAGCTCCGTGTGTCAGCAGCGTATGATGCGCGGCTGCGTGATTTTCGCGCAGCCGCCATCATTATGACACTCTGTTTGTATGTTTGTAGCACGTGGTGCTTTTCTGTTTTCATTCATAGTTTATACGGCTGCGGAAGTGCTGGGCGTGATTTTCACGCACCCATTGACTTCAATGGGTGCGTGATGCGCGAACAATGCACAAATATAGGACATGTCGTGAGTTTTACGCAGCGGACACACGGACACACGCTGCGTGAAAATCACTGACAGTCTGCACGGCCCCATAGAGTAACATAGGTCCGTGCGAGGCGCGTGAAAATCACGCGCGTTGCACGGATGTATTACACGTTCGTCTGAATAAGCCCTAACAATAAGGCCCAGTTCACAGAGTTTTTGGGCTTTGATATTGACTCGGACACTGCGTCAGAATCAGCACCAAAAAACTTCCAAAACCGCCTCCCATTGATTTAATCTGAAATCAATGGGAGCCAGTCGCGGAAAAAAGAAAAAGCAGCACGTCCTTTCTTGCCGCGGTTCTGCCTCTGACCTCCCATCGAAATCAATGGGAGGCAGAAAATGCTTTTTTCGCTGCGTTTTTTGTCTGCTGTCCTCAATCGCCGCGAGCAAAAAACGCAGCAAAAAAACGCGGCAAGATAGTGTGGGCAGGTCAAAATCTGCCTCAAAATTCTTTAAGGAATTTTGAGGCAGATTTTTTTTTGCCTGCAAAATACTGTGTGAACAGGGCCATACATGATCAGCACTTTGAGATAATTTACTCACTGTCTGAAGAGCTGCTCCCACTCCAGTCCTCTTCCGGCGATGTCTTCCAGGGGAGGTCTTCGGTCCAGACGTCCAGTCCTTCACCTCCAGCCAGGCTCCAGGTAAGTTTTGTCCATGTGTGTCCGCGGCTGCGCGCGCTTCGTTCGCGGGTGCGCGCGCGGCCGCTCGCTTCGTTCGCGGGTGCGCGCGCGGTCGATCGCGGGTGCGCGCGGGGGCGGTCTCCAGTGCGGGCGTTCGTGGATGCGTGCTCGCGAGTGCGCACGCGCGGGAGTTTCCTTGTGCGCGCGATCGGGTGCGCGCGCGCGCGCGGGCGGTTTGACGGCCCCCCATGACGAGGGGAGGGGAGGGGGCCCGCAGCAGCAGCAGCTCACGACATTCTTTTGGTGAAAAAAACGGGCCCCATTGCAGGGGCCCGTTTTTTCCTACCAAAAGAATGTCGAGGCAGTTGCCGGGCCCCCCTTTCAATTAGGTTTGGCCGGGCCCCTCACACCACTACCCCTAATACCCCCCTGATGGCGGCCCTGGTTATGTACGATGCTAGGAGTCCCTGCCTCTCTGCAGGACAACTGTCCCGTACTGTAATCATGTTTTCAGTACGGGACAGTAGTTCCACGGAGAGGCAGGGACTCCTAGCATCGTACATAAATATGATGCTAGGAGCCCGGCTCCCTGCACTGTGTTCGGTCCGGTACTTGCGGCCGAAATACATCCGTCAATTACGGACGTAATTAGTGTGTGTGCACATACCCTTACTGACGTCGCCTAGCAACGCTGCCGTAATGACGGGTGCACACATGTAGCCACCCATCATTACGGGGCCTCATGCACACGACCATAAAAACACCCGTTATCACGGGTCGTAATTACGACCCGAAATAGCGGGCCCATAGACTTCTGTTAGCCACGGGTACCTTCCCGTTTTCTCACGGGAAGGTGCCTGTGCCATTAAAAAGATAGAACATGTTCTATTTTTTTATTTTACGGGCCGTGCTCGTAATTACGACTCGTAATTACGAGCACGGCCGGCCGGCCACGGGCAGCCGGCCGCTTTTGCGAGCCGTGCTGTCATTATAATTATAGCAGCACGGCCCGTAAAATAGAAAAATAGAACATGTTCTATTTTTTTTAACGGCACGGGCACCTTCCCGTCAGAAAACGGAAAGGTACCCGTGGGTAACAGAAGTCTATGAGCCAGTTATTGCGGGTCGTAATTACGACCCGCAATAACGGGTGTTTTTACGGTCGTGTGCATAATGGGAGCACGGCTCGGAAAAACGAATGGCTGCCCGTACTCATCTCCTGAAATACTCTGTGCTGCCTTAAACTCTGTGGACAGGTCAGGATCCTGTTTCTTTTAAATGCTGCTAGGGAACCCGCTCGATCCACTATATAAGGCTACGCTACAGTGCAGCATTTAAAAGAAACAGGATCCTGACCTGTCCACAGAGTTTAAGGCAGCACAGAGTATTTCAGGAGATGAGCGTGCAGATTCAGTGCTGCTGTGAACTCTGCTCTTACCATTACGTAGCTCTCAGTCTGTTACCTCTCCTCCACTCCTGTCCTCAAGAACACCTTCACATGATTGGCAAGTCACCACGTAATGGTAAGAGCAGAGTTCACAGCAGCAGAGTATTTCAGGAGATGAGCGTGCGGATCTTGTGCGTGGTGGTGACTTGCCAATCATGTGAACGTGTTATAGAGGACAGGAGTGGAGGAGATGTAACAGACTGAGCTACGTAATGGTAAGAACAGAGTTCACAGCAGCACAGAGTATTTCAGGAGAGGAGCGTGCAGATTCAGTGCTGCTGTGAACTCTGCTCTTACCATTACGTAGCTCAGTCTGTTACCTCTCCTCCACTCCTGTCCTCAATAACACCTTCACATGATTGGCAAGTCACCACCCCGCACAAGATCCGCACGCTCATCTCCTGAAATACTCTGTGCTGCTGTGAACTCTGCTCTTACCATTACGTGGTGACTTGCCAATCATGTGAAGGTGTTCTGGAGGACAGGAGTGGAGGAGAGGTAACAGACTGAGAGCTACGTAATGGTAAGAGCAGAGTTCACAGCAGCACTGAATCTGCACGCTCATCTCCTGAAATACTCTGTGCTGCCTTAAACTCTATGGACAGGTCAGGATCCTGTTTCTTTTAAATGCTGCACTGTAGCGCAGCCTTATATAGTGGATCGAGCGGGTTCCCCAGCAGCATTTAAAAGAAACCGTGTTTGTGTATGTGTGTGTTTGTGTATATATGTGTGTTTGGGTATGTGACTTTGTCTGTTTTTGTTTTTATATGTGTGTTTGTGTATATGTGTGTGTGTGTGTGTATATATGGGTGTGTTTGTGTATATGTGTTTGTGTATATGTTTGTGTATATATGGGTGTATTTGTGTATATGTTTGTGTGTAGATGTTTGTGTGTGTTTTTGTATATGTGTGTGTTTGTGTATATGTTTGTATATGGGTGTGTGTATATATGGGTGTGTTTGTGTATATGTGTTTGTGTATATGTGTGTTTCGGTATTTGTGTTTTTGTTTGTATATGTGTTTGTGTATATGTGTTCGTGTATGTGTGTGTATAACTGTGTGTGTGTGTGTTTGGATGTGTTTTTGTTTGTATATGTGTGAGTTCGTGTATATGTGTGTGTGTTTGTCTGTTTATGTGTGTGTGTGTGTGTGTGTGTGTGTATATCTTGTTGTGTTTGTGTATATATGTGTGTGTCTGTGTATGGTTGTTTGTTTGTGTGTGCGTGTATATATGTGTGTAGGTGAGTAGAAGTATTGTTATTGTTCACATTGATAACTGTCTTTTTTATGTTGTTGCAGATTTTGATGTACCGATTGGACTACATCTTCGATTCGTTGGACTACTGCGTAGATCTACGTTTTTTCAAATTTTAATAAAATGGTTAACGAGGGTTTTGTTGGGGATTTCTTATTTCAATAAAAAATAATTGTCTTTGTGTTTTTTTTAAAACTTTATTAGTGCCTAGATAATGGCAGTTGGCTGATTGACAGCATCCATTATTAAGGCGGTACTTAGTGTTAGCCGGTGCAGAGGCTAGCACTAACCACCCATTATTACCCCGGTACCCACCACCACCAGGGGTGCCGGGAAGAGCTTGGTACGATCCAGTACCCGACCATCTGTTGTGATGGTCGGGTACTGGGGCGGCCGTAGGCTGGTATTATGAGGCTGGGAAGGGCCAAAATCAGTGGACCTTCCCACCCTTGTAATGCTAGGCTGCTGCTGCTGTGTTGTATCGGGCTGGTTATAAAAATGGGGGGGACCCCCCCGTCGTTTTTTTATTTGAATTTAACAAATTTAGCAATAGACGGGTCCCACACATTTTTAATAACCAGCCATATACAAGGCCGCAGCAGTCTGGCATTACATGGGTGGGAAGGGCCACTGGTTTTGTCCATTCCCAGGCTAATAACACTGTGTTGTATGTGGCTGGTTATGATAAATTCGGTGGAACCCCATGTCTTTTTAAAAAAAATAATTAAATAAATAAATAATTTAAAAAAATGACGTGGGGTCCCCCCCACTTTTATAACCAGCCAGATACAACACAGCAGCAGCAGCCTAGCATTACAAGGGTGGGAAGGTCCACTGTTTTTGGCCCTTCCCAGCCTCATAATACCAGCCTGCGGCCGCCCCAGAGCCCGACCATCGCAACAGATGGTCGGGTACTGGATCGTACCTGGCTCTTCCCGGCACCCCTGGTGGTGGTGGGTACCGGGGTAATAATGGTGGTTAGTGTTAGCCTCTGCACCGGCTAACACTAAGCCTCGCCTTAGTAATGGATGTTGTCACTCACACAGCGGCCATTACTAAAGTGGTAGTAATAAAATTTGAAAAGAAAAAGACAAAGATATAGATAAAATATTTTATTGAAATAAAGCACCCCCAACACAACCCTCATTAACCATTTTATTGTAGAAAAAAAACCGTCATCTAAGTAGTCCTCGAAACCGACGTAGTCCAAACACCAAACCTGTAAAAAAAAAAAATAATTAAATAAAACATGTCGTAGGCTTAGATTCAGTTTAATGTGTGATACTGACTGTTATACCATGTATAGAAGCCTGCCGTGAAGTTGACTTAGATACAGGGCGCCAGCAGACAGTATCATACATGGCCATACATACATATATACAAACATACATACAAGCATGCACATATATACATGCAAATATACATACATGCAAACATACACACATATATACATGCAAACTATCATACATACATACATACATGCATACACACACACATGAAAACATACATACATACAAACAAACATGCAAAGATACATACATATATACAAGCATGCACAAATATACATGCAAACATAAATACATGCAAACATAATTACATACATGCACATATATATAAACATACATGCAAACATACATGCAAAAATAAAAACATGCAAACATACATACATGCACATATATAGATACATACATGACAACATACATACAAACATACATGACAACATACATACATGCAAACATACATACATGCAAACATACATACACACATGCAAACATATATACATGCCAACATACATGCAAACATATATACATACATACATACATGACAACATACATACATGCAAATATATACATGCAAATATACATACATACACACATGCACATATATACATACATGCCAACATACATGCACATATATACATACATGACAACATACATACATACATACATACATACATGACAACATACATATATGCACACATGCAAATATACATACAAACATGCATACATACATACATACATACATGCAAACATACATTCATGCAAACACACATACATGCAAACATACATACATACATTCATGCAAACATACATACATACAAATATACATACACACATGCACATATATACATACATACATGACAGCATACATACATACATGACAACATACATGCAAAAATACACACATGCAAACATACATACATACATGCAAATATACATACAAACATGCACATATATACATACATGCCAACATACATGCACAGATATACATACATACATACATGACAACATACATACATGCCAACATACATACATACATACATACATACATACATACATACATACATGCCAACATACATACATGCCAAAAAAAAATAATAATACGTTCATACTTACTTTCCTCCTGTCCGGCCTCCAGCGATGACGTTTCATCCATGTCGCCGCTGCAGCCTGTGATTGGCTGCAGAGGCGGTCACGTGGGATGAAGCGTCATCCTGACGTGCGTGACCGCCACTACAGCCTGTGATTGGCTGCAGCGGCGAAAGGGATGAAACGTCATCGCTGGAGGCCGGACAGGAGGAAAGTAAGTACGAACGTATAATTTTTATTTTTTTATTACATTTAAATTGTATTTTCCGCGCGCCGAGCATGTACTGTCAAGGTTGCTGAAAGAGTTAGTGCAGCCCATTAACTCTATCAGCACCCCGGACAGTAGCATGCTCGGCGCACGGAAGTGACAGTTTCGGTCCGAACTAGTACGGTCCGAACCGAACTTTTTTGTGAAATTCGGCGAACTAGCCGAACCGAACTTTTGATAAGTTCGCTCATCTCTAGTCTTGACGTTTCCACTTATGTGTCTTGTTCAGTGGTGGTCGGGTTTCAGGCTTCCTTACCTTGGCCATGTCTCTGAGCACTGAACACCTTGTACTTCTGGTCACTCCAGGGAGGTTGCAGTTCTGGAATATGACAGCACTGGAGGATAATGGGTTCCTGGTCACGTCACATTTGATTCTTCTCAAATCTTTGGGAGTTAATTTGCATATTTTTTTCTCAACATGTTTCTTGCGACTCTGTTGACTATTTGCAACAAAACTTTTGATGGTTCTGTGATCACGCCCCAATACCTTAACAATTTCAAGAGTGCTGCATCCCTCTAAAAGACCTAAAAAATTATTTTTAACTTTTCAGAGTCAGTTAAATCTCTTTTTTGGCCCATTTTACCAGAGGAAAACAAGCTGCCTAATTTATTTTGCATGCCTTGATATAGGGTCTTGATCTCTTTACGCCACTGCCTCCCTCATTACACAAATACACGTCACCTGATATGCTTCATCCAATAAGCAGTCAAGTTTATACAGCTTGGAGTTGGAAAATATGCATAAAAATGATTATATTGTCAAAATACTTGCCTAATTATTTTGCGCAGTGTAATTTAATAAGCGCTATTATGCTGATACCTACGGTGTAATTTTTTTTCAAAACCGTTTATTATTTGCAAAGTTCTATGCATTTTTCTAAATATGCAAATTTGGCTATACTTGCCAAATGGGAGGTTACTCGTTCCTTTCACTCTGGGCAGTGTAATGTTTTCTGTATGACGCTGTCTAATCAGCATCATACAGTTCTCTACCCAGCCCAGCAACACAGCGTGATCATATAGTATACAGCTTCCATTCCTGACTATGTTTTCAACTGGTGATACCGCAGGTTGTTTCACAGCTAGAACTGTGATCCTGGTGCCATATGAAAGATTAGAATCTCATCTTTCATATGCCACCAGAACTGTTCTAGTTGGTCCACAGCCCGAGATATGGCTATTTGAAGTGGTCCCCCCTTCCACCAGCCTCAGTCTCTCACACTGTGTGAAGCAGCTTCATGCTGATAGGTCAGGTTCAGAGGTGGTACGATAGCTCTGTCAGGGATCATTTCTATGTATATTGTTTGAAAAATATTATCCTCACACATATGTATATACATTTCAGTTCTTTGTGTAATATACTGATATATATAAAAAGTTCTTTGTTCATGTCGGACACACCTATGGAAGACACCGCCCCCTGGAATGCAAGAAGAGTGTACAGAAGAATTTGCAGCTGAAAAACGGTGGGGGCTTGGGCACTCCCACATCCCTAGGGAGGGTTTTTTTCTGTGTGTTTCTTTGTTCTGAATAAAAAGTTTCAGTCTTCCTCCTGGCTGAAAGAGGGAAAGTTGTCTACCGACATTTGTCTGTGTGGTGTACTTCTTTCCAGGCATGCCTTCAGCTTTCAATTTACAGAGGTGGTTATTCGGTGTGAAATACGGACCTGACAGCTCCACCTCCAGAGAATTGCTGCTGTTGACACCCACTTGTCTAGTATAGCCTCATTTGCGTATTTAGAAAAAAGCTCATAACTTCTAAATAATAAACTTTCTGGGACACAATTTTCACTAGCATTATCAGTGTGAGGGGAGATTCACACGAACGTTGCGTTTTTGCGCGCGCAAACAACGCAGCGTTTTGCGAGCGCAAAAACCATTTGACAGCTGCGTGTGTCATGCGTGTCTGATGCGCGGCTGCGTGATTTTCGCGCAGCCGGCATCATAGAGATGAGGCTTGTCAACGCCCGTCACTGTCCAAGGTGCTGAAAGAGCTAAATCTTTCAGCACCCTCGACAGTGAATGCCGAACACAACAGCGAAAAACCTGTAAAAAAAAAAGATAAAGTTCCTACTTACCGAGAACTTCCCGGCCGTTGCCTTGGTGACGCGTCCTTGGTGACGCGTCCTTGGTGACGCGCCTCTCTTGACATCGGGCCCCACCTCCCTGGATGACGCAGCAGTCCAAGTGACCGCTGCAGCCTGTGATTGGCTGCAGCCTGTGCTTGGCCTGTGATTGGCTGGAGCTGTCACTTGAACTGAAGTGTCATCCCGGGAGGTCGGACTGCAGGAAGGAGACAGGAGTAATCGGTAAGTTAGAACTTCGGTTTTTTTTACAGGTTAATGTATTTTGGGATCGCAAGTCACTGTCCATGGTGCTGAAACAGTTTAACTCTTTCAGCACCATGGACAGTGACTATCTCCTGACGTCGCGTACCGATAATTTTTTTGCCGGGATCGGCCAAAACGAGTTTGGCCGAACCCGGTGAAGTTCGGTACGCTTGTCCCGCTTCGCTCATCGCAAAGACACTCCGTTTGGATGTTCGGAAACAGAAAAGCACGTGGTGCTTTTCGGTTTTCATTCATCCTTTTCACTGCTGTTGCGCGAATCACGCTCGTCCCACGGAAGTGCTTCCGTGTGGTGCGCGTGATTTTCACGCACCCATTGACTTCAATGGGTGCGTGATGCGCGAAATACGCAGAGTTTTTGAACCTGTCGCGCTTTTTGCGCAGCAGACAAACGCTGCGCAAAAAGCACGGACTGTCTGTACTGCCCCATAGACTTGTATTGTCCATGCGTGCCGCGTGAAAACCACGCGGCCCGCACGGACCGAATACACGCTCGTGTGAATCCCCCCTGACAGCGCTTTTTAGATCAGCTGGGAGATAGGGCATTATTAAACTAGTTTCAGATCCTCTTTAACTGTATGTATTTGTGAATTGCTGTTTTTCTCAGTGACTTTGTTCAAAGTGGTTATTACTTAGTTATCTTGCTGCATGTTTATATCCTTAACCCCTTTGATTACCCTTTAGGCTGGATTCACACGAGCACATTACGTCCGTAATGGACGGAACGTATTTCGGCCGCTAATCCCGGACAGAACTCACTGCAGGGAGCCGGGCTCCTAGCATCATAGTTATGTACGACGCTAGGAGTCCCTGCTTCTCCATGGAACTACTGTCCCGTACTGAAAACTTGATTACAGTACGGGACAGTTGTCCTGCAACGAGGCAGGGACTCCTAGCATCGTACACAACTATGATGCTAGAAGCCCAGCTCCCTGCAGTGTGTTCGGTCCGGGACTTGTGGCCGAAATACGTTCCGTCCATTACGGACGTAATGTGCTCGTGTGTATCCAGCCTTAGGGGGATATTTCAGGTTAAATGTTTGTTGAGCTTAAAGTTTTACTTTATTACCTACATGCTCTAAACTGTAGGACTGGCTCCCCGGCTATATAGTACATGTAACGGTCACGGACTGCAGACTCCTCTCATCCTGCCGACGTCTCCCTCCTCGGAGATGCCAGCACATGCGGCTGTCCTGCCTTGCAGTGACCACTAGGGTGCACTCGCGAGCTCATTCCCGGCCTTAAAGGGCCAGCGCACGCACATGTGAATAATTTACTAATTACTTCAAGATCTCCCTGGACTATAAAAATGGCCCTGCCCTTTCACTCCTTTCCTGTGCGTTGTTTGTATTCCTACGTTAGTCTTGCAAATGGTCCCTTAGTCGTATCCTGTTCCTAGTTTTCCCGTGCCCTTCTACCTGTATCCTGTATCCCATGTTGTATTTGTTCCTGTGCCCTCTCTAGTGTTGGAGTCGTGTTGTGCCGTCTGCTACACCTGAGGTCAGTGGCGTAACTACCGCCGTAGCGTCTGCTACGGGGCCCGCGGCATGAGGGGGCCCGTGTCGCCCACCGGCACAGGCCCCCACCATGGCCGGAGGCTCCGCTAGCAGCCGCTATGGCTGCTACAGCGCGACGCCACTAAACACTACGGCAGAGCAGGGAGGTATCTCCCCGCTCTGCCATTAAACAAAAGACATGTATCCCCTATCCACAGGATAGGGGATACATGTGTGATCGCTGGCATTGATAGGGAGAACGGGGGACCGAAAGTCCCCTGAAGTTCTCCATGAGAAACCTCGGAATTCCGGGGTCTGTGTCGGCAGCTCCGTAGAAATGAATGGAGCGCCGGTCGCGCTTGTGCGCATGCGTGACCAGCGCTCCTTTAATTTTTTTGAGCTGCGCAGACTCCGGAAGTCAGAGGTTTGTGATGGAGAACTTCAGGGGACTTTCAGTCCCCTGTTCTCCCTATCGCTGCCAGCGATCACACATGTATCCCCTATCCTGTGGATAGTGGATACATGTATTTTGTAGGACACACTATAGGTCAGATTTTTTTGGGGGGTTGGGGCTGCATGGCATTACCTACAGGGGGGCTGTATAGCGTTACCTACAGGGGGCTGTATGGCGTTACCTACAGGGGGGGCTGTATAGCGTTACCTACAGGGGGGCTGTATAGCGTTACCTACAGGGGGGGCTGTATGGCGTTAGCACCATACAGCCCCCTCTGTAGATAATGCCATACAGAGTCCCCCCTGTAGATAACGCCATACAGCCCCCCCTGTAGGTAACGCTATACAGCCCCCCCTGTAGGTAACGCTATACAGCCCCCCCTGTAGATAGCGCCATACAGCCCCCTCTAGATAACGCCATACAGCCCCCTCTGTAGATAACGCCATACAGCCCCTCTGTAGATAACGCCGCACAGCCCCCCTGTAGATAACGCCATACAGCCCCCTTTGTAGATAACGCCATACAGCCCCCTCTAGATAACGCCATACAGCCCCCCTGTAGAGAACTCCATACTGCCCCCTCTGTAGATAACGCCATACAGCCACCTTTGTAGATAGCGCCATACAGCCCCCTCTGTAGATATCTACAAAGGGGGCTGTATGGCGTTATCTACAGGGTGGTCTGTATGGCGTTATTTACAGAGGCGGCTGTATGGCGTTATCTACAGAGGGGGCTGTATGGCGTTATCTACAGAGGGGGCTGTATGGCGCTATCTACAGAGGGGGCTGTATGGAGTTCTCTACAGAGGGGGCTGTATGGAGTTCTCTACAGGGGGGTTGTATGGCGTTATCTACAGGGGGGCTGTATGGCGTTATCTACAGGGGGGCTGTATGGCGTTATCTACAGGGGGGCTGTATGGCGTTATCTACAGGGGGCTGTATGGCGTTATCTACAGGGGGGCTGTATGGCGTTATCTACAGGAGGCTGTATGGCGTTATCTACAGGGGGGCTGTATGGCGTTATCTACAGGGGGGCTGTATGGCGTTATCTGCAGGTGGGCTGTATGGCGTTATCTACAGGGGGGGCTGTATGGCGTTATCTACAGGGGGGCTGTATGGCGTTATCTACAGGTTGCTGTATGGCGTTATCTACAGGTGGGGCTGTAAGGCGTTATCTACAGGGGGGCTGTATGGCGTTATCTACAGGGGGCTGTATGGCATTATCTACAGGGGGATGTATGGCGCTATCTACAGAGGGGGCTGAATGGAGTTCTCTACAGGGGGGCTGTATGGCGTTATCTACAGGGGGGCTGTATGGCGTTATCTACAGAGGGGGCTGTATGGCGTTATCTACAGAGGGGGCTGTATGGCGTTATCTACAGGGGTGGATGTATGGCGTTATCTACAGGGGGGTCTGTATGGCGTTATCTACAGAGGAGGCTGTATGGCGTTATCTACAGGGGGGCTGTATGGCGCTATCTACAGAGGTGGCTGTATGGCGTTATCTACAGGGGGGCTGTATGGCGTTATCTACAGGGGGGCTGTATGGCGTTATCTACAGGGGGGCTGTATGGTGCTATATACAGAGGGGGCTGTATGGCGTTATCTACACGGGGGCTGTATGGCGTTATCTACAGGGGGGCTGTAATAAAAGGCACTATCTACAAGGGGGGGTTGTGTGACACCCAGGGGAGGGGGGGCCCCAGTCAAAAGTTTGCTATGGGGCCCAGTCTTTCCTAGTTACGCCCCTGCCTGAGGTCATACACCACGTCTGGTGTCATCTGCCACGACTGGTACCTCTTGCCACGTTTCGCATCAGCTGCCGTCAAAGTACCATCTGAGCCTAGCCTTGCTACTCTCTGTACTATTAGGCTGGGTTCACACAACCTATTTTCAGGCGTAAACGAGGCGTATTATGCCTCGATTTACGCCTGAAAATACGGCTCCAATACGTCGGCAAACATCTGCCCATTCATTTGAATGGGTTTGCCGACGTACTGTGCCGACGACCTGTAATTTACGCGTCGTCGTTTGACAGCTGTCAAACGGGAACGTGTAAAATGACTGCCTCGTCAAAGAAGTGCAGGACACTTCTTTGGATGTAATTTGAGCCGTTTTTCATTGAATTCAATGAAGAACAGCTCTAAATTACGGCCGTCAATGACGCCTCGCAAAATGCGAGGACGAGCAATTACGTCTGAAATTACGGAGCTGTTTTCTCCTGAAAACAGCTCCGTAATTTCAGATGTAAATACAGTTTACCTGTGCACATACCCTTACAGGTACACTTGTGCTTGGACTTTGTAGAGACTTGGTACACTGTTGTTTGGCCAGCTGCTACTCCGCTACGGCGGTGTGGCCTAGTGGGTCCACATACCCACAGATCGGGACAGTACATCTCCAGTTTGCCACTGGAGATGTACAGATGTGTCCACCCTTAGCTTGTCATTAAACTCCTCTCACTCATGTCTAAGTTTTTGGGTTCGTCCCACGACTTCCCCCTCAGCCCCACTGGCGTACCTTAATGGCTTTGGACACTTTTGCACTGAATTCTATTTTTATCGTTCATTTGCTTCTGCATTGCAGCACATTCAAGGATTGTGCTTATAAATAGGTTCACACGCAACCCACAACTGAACAGATATAAATAGCAAAAGATACATATATCAACAAGATGCAAAGAAACAAACAGGAAATACACCTTGCTTCCATTATCTGAAGGAGCCCGCGATGCTATGTGTTCTTTGTTTGACCTGTGGCGCCTAATTGTTTTGTAAGTTAATGTTTATCTATTATTACGGTGGATCTGTTTTTGATGATCACCAGCTCCTGGCCGGCTCTTCCTCTCATTATGCAAATCTTTAAGGAGATTCTTAACCCTCTGTGGACATGGCCCCCCTAAAGTCTCTGTCTGCCATATGTGGTATCCAATTTCCTAATGACCCTTCCTTACTATTGTCTACTTTTCAGAATCCCCCGTTATGTTTGTGTACATGAGGGAAAAAAATATTTCTGAACATTATATGACTTGTATCTGCATTTTCAGGTAATTTTTCCCTATGCATGGTCCATATCTAATTGTCAGTTTTCCCTGAATTCATTTCCAGGGGTGGAAACTAGCTGATATGATGTCTCCCATGCACAGCACACACAGAGAGGAGGAAATCCTGCTCCCTTATCTCTCTCTTACACACTTAGAAACATTACAAGAAGAAACCACGGCACTCAGCTGGCAGGTGAACGGGTAGGGTTCCAATTCGTAGCAATAAAGAAGGAGACCCGGCACTCAATATTCTTTCGTAGATAGAACAATTTTTTAATAGCAGCCCACAGCACAAAATAGTGTAACCTTTCGGTCAGTAATAGACCTTTATGAAACCATCAGATTGCGTATGATAGATAAGCAAATAGAAATAATCAGAGGAACACAACACTGTGCTGCGACGTCCGCCTCCAGTCAGGGACGTCGTTATTTTGTGCTGTGGATTGCTATTAAAAAATTGTTCTATCTACAAAATTATGAGTGCCGAGTCTTCTTCTATATATACACACTTAGAAACAGCAAGAGGACATTGTGCAGCAGCAATGAGCAATGTTGCTGTGCATCTGGTACGAAGAGATAGAACAGTAGAAAAGCAGCAGCGTGTGTGTGTTTTTGCAGCTGCACCCTCCTCCTCATCCTCCTCTCCCCTCTACATAGCTACTGCCCATAGAAGTCTGGGACCTGATTCCTTAGTGAGCTGATAATTTGTCTCCTATCATTCTCTCTCAAGACAGATTTTATCAGTGAATTATGGGTGACTTATAAGTGCCTGAGATGGGACATTAGAAGAAGTGTCTGAAAAGTGGAGAAAGAGGCTTTTTTTTTTTTTTTTTTTTTTAATAATATATATTCCAAAAATTCTTATATTTGCTTGTACCAGTAAGTTATGTTGAAATGACAGTGACTCTTTAAGCCCCGACTACATGACCTCAAGACCTCTCTTCTTTCTTGGATGGAAAGAACGAATTTCATGAAAACGTATGTCCTACCTAAGCTCCTATATGTTCTGCAAACTGTCCCACTCTTCCATCCCATGTCTTTATTCTCAAAAATAAAATAATTGTTTGTTCAATTCCTATGAGTTAAAAAACACCCAAGACTCCTGCAAAGACCACTCATCTGCAATAAATCACAGGGGAGCATGGGATTATTGGACCCATACTTTTATATTCAAGCTAACCAGCTCAGCAAATGAATACTCCTAAACAGATCCTCCACATGTAGAAGTAGAGCGAGTTCTATTGGGCCCCACTCTTACCCTGCTGTTATGGGGAAAATTTGGTAAACAGATCTGGCTGGTCCATATCAATATGATCTATCTTCCCTAGACCTTTAGAAAACTTTCTCCTCAGTGGCCCCTGTTAATAATTTTTCTTTAATTTTAGGTGCTATTCTCCCAAGGAGGGCATATGTACTCAATTAAATAACATGTATTTTTATAAGGTGTTTTGTGCTCTTGATAGCCTTGATCCAGATACACTCATCCCAAGGGCTCTTAGAGAGGTGAAAAATGTCCTACATAATGCCGTATTCAAGAGAGTATACCTCAAATTCATAAGTAAATACCCCACTCTTCCCGTCTCCACCTGGCTTGACGCTTTATTCCCATTTCCTCCCACCAAGCTATTGTTTAATTTATACTCAGATTTAATAATTCATTCTGCACCTGTGAAACCCCATACTGTATTGGCATGAGAGAAACACCTTAACATCATTCTTTCTGACACAGAAGTTGCTTTTATACTCCATCACTCCACAAATTCTCCTGATGCGATAGTTTCAGGATTTTTTTTTTAAAATCCTCACTAGATTGTATAGAACTGCAGATTTCCTTCGCAAGCTATATTATAATGTCCGACAATTCCTATTGGCTTTGCGGTAGACATGTTTGTGGTGGGAGTGAGCAGCTACCACATTTATTGTGGGAGTGAGAAGGGCCTTTCGACTGGAGATCTACTCCATAATACAGAAGATTTGTGGCAAGCCAATAGCACTGTCGGCCTCACTGATTCTACTCTGGTACCTTTCTCTCTCCATTAAACCTGCCAAAAATGATCTCATCATACACTTACTCAAAGCTGCTAAATTACTCATACACTGGACTGGAGATCTAAGGAACCCCCTCTCTCCAGATGTGGGTAGACAAAATTGATCTTATCTGCAGAACGGTGGTACTAGATAGTTAGGAATATAGGAATCACATAAAATTTAACAAGGTTTGGAATCCCTGAAGGCCTCATAGGGAAAAACTACTACAATACCCCTGATCTTTTCTACTTTTACTCACAGTGGGGCCAACAATCACACACTAACATGAAAACACCTCTGATATCTCTATGAGTAATATTATCACTTGCATCGTGATTTCTCCATTATAAGTCTCCTCCCTCCCCTCTAGTATGGTCTCTTAGATAGTAATTAACTTTTTTTTGTGTCAGTGCTTTTTACTTCTGAATGTGATTACATTTGTAATGCACTTACTGTATCAAAATTGGCCCCGTTTCCCGATGGGGCACATCATGTCTGGTGACGTCACTCTCTTTGCCCCCTCTGTTTACGAGCCATCATGTGCCCCATGGCAGAATCAGGAAACGGTGCCAATTTTGATACAGTAAGTGCATTACAAATGCATTACAAAGTCAGAGGTTTAAAGCACTGACATATACAAGTGTTAACTCAGAAAACCCCTTAAGCCATAATTTTATACCAATGTATTCAAACAGGCATCATGAATCTAAGGAAGCTCAATTTATATGTTCCTATGATTTTCACATTGAAGTGATTACATTAAATTATAGTGATTTTATGAAAAAATAAATCATTCTGTAAATTAAAATCTCAATCTATTTATTGAAAGATGAAAGCCACGTGGAGAGCACGTGTATAGAACAATGTTGTTTTATGGAAAAGAACAAGCAGATAAATGGAGGAATATAGATGATAAATCCTTGGTGAAGACTAGACCTTTAGATCTTGCAGGTATGGAACGTACAGGCTTTCAGCATTTCTGTGTATAGAAAAGACACAAAAACAAAGAAAAACTTAGATTTCAGCTGAGAAAAACTTTGTGGTAGCAACAGAAATACTATAGTCATTTTTTTTCTAAAAATGTGTCATTAGATTGGCAGCCTGTGGTCCTCATCTGTCTGATGTCACATGGGATGGCAAATTCATATGGCACAGCTGCCTTCCCCAGGATAATGATCAGGCATGAGCGCTTGTTCATACTGAGTGCTCTGCCAAACCATAAAAAAAACTTCACTCTTTTATGGGGGCAGTGCGATATCATTCCTATCCCAAAAAAATGTGATATATATATATATATATATATATATATATATATATATATATATATATATATATATATATATCCTTAAAAGCAAGAACAGATCTCGGTAGTTTGGATCGGTTTTGTCCAAACCTTTTTTTTACTAGATAAAATATATAGAAAAAACACCATCTACAAATAAAGGTAAATGTGATGTGCGATCCTTTGATGGAATCAAGGGCTGCATTTGAGGCCCCTCCACTGCGCTAACACAAAAATCGTATATTTCCCACGAATACATAGACATTGATTCTTGAGGAAATTTATAAAAATATAGAAATCTAAGAATCTGAGAGACTGAAGGTAATAATCCCCAAGATAAAAAAAAAACTGGGACATAGAAAGTACCTGATTGTGTACAATTGTTAAGAGAAGACACAGCGTCGGAGTACTGCTGTCCAAGGAAGTCATTCATGTGCGAAACATTAATTTCACGCAAGCATTCTGTGGAATCCTTAAAGAGTTGGTCTTTGCGTCCCTCAGAATTAAACATATAGAACAACTGGTCAGCTTGGTCTTTATTCTTCCCAAATTGTTTCTGAAAACAAAGAAGTAAAATAAAGTTAGAAGTTTGATGGCTTTATCAGTAGACGGCTTTTTCTAGTAGATTTCTTTTGTTGAAAATTTCATCCTTCTCAGTTATTTTACCATACTTTGTTAAGTTTACACCTATGTGGTACCTTTTTGTTTTAAATGGTTAACAATTGAATTTAAATGAAATATATATATTTTTGGGGACATATGCGAGCATGGGACGTGTCAGACGTTCCATAGAATTTTCATAGTTATTTTTTTTTACCAGAACTTAGTGGAAATATATAAAATTAAAGGTAACTAAAAGTAAATAACAGGTAATTAAAATTAAAGGTAATATTATAAACTAAACAAAAAAGTTTGGAGCGCTCATATAAAGGTTAATGGGGTATTAACTTTTCAGAAAATACAGCTTTTTCATTGAATAATTAAAAGTTATACAATTGTTCAACATGCGTTCTTTATTGTGATTTTCAAGATCACTGCTTGCTGACATTAAATGGCAACCATCATTGTTTACTTCTAGAGAATGAAAACCTGAACCGGGGATGGACAATTACAGTTATAATACAGTTATCCAAGATTTCTCCTATAACTAGTCCAGCACCTGTATGATTATCCAGTGACCAGGATGGATGTTTACCAAGTGATAGTAAACAATTAAAGCCCCCATTTAATGACAGCAAGCAGAAATCTTGAAAAATTTGAGTAATTAATATATTTTAGAAACTTGAAAAACTTTTCTTCTTACAATGAATAAGCTTAGTGCCCTGCGCTGTATCCACATGGTCTTTGCGTGATGGGGAGTAGGGGCAGAACTTTTACTTACAGGAATCTTAGGTGACTTTTTTTTAAATATTTATATTATGATTGTTTTTGCAAAAAAAATAGTACCTGGCATACCTCTTTAGGCCTTCATCTTACCTGCTGTTCTTTAAGAATTCTTACAACCACTTCTTTCCTTCCTGCTAGAGTAGCAACAGCATGAGCTGGAACCTCAGCAAGATTACAATCTTTATATTCAGACACAGGTTTGACGGTGCCATCTCTACACAGTAGACGGAAATCCTCCAGCTTCTGATTCTTCAGCCATTCAGGAGAATCTAGAAAGAAGATATCAGGAAAATAAAGCTTAGTAAAGATAATTCAACATTAAAAAAAACATCAACTTGATTGACAAAAACGTACATTTGACCCTGTAAGAAAGTATTAGAGCTTGCATGGCACTGGTCGGATATTTTTGTAAAAAAAATTACACTGATAGGATAAAAGCATATACAAATACTGGCCCAGCACCAGATTGGCCCCCCGAGCTTTGTAGAACACTGAGAGACACTAGATTTAAAACAATAATGAATGGCTGAGTTATAGTATATATTCCGCCAAGCAGAAAGTGACTTTATACAGGCACTAAGTTGGATTTGTGGAAATGTTGGACTTGTAGGCCCGTAGGCATATAGCCGCAGTGCCTGGGACTGTAAAATTAAGTGGTTAGAGGGAGAGTTTTAGAGGCTAGGGAGGTTTTCCCACCATGCCTAGGCTCAAGTAATAGATCAGAATGCCTGGGATCTCTCTAAGGGGGCCGGACAGGATAAGTCCTGCATTATAAAGGAGGGGGCAGAATGGGGCCTCCATCTCTCTTGCTGAAAACTTCTCCCATCCTTCCTTCCTCGACTAGAGATTCTGTCTATATAGTCTGTCTTTGGCAGCTGGAAAGTATGTGAAGTGCTGGAGGTGTTCTAAAGTCTCAGCTAACGGGTGTTAAAATACATTAGCTGTTACCCACATGCTCATTCAGAAGACAGGCTGGTATGCAGATTGCATAGACCTATCATTAAATTGTTTATATATTGGTGTTTTTTATAAAGTTACACTTTATTTTTAACTAATTTATTTAATAAAGCTGTGGCCAACCCCAAGTAAATCCACGTTATAAAATTACAACGGTCTGAAAGGATTTATTATTGAAAACTAAAGGAGAAAACTCCAGCCAGACAACACAGCTATTCAGGATAATTTATACAGTCCATCACTAAAGGATTCCCTTGCATTTGCTTGAATTAGTGTAAATTCGGCCGAAACAGTTTGCGGCTCTCATATGAAAATTGTGAGGGGTTTCTGAGCAGAGCCAGCCCTAGACTGAATAGAGTCCAGTGTATTACCCTCTATTGACGCCCTGCTTTACGATGTACCATACAGTACCCAATTGATACAATCATATTGCATTCACATAAGCATACCATTGCAGTAAAATGCCCAAATAACACTTCCCTATCAATAAACTAGTTTAAGAAATAAATACACAGCGCTTCATAGTGAAGAAACTTTTTGGTATGTTGAGAATGGACAGATGAAGAAATAAATACTCACATGGGCGAAATGGGAAAATAATAGGCACAACTCTGTACAGTAGCTTTCAGCAGTTTAGGACCAGCTGCAGCTCCTCCTTGCCCGGTTGCGAATAAAAGCATCCGCAATAAGTAGCATAAATAAGGTTAAAAAAAGAAGGATATCTGGGCGCTGCTGGATGAAGGACATAGACTGGAATCCGTTTAAAAGAGGGTTTTTTTTTATTTCATAGGGCTACACGTTTCAACACCAAACATATGTCTTCCTCGGGCCACACTGTGTACCTGTTTTATTAACCTTATTTATGCTATCAATAAACTAGGGAATGTAGTTGCATTCTGTGCAGTTGTTTCTCCATAGACCCTTGCACCAAGTGTGAAATTGGGGATGCAAACTTCAGGTCTACAGGCCATTAGGGCCGGCGGCACGTCCTTTAGGAGTGACAGGTTATGTGCCCCGAGCAACAACACACGTCGCACACCTGTAAGGCTGGCCATGTTTCTGAGTTATTTAAATACATGACTTCATACTTCATAAATTACTTGAATTAGGACCAAACATAACTCATATTCTTATGTGGACAAATGAAAAAGTGGAATTCTGCCTAGTCATTTCGCTAAAAACTTCAGATAAGATCTAAAGTCTGATCGTAACACATGATAAATAATAAGAGAATTCTACAATTAGAAAACACATGTGTTCTCTAATGGATGAATCTTCAAGGGTTGAGACCAAAGTACAGTGCATTCGGAAAGTCTTCAGACCCTTTCACCTTTTTTATATTTTGTTATATTGAGGCCTTGTGTTAAATTAAAAAATAATCATGTTTTCCCCATCATTCTGTCCTCAATACCCCATAATGACAAAGTGAAAACAGAATGTTAGAATTTTTTTGCAAATTTATTGAAAATAAAAATCTCAAATTTTGCATGGACATAAGCATTCAGACCCTTTGTTATGACACTTCAAATTTAGATCTGGGGGCCTCCCATTTATCTAAATCATGTTTGAAATGTTTCTACACCTGGATTGGAGTTCACATGTGGCAAATTCATTTGACTGGACATGATTTGAAAAGACACACCCCTGTCTATACAAGATCTCACAGCTGACAATGCATATCAGAGCACAAACCAAGTCATTTAGTAGGAAAGAACGGCCTGTAGAGCTCATAGAGAGGATTGTGTGGAGTCACAGATCTGGAGAAGGGTACAAAAAAATGTCTGCTATATTAAAAGTTCCCAAGAGCACAGTGGCCTCGATAATTCTTGTATAGAAGAAGTTTGGTACAAGAAGGACTCTTCCTAGAGCTGGCCGCCCCACCAAACTAAGTAATGGGAGGAGAAGGCCCTTGCTAAGAGAGGTGTCCATGAACCCAATGGTCACCCTGGCCAAAGATCCTGTGTGCAGATGGCAGAAACTTCCAGAAGGTCAACCATCACTCCACCAATCTAGGCTTTATGGCAGAGGGGCCAGAAAGAAGCCTCTTCTCAGTAAAAGACACATCAAAGCCCGACTGGAGTTTGCAATAAAGCACCTAAAGGACTCCCAGACTGTGAGAAACAAGATTCTGTGGTCTGATGAAACGGAGATTGAACTTTTTGGCCTCAATTTTAGCGTCATGTCTGGAGGAAACTAGGCACTGCTCATCACCTGCCCTATATCATCCCTACAGTGAAGCACGGTGGTGGCAGTATTATGCTGTGGGGGTGTTTTTCAGAAGCTGGGACTGGGAGACTGGTCAGGGTCGGGGGAAAGATGAATAAAGCAAAGTACAGAGATATTCTTAATGAAAACCTGATCCAGAGTGCTCTGGACCTCAGACTGGGCTAAAGGTTCACCTTCCAACAAGACAATGACCCAAAGCACACAGCCAAGACCACACAGGGTGGCTTAGGGACAACTCTGTGAATGTCCTTGAGTGGCCTAGCCAGAACCCTGACTTGAACCCAATTGAACATCTCTAGAGAGACCTGAAAAGGGCTGTCCACTGATGGTCCCCATCCAACCTGACAGAGCTTCAGAGGATCTGCAGAGAAGAATGGCAGAAAATCCCCAAATCCAGGTGTGCAAGCCTTGTGGCATCATACCCAAGAAGACTGGAGGCTGTTATCGCTGTCAAAGGTTCTTCAACTAAGTACTGAGTAAAGGGTCTGAATACTTATGTCAATGCAATATTTTCCTTTTTCCTTTTCAATAAATTAGCAAAGATTACTAACATTCTGTTTTCACTTTGTCATTATGGGGTACTGAGTGCAGAATGATGGGGGAAAACGTTTTATTTTAGCACAAGTCCTCAACATAACAAAATGTGAAAAAAAATGATAGGGTCTGAAAACTTTCCGAATGCATTGTAAGTTTAACTATGTCCATTCTGCACTAAAATCACTATCATAAATCACTGAGCTAAGATATTTCCAAATCTCTTATGTGCATTATGTCCTTATAGATGGCATAAGTTAAATGGAGACCGCCCCTTTCCACATGCTTTATGAAGGCGGGTGCCCCACTCTGAACCCACTCTATGAGTCAGAGTGGAGAGCTGCTCATATACAGTGAAGGAAATAAGTATTTGATCCCTTGCTGATTTTGTAAGTTTGCCCACTGTCAAAGACATGAGCAGTCTAGAATTTTTAGGCTAGGTTAATTTTACCAGTGAGAGATAGATTATATTTAAAAAAAAACAGAAAATCACATTGTCAAAATTATATATATTTATTTGCATTGTGCACAGAGAAATAAGTATTTGATCCCTTTGGCAAACAAGACTTAATACTTGGTGACAAAACCCTTGTTGGCAAGCACAGCAGTCAGACGTTTTTTGTAGTTCATGATGAGGTTTGCACACATGTTAGATGGAATTTTGGCCCACTCCCCTTTGCAGATCATCTGTAAATCATTAAGATTTCGAGGCTGTCGCTTGGCAACTCGGATCTTCAGCTCCCTCCATAAGTTTTCGATGGGATTAAGGTCTGGAGACTGGCTAGAAAACTCCATGACCTTAATGTGCTTCTTTTTGAGCCACTCCTTTGTTGCCTTGGCTGTATGTTTCGGGTCATTGTCGTGCTGGAAGACCCAGCCACGAGCCATTTTTAATGTCCTGGTGGAGGGAAGGAGGTTGTCACTCAGGATTTGGCGGTACATGGCTCCATCCATTCTCCCATTGATGCGGTGAAGTAGTCCTGTGCCCTTAGCAGAGAAACACCCCCAAAACATAATGTTTCCACCTCCATGCTTGACAGTGGGGACAGTGTTCTTTGGGTCATAGGCAGCATTTCTCTTCCTCCAAACACGGCAAGTTGAGTTAATGCCAAAGAGCTCAATTTTAGTCTCATCTGACCACAGCACCTTCTCCCAGTCACTCTCAGAATCATCCAGATGTTCATTTGCAAACTTCAGACGGGCCTGTACATGTGCCTTCTTGAGCATGGGGACCGTGTGGGCACTGCAGGATTTTAATCCATTACGGCATAATGTGTTACCAATGGTTTTCTTGGTGACTGTGGTCCCAGCTGCCTTGAGATCATTAACAAGTTTCCCCGTGTAGTTTTCGGCTGAGCTCTCACCTTCCTCAGGATCAAGGATACCTCACGAGGTGAGATTTTGCATGGAGCCCCAGATCGATGTCGATTGACAGTCATTTTGTATGTCTTCCATTTTCTTACTATTGCACCAACAGTTGTCTCCTTCTCACCCAGCGTCTTACTTATGGTTTTGTAGCCCATTCCAGCCTTGTGCAGGTCTATGATCTTGTCCCTGACATCCTTATAAAGCTCTTTGGTCTTGCCCATGTTGTAGAGGTTAGAGTCAGACTAATTAATTGAGTCTGTGGACAGGAGTCTTTTATACAGGTGACCATGTAAGACAGCTGTCTTTAATGCAGGCACCAAGTTGATTTGTAGCGTGTAACTGGTCTGGAGGAGGCTGAACTCTTAATGGTTGGTAGGGGATCAAATACGTATTTCTCTGTGCACAATGCAAATAAATATATATAATTTTGACTATGTGATTTTTTATTTTTTTTTTATATAATCTATCTCTCACTGGTAAAATTAACCTAGCCTAAAAATTCTAGACTGTTCATGACTTTGACAGTGGGCAAACTTACAAAATCAGCAAGGGATCAAATACTTATTTCCTTCACTGTAGATTAGATCTTGCACTGGCAGACATGACCCAGCTGCTGCATGAGAAATGTATGCTGCAAGTCCTCCAGCTATAACCTCTGAATGCCTGGGGTTTCACAAGCAGGAGTCGCAGTGATCCATTGAGCTCTATTCAAGCATTGTTTTCAAAAGAGGTTATCTTGAGGAGACAACCCTTTTAAGAGGTGATTGTGCAATAGAAAGAAAAAAAGAACCTGATGCATGAACAAAGAACTTTAGCTTGACGAGTTTTATAAAACATTTACTTACCTGCATATGGCATAACTAAGGGTCTATTCACACTGCACTCACAGTGTCTGTCAGGACTTTATACCTCCATATAAGTCTCCGATGTATGCAACTGTACGTCGCCCGTAGGCTTCTATTGTTAAAAAAAAAAACGATACTACGCGGTATACTTTTTTTTACTGGATACCTCTCAATTCTATACAGTGAAATAGAAGGTATACCAAAGTATACCAGACCGACAGATACCAAAAAGACACTTTTTTGGCATTTGTCGGGTTAATAGCGGCCTGTGGATATGCTCAATGAATATGCCGGGAGCTTTCCTGGCGCATATGTTGAACGGACACTGCAAACACAATGTGAATAGAACATTAGGGTATGTTCATACGCAGTGTTTTCAGATGTTTTTCAGGGCGTAAACGCCTTGAAAAATGCCTGAAAAACCATAAGTTGGACTCCTCCAAACATCTGACCATTGATTTCAATGGGAAAAACTGAGTTTCGTTCAGACGGGGCGTTTTCTTGCGCGGCTGTTTGAAAAGACAGCGCATTAAAAAAGGCGCATAGAAAAAAGTGCATGTCACGCCTTGAGCTGTTTTTGGAGCCGTTTTTCATTGTGTCAATAGAAAAACAGCTACAAAAACGGCTCAAAAAAACCGCATCAAATAACGTTTGATGCTTTAAAAACAGCTGAAAACAGCTCCGTATTTTACAGCCGTTTTTACTTTAGCGTGTGAACATACCCTTAATAAAAAGAACCTCCCATATTAACTTTTCCTTCTGCTTAAAGAGGCTCTGTCACCAGATTTTGCAGCCCCTATCTGCTATTGCAGCAGATAGGCGCTGCAATGTAGATTACAGTAACGTTTTTATTTTTAAAAAACGAGCATTTTTGGCCAAGTTATGACCATTTTTGTAGTTATGCAAATGAGGCTTGCAAAAGTCCAAGTGGGTGTGTTTAAAAGTAAAAGTCCAAGTGGGCGTGTATTATGTGCGTACATCGGGGCGTTTTTAATACTTTTACTAGCTGGGCGTTCTGATGAGAAGTATCATCCACTTCTCTTCACAACGCCCAGCTTCTGGCAGTGCAGACACAGCGTGTTCTCGAGAGATAACGCTGTGATGTCACTCACAGGTCCTGCATCGTGTCAGACGAGCGGGGACACATCGGCACCAGAGGCTACAGATGATTCTGCAGCAGCATCGGCGTTTGCAGGTAAGTAGCTACATCGACTTACCTGCTAACGCCGATGCTGCTGCAGAATCAACTGAAGCCTCTGGTGCCGATGTGTCCGACACGATGCAGGACCTGTGAGTGACGTCACAGATCTGCACTGCCAGAAGCTGGGCGTTCTGAAGAGAAGTGGATGATACTTCTATACACAACGCCCAGCTAGTAAAAGTATTAAAAACGCCCCGATGTACGCACATAATACACGCCCACTTGTACTTTTACTTTTCAACACGCCCAGTTGTACTTTTGCAAGCCTCATTTGCATAACTACAAAAATGGTCATAACTTGGCCAAAAATGCTAGTTTTTTAAAAATAAAAACGTTACTGTAATCTACATTGCAGCGCGGATCTGCTGCAATAGCAGATAGGGGCTGCAAAATCTGGTGACAGAGCCTCTTTAAGCGCTGCCAGTGCATAATCTCCCGCCGGTCTTTGGTTATATTGGCTGACCCTAGGATTTGCTATACAGGTACCTGACCGCTCCAGCCAATCGCCGCTCCGCTGGCAACTGAAATTGCTGAGAATATTTGTACAAAAATGAGGAGTGTGTAGGGAAATTCTTACCCTTAACGACCTCAAAGACTGTTGAGTGCTTTACAAAAGCAACATCTCCTCTTTCAACAAGGCACCTTTAAGAAAGCAGAAGAAATATATTGTTTTTTCTCTTATCAACAAACATTTTACTCTAGGATTTAAAAATTTTATAATACGAGAAAGAGGAAAATTTCTTAATGAAATCCACGATCAAATCATCTTCTGACATGTCAGAGTGTAAACAGCATGAAAATTGTCGCTCATTATAGGATTCATTTTTTTGAGGAGGGGTGGAAAAAGAAGCAATTTCGCCATTGGTTTTTGTTTTTTGTTTTTCGTTTTTTTTTACATAGTTTACCATGTGGTTTAAATATTGTTAATATTATTACACGGGTGGTTACAATTGTGGCGATGTCATATATGTGTATCACTTTAGCTAAATGAAACCAGTTTTTACGGAAAAAATGTTTTTCATTTACATTTTTATTTTTACTGTAAACTTTAATAAACTTTGCGATATTAGGCTATGTTTACATTACGTCTTTGGCCTATGTTTTCTGTATACGGCGGGAAAATCCAGAGGTATACGTTAAAGAGGCTCTGTCACCAGATTTTGCAACCCCTATCTCCTATTGCAGCAGATCGGCGCTGCAATGTAGATAAGAGTAACGTTTTGTTTTTTTTAAAAACGAGCATTTTTGGCCAAGTTATGACATCACTAATAAACCAGCCATTAGGGGGACTACTACCCCATCAGGTCCTCTCATAACATCTGAATCCTCTGGGATACCACACTGATGACCTATCCTGTGGATAGGTTGTCAGTTCTCCGTTCATGGACAACTCCTTTAAGGTATCTGTCACAGCCTACGTTTAAAGAGGCTCTGTCACCAGATTTTGCAACCCCTATCTGCTATTGCAGCAGATCGGCGCTGCAATGTAGATAAGAGTAACTTTTTTTTTTTTTAAAACGAGCATTTTTGGCCAAGTTATGACCATTTTTATATTTATGCAAATGAGGCTTTCTAAAGTACAACTGGGCGTGTTTAACGTTAAAGTACAACTGGGCGTGTATTGTGTATGTACATCTGGGTGTTTTTACTTGTTTTACTAGCTGGGCGTTGTGAATAGAAGTGTATGATGCTGACGAATCAGCATCATCCACTTCTCTGCACAACGCCCAGCTTCTTGCAGTGCACAGACACACAGCGTGTTCTCGAGAGATCACGCTGTGACGTCACTCACTTCCTGCCCCAGGTCCTGCATCGTGTCGGACGAGCGAGGACACATCGGCACCAGAGGCTACATTTGATTCTGCAGCAGCATCGGCGTTTGCAGGTAAGTCGATTTAGCTACTTACCTGCAAACGCTGATGCTGCTGCAGAATCAACTGTAGCCTCTGGTGCCGATGTGTCCTCGCTCGTCCGACACGATGCAGGACCTGGGGCAGGAAGTGAGTGACGTCACAGCGTGATCTCTGGAGAACACGCTGTGTGTCTGCACTGCCAGAAGCTGGGCGTTGTGAAGAGAAGTGGATGATGCTGATTCGTCAGCATCATACACTTCTATTCACAACGCCCAGCTAGTAAAACAAGTAAAAACGGCCAGATGTAACGAACACAATACACGCCTAGTTGTACTTTAACGTTAAACACGCCCAGTTGTACTTTAGAAAGCCTCATTTGCATAAATATAAAAATGGTCATAACTTGGCCAAAAATGCTCGTTTTTTTAAAAAAAACGTTACTCTTATCTACATTGCAGCGCCGATCTGCTGCAATAGGAGATAGGGGTTGCAAAATCTGGTGACAGAGCCTCTTTAAACGTAGGCTGTGACAGATACCTTAAAGGAGTTGTCCATGAATGGAGAACTGACAACCTATCCACAGGATAGGTCATCAGTGTGGTATCCCAGAGGATTCAGATGTTATGAGAGGACCTGATGGGGTAGTAGTCCCCCTAATGGCTGGTTTATTAGTGATGTCACGGTCGCGGCAGTGGGGTCCAACCCTGGGCACCCTCTTAGGACACGCACCAAGTCAATTGTCAAAAAATGGAAAGCAAAATCAGACACAGTCCTCTGCTAACCAAAAGTCTCTTTACTGAGGAGAACTTCCATAAAGTGCAGCAATAATTCACAGCAATGCAGTCTCTCATTACAAGTATAGTGGAGTGTGCATGTGAGGAGGACCCCTTGTTAGCTGACTTTCAGGGATATGCTAGTGAGGAGTGATGCTGACAGTACTTTCCTCAGATTATGCAGTTTATGGTTTTGGGGGAGACACAGTCCTTATTATGGCTACAGAAGGGATTTGCACTGCTTGGCTCCCGGCGGGTGACTAACTTGAGGGAAATATAGTTACTCACGGTTACTGGGCCGCGGTATCCGACAGCCGGGCGCGGACCTAAGACACGTGGCCTGGAAACCACGGAGTACTGGACTTGACCGGAGGCCTACTATTAGGTCCAGGATTGCAGAAAGGCTCCTATTGAAACTTCTCCTTTCTGGCAGAAAAATTCTCTCCTTCTCGGAGGCGGTAGAAATGTATATGTTATCCCCTCTGTTTGGACTGGTGAAGGGTCCTAGGAATATCTGTGCTTTGCATGGGCCGTGAGATTCCCCATGCAGCTCCTAGGCGTGGCAGGTAGATAGTTGTAGATTCCCTGCCATCTCTTGCACAGCATAGGTTGCTGGCACCTCACTCTAGACTCCCCATAACTCGTCTGCTCTGGTTTTCCTGCCCTCGGCTAAGAGGTAGGCTGGGCTAAATTTTCCACCCACAGAATGCTAGAAGCTTCTGGAGGGAAACTGGTTATGTCTCAAGAGTGATCCAACACCCGGACCCGCACTGATCAGCTGCTCCGGCTGCCTCTGGGAAAGGTATTCAGTAGTCGGAGCAGGAAGTAGATGGCTCCGACCACTGCATAGCGGCCGTGCTGCAGAACTGCAGCTCTGCTCCTATTCATTTGAATAGGAGCAGCGCTGCAGTACTGCAGCTCGGTCGGTATTCGGTGACCGGAGTCTGCCGGAGCAGCTGATCGGTGCGGGGTCCGGGTGTAAGACCCCTTCTGATCATATACTGATGACCTATATGTGGGAAAAGTCATCAGTTGTCAATTCGTGGACAACCCCTTAAGCAGTGATATCCAGCACAATAGAGTTTAATAGTGTGTGTTAAACGTATATGTCATGAACTCTCATTACTCTGTTCATGACACATACGTTAAACAGATGCCATTATAGTCTATGGGTGAGGGATGCCGCTGTTAGGCATCTGTTTAAACCATACATCGCCCATATGCAATAATGATATCCTTTTAACATATAATTAAGAAAAAGCTATTGAAAAGCCCATGACATATACGTCAAATGTAAACATGTGATGTGTGCCATACCGTGGCATACCTCACCCATAGCCTCCCATGTTAAAAAAGCTTATTCGCAATATACGTTTTTTTGTGGTATCCCTCATGATGGAAAATCATTGTCTAATATACTTTTTCATCCTCCAAAAAAAATATATAATTTTGTCCTCCACCGGGGTAATGGAGCTTTCCCGACGTACACGCTAAACGTAGTCCAAAAACTTTATGCGAATGGAGCCTTTTAATGCTTTCGTATACTCAGTATACCAAAGCATTATTGTCTGGTTAATAATAAAATGACAGGAAACCTAGAAGACTGTGACTTTCCTTTTTGTATTTAATTCCAAAGGGGGATTACACATTTTTATTTTTATTTTTCACTAAAATATACTGGAGTACATAGGCACTGCGCCAGTGCATTAGCTTGTGCCCTAATACTGCCACAGGCACACATAAAAGGGGTATTCTGGTAATAACAAATTATCACCTATCCACTAAATAGGTGATAACTGCTGTGCTCATCTAATTCTGTCTGTGCCATAGACTTTGACAGCAGCCGCAGGGCACATTCTAAACCACCGCTTCACTCAACTCATTCAAGCAGCATTCTTGCAGCTGGGGGGAACATGGAATATGGGTCCCTTGTTCTGCGATTGGTGAGGGTCGCAGCGGTCAAACCCCCAGCAACCTAGCAGTTATCACATATCCAGTGGATAGGTGATAATTTATTATTACCAGAATACACCTTTTAAGTATGACAACAACAAGCAATAAGACCAGACGGCCTTGGGGTCCATAAATGGACCAAGGGCTGCCTGCCTGTATATTTTATTGTTACTCATTGTTTAAGAGGGATCCCCCCTCTCTGTCTCCACCTTTGTATGCCCCAGTCAGCATTGATCTCAGCATGACATGGCTTAAATGATGGAGATAAGAGGTTTCTCTGATCTTTGCCGTTAGAGTCTAACTGCGGGTGTGTATCACAGCCATTTCCCCCCTCTCCACCGAATGAGTAAAACAGCAGTACTTATGTGATTACAATATCAAGAATGTATGCCATGGAGCAGCTACTGATTGACGTGAAGAGAGAAGTTTGGAGGCTGGTCCTTAAGAGGTTATGGTTATACGAGATCTTTATCCAGAATAATGTACAACATTGTTTTCCTAGTTAATAGTTATCCAGGTACCGTTTTATATGCCCTAAAGCCTGGTTCTAGTTTCAAGACATCTAGAACCATCCATTCTCCATAGGCAGAGGTGTTACCAGTGGCGTAACTATCGCAGTAGCAGCCATAACGGTTGCTACTGTGCCCGCGGCATGAGGGGGCCCGTGCCACCTGGCCTGACACATAACATTATGTGCCGGGTGGCACGTGCCCCATCATTCCCGGTGGCGTCGCTGGCAGCCGGGGCCCCGCGTGACTGCCACGTTTAATTTTATCTGCGTTCTTAAGACGCAGATACCATTGAACACTATTACAGAGCAGGGTGCTAGCTCACTGCTCTGCCGTTTACTAGGCTACAGGCTATATTAGGCTAGCTCCCTGCTCTGCCATTTACTAGGATACAGGCTACATTAGGCCTACCGCCTATAGGTGCCCTGCACAGGCCGTCATGATGACATGATCATCACGCCAGCCTACGCAAGTGTCCCATCTCAGGTGGCTGTGCAGCAGCTCCTTCCATCGCTGGACGGTGCTAGTTGAGTATAACGGTTTATTATTGATTTGGGTGGCACTATCTACAAGGGGAGGCTGCTCTCGGGACTGTGTGGCACTATGTACAAGTGGGAAGGTATGTGGCACTATCTACAAAGGGGGCTGTGTGACTTTATCTACAAGGGGGGCTATGTGGCTTTATCTACAAGGGAGGGGAATATGTGGCCCTATCTACAAGGGAGGGGGATATGTGGCACTATGTACAAGGGGGCTATGTGGCAATATCTACATCAGGGCTATGTGGTACTATCTACAAGGGGGCTATGTGGCACTATCTACAATGGGGGCTATGTGACACTATCTACAAGGGGTTGTGTGTGGCACTATCTACAAGAGGGGCTATGTGGCACTATCTACAAGGCGGCTATGTGGCACTATCTACAAGGGGGTGTGTGGCACATCTACAGAGGATATGTGGCACTATCTACAAGGGGGGCTATGTGGCACTATCTACAAAGGGGATATGTGACGCTACCTACAGAGGGGATATGTGGCACTATCTACGAGGAGGATATGTGGCCCTATCTACGAGGGGGGTAATGTGTGGCACTATCTACAAGGGGGTTTGTGGCACTATCTACAAGGGGGATATGTGGCACTATCTACAAAGGGGGCTATGTGGCACTATCTACAAGGGGGGCTATGTGGCAAGTGTCCCATCTCAGGTGGCTGTGCAGCAGCTCCTTCCATCGCTGGACGGTGCTAGTTGAGTATAACGGTTTATTATTGATTTGGGTGGCACTATCTACAAGGGGAGGCTGCTCTCGGGACTGTGTGGCACTATGTACAAGTGGGAAGGTATGTGGCACTATCTACAAAGGGGGCTGTGTGACTTTATCTACAAGGGGGGCTATGTGGCTTTATCTACAAGGGAGGGGAATATGTGGCCCTATCTACAAGGGAGGGGGATATGTGGCACTATGTACAAGGGGGCTATGTGGCAATATCTACATCAGGGCTATGTGGTACTATCTACAAGGGGGCTATGTGGCACTATCTACAATGGGGGCTATGTGACACTATCTACAAGGGGTTGTGTGTGGCACTATCTACAAGAGGGGCTATGTGGCACTATCTACAAGGCGGCTATGTGGCACTATCTACAAGGGGGTATGTGGCACATCTACAGAGGATATGTGGCACTATCTACAAGGGGGGCTATGTGGCACTATCTACAAAGGGGATATGTGACGCTACCTACAGAGGGGATATGTGGCACTATCTACGAGGAGGATATGTGGCCCTATCTACGAGGGGGGTAATGTGTGGCACTATCTACAAGGGGGTTTGTGGCACTATCTACAAGGGGGATATGTGGCACTATCTACAAAGGGGGCTATGTGGCACTATCTACAAGGGGGGCTATGTGGCACTATCTACAATGGGGGCTATGTCGCACTATCTACAATGGGGTATGTGGCACTATCTACAAGGGGAATATGTTGCACTATCTACAAAGGGGGATATGTGGCACTATCTACAAGGGGGGATATGTGGCACTATCTACAAGGGGGTGTGTGGCACTATCTACAAGGGGGTGTGTGGCACTATATACAAGGGGTTGTGTGGCACTATCTACAAGGGGTTGTGTTAGGCACTATCTACAAGGGGGGCTATGTGGCACTTTCTACAAGGGGGTGTGTGGCACTATCTACAAGGGGGCTATGTGGCACTATCTACAGGGGGTATGTGCCACTATCTACAAGGGGAGCTATGTGGCACTATCTACAAGGGAGATATGTGGCACTATCTCCAAGGGGGACTATGTGGCACTATCTCCAAGGGGAGCTATGTGGCACTAACTACAAGGAGAGGCTATGTGGCACTTTCTACAAGGAGTTGTGTGTGGCACTATCTACAAGGGGTGGTTGTATGTGGCACTATGTACAAGGGGGGCTGCGTGTCACTATCTGCAATGGGGGTATGTGGCACTATCTACAGGGGGATATGTGGCACTATCTGCAGCGGTGTGTCCCAGCATTTTAAGTCTCGGTTCAGTTTCTTAATAACTTTTATGACTATGAAATAACATAATTACGTGACACCAAATGTTATAATATCAGTGCTTAACCGTTTGTTACAATTTTCGTAATCCTGTAACTAAAGGTGAATAAGAGTACACTGGTGGCCTATCTGTATTTTTACATTTCACATATAACTGATAAATGTTCATTAGCGGGGAAGCAGCAGATGTGGGGGTGGGTGTGTTGGATGCGGGGGAGGGGTGGCCGAGTCAAATGTTTGCTATGGGGCCCAGTCTGTCCTAGTTACGCCCCTGGGTGTTACTTGAAGTTTCTGCCAAAATACACAATCTGTAACAGGGCCCCTCACCTACCATGAGACACTTTTAATACTAGTGTCATCTTATGTGGCAGAGGAGCTTTCAACTAGGAACCCGAGTCCAGGAACCATTTCTATCTCTCCACCCCCTATTGCCTGTTCACAGATTTTAAGCAAGAATATAATAATTCTTACCTAAATGCTCCATGGTATCCATAGTACAGTTCTTTGTTACTTGCGGAACACTTTGTGCCTCCCAGCGGTTTCTGTGGGTCACCAGCACACAGTTCGCAAAGGTTAGAATTAACATCAGCACCAGGCGCACAGCTCTTTTTAAAGAATGTTGCTGTAAAATGTAGAACATGAATTTAGTTCAAATATGTTCCAACAAGTTGTTACAGATAACATAATGTCTATAGTGTAGGTAACATCCACGTGACAGTGTTAATAGCAATTTACTATAAATTTGTAGCTTGTTATTAGTTACACAGATCTCATTTTCTCATCCTAACATCTAAGTAGGTGTTAAAGTCCACCAGAAAGTCTGACCTCTGAACCCTATTTGAACTGACGGCATACATAGTTATTTTCATATTTGGGCAAGTCAAGGTCACATTCACCTTTGTAGACTAGTCCAGGTTTCCCCAAAGGGGTTGGAAGGTCACTTTTAAGCCTTAATGTTCTGTTTGCTGTGATATATTTTACGGATGGCACATAAATAAAATTCCTCCATACATGGTCTTCCATACAATAATCAGGTCTGAATATGAGCATTAACACTCTGATTTATGTATTTGATCTAATTGTGTATATACAAAGTACAGATGCAGCCATCTTTATCTTGACTTTTAACGCATTAAATACACAGTGGGAAGAAACTTTAACTTGACTTTTTCAATGACAATGACTTTTGTTGTGTGATATCATGTTGTAGCTAGTTATCAGAGTCAAGATAAACTTGGCTACATCTGTAAGGGTATGTTCACACGGTTTATTTTCGGCCATTTTTCGGGCCGTAAACGCCCGAAAAACGGTCGAAAAATCGGAAGCAGAACACCTCCAAACATCTGCCCATTGATTTCAAACCATAACACCTCAGTTTGGAAAGACCCTCAACTTCTTAGAGAATGATATTCTCTTTCTTATATATTAATGCTTCAGATCAGGTACTCTCTACGTATAGGTCACCAACAAGCAAACCTGGGCAGATGCCAGGGTCCACTGGGCTAAGGGAGCCCATGGCAATCTGGGTAAACATGCTCTATGCTTGTCAAGCTTATTGTGGGCTCACCCCATGGGTTTGTATACATCTGGAGGTGGCCCTGTTTATACCATCTAATTTCTGAGCTATAGATTTGTCATGATTATTTGCCCAGTTACAAAGATCACCTTTCCATAAGCCATACATTGGCAATTCACTTCAAAGGCATTCTAAACCTTTGATTATTTTATAAATATTTATTTGCTGTTTTTCAGTCATCTGAATACAGGACAGCAATGTAAGCAATTGACGTTTTAATTATGGTTGCCATGGCTACGTCCATAGACAAGATTTCTGTAGCAATAAGTCCGATCATGTGTCTATAGTGATGTTAGTGCAACACATCAGTATATTGATTTCTGTGGTTTTTAGACTTGGGATCACACATAGAGTACAGATATACAGCAGTTATTTTCTGTCGGAATGTCTAAATTTTCTTTTGATCCTTTTAATTTACATAGATAAAGTTTAGAACAATTCATCCTCTAGTGACTAGTCTATACTAAATATTCTATTATGATTGTAAACTATATGACATTTGTGATGTTTACTAAGCATTGTCTTGTTGATAATAAAAGGAACACACTAGAGCTATGGACGTAACCAAAGAAAAGGAAATCAATATAATCATATGATACAATGATCCCTGTAGGCATGTCTGAGGGGGTCCATGCTACAATATACATGTCTATGGACATAGCCATGGAAACCAGAACCTAAAAACAGAGAATCTGAAAACCATACACAATAGGAAGTAGGATAATAGTATAAAGTTATTTAACAGTTTATTTTATATAACAGTTTTGAATCAGATATTTTCTCCTCACTATTTTGCTATTCACTAATTTACTATTCACTATTTTACTATTCTTCTATTCATATCAGTCAGTGCTGACTTTTGACAATTTGACAGGATACTTACACATATCACAAATGCCAGTGTCTTTATGAATAAGACCAACAGGAGTATTCCATCCGGCGGTGCGTCCAACGGCCGTGTGACATGATAACTTGTCTTTAAGATTATTCCATGAGATGCCCTTGTTGCTCGCTTTAACGACGGCAACAGCAAAATATGAGCCTATGTGGAGGAAACATGGGAGATTTTTTTCTTAATACTAAAAATGACAACATTACTTTATATACTTCTATTTACTATATAATGAAGTTTTTCTATGCAAGTTATTTTGTCCAAATAGATATAATTAAGCACATTTTTTTTAAATTGATCTCCGAATTCCCTGCATAGACAGGGTTAAAAGATAACATTTTAGCGACCTGCAGCTACCACTAGAGGGAGCTTGGAAGCCTACGACATACATGTCAAACATTAAACACAATAATAAATCCACATGCAGTAAACTGCTAAATCGCCCCTAGTGGCTACAAGCAAAAAAAAATAAAACTAGACAGGGTATTTGGAGCTTTATATAAATAAATTCAGAAAACCCAATATCTTTTGACAGGACTGCATCCATTACTTTTGGATGGCATCAGCACTTCATCCTGACGCCATCCAGGTGCTAGCTGGCATGAGGACACAGATCTGTGGATGGCCCAGGGTGAAATGCCCTCTGGTCTGAAATCTGATTAATTTAGAGGGTCTGGCCTGTTGTCTGATTAATTTAGGAGTCTGGTATGGGGTCTGGTTAATTTAGGGGTTTTGGGGGTCTTATTAATTTAGTGGGTCTGGTCTGGGATCAAATTAATTTAGGGGTCTAGTCGGTGGTCGGGGTTTTGTCTTGGGTCTGAATTAATTTGGGGGTCTGGTCTGGGGGTCTCAATTAAGGGGTCTGGTCTGTGTTCTAAATTAATTTAAAGGTCTAAAAGTTTGATACAAGGCCCAGCATATTCTTGTTATTTGTTATGCTTTTATCTGTATCCACATCCTCATTAACTATTATTTTGATAGTATTTGTGGGCATTGGGAAGCATTCTAGGAATAGTAATAGGGGCACCTGGGCAGCAGCAGGCACAGTGTTGGTGGTAGCATCAGAATCAAGCATCAAAGACGGGGGTTTGTGTTGCTATGGAGACTGGGGTTAGATTTCAAAACTGAGGGACCAAAGAGGTCTCGGCCGCAAACTCTGCAGTTGGCAGGAGAAGTTGACATGGCGGTCTGGGACGGATGGAGAAAAGGGGAAAAGTGAGCGACTACAATCAGAGAAGACATCACCTGTGAGTCACTGCATGTTATTGTCATCCTGCCTCTGACTGCATCTGATCAGTACTGTGTTCACTTGTATGATCTGCCCCTGTATATATCTAGTATCTGGTCACTGTATTATAAAATGATTTAGTCACTGTATGGTGTTGATATTCAGTTAAAGTATGTTGGTATTATCGGTCTTCATATAGTGTTTTTCCTTAAGTCACTGTTTGGTGGTATTATTCAGTCATTAAATGGTGTTAATATTAAGTCATGATATGTTGCTATCAGTCACTCTATGGTGTTATTATTGGCCATGAAATGGTGGTATTATTCTGTAGTCACTGTATGGTGGTATTATTTAGACACTGTTCGGTAGTATTATTGGTCATGATATGTTGTATATTAGTATTATTTAATTTCTACATGGTAGTATTAATGAGGGAGACAAAGAGAGATAACATTATATTTGTCTGTACCTGGTGTTGATCCTGTTCCTGCGCATTCAGCAGCTGTAAGAAATTACAAAATAAAACAATATACCACTTAATCATATTATACAGAATGTGTGTGTACTATATTCTTTATTATAGATAGTAGTAGATAATCTATGCTCTAAGCACCTGTGATTTCTTAAATAGTATTAAATGGGGAAAATGTTGCATTCAGTGGCAGAACCGCTTATGGAAATCCTACCTTCATGAAAACGAATTTGCCTTGCGCAGCCTACGGGTTAAACAGTGGCTGATATTTAGACAAAGAAGTTCCACCCAGGACATAATGTTCTAGTATTTGTTTCCATTTCACAACTTTTCCATGACCCTTGGGTCAATTCCTCTCCTCTTTGCTTGCTACCAATGTCGTTTCTCTGGAGAGGGTCCTGCACAGGTTCATGCCACCAAGTAGCAAAGGGGATAATAGGACCAACCAGGATTGAGCCACCTCTCCCCAATGGCCCCATAGCGGCTGAATGGTTTGCTTCTAAGGTATATATGCCCCTCGTCCCTTTTTATGCTTGGCCAATGTAAATATGTGCGTCTAATATGTGCAGAATAAGTTTATGTTAGTTTGATGCAGTGTTTTTACAGCTTTGTAAATGGTCATTTTCTATTTATATAAGCACATTTTGCTTGTCGATAATACTTTACCATCATAAATCTCTCCCATTGCTGGAACCAGTCCGCATGCCCCTGCTGTAAACAGATATCCTCCATCAAGTGTGACTGCATCAGCATCCCCTATCTGAAAATAATAGATTAATCTACATTAGGTGTTCAGTTTTAAAATAAAAAATTTAATTGCTACTCAAAAAAAAAAATACTTGCTGCCATTAAATATGCAAGTAAGGAGCAATAGACATAATTTGAAATGTCATGTGCAGGGGTGTAACTGGGTGGGTAGTGGGGCATGGGACCAAGATGCTGGGTGCCAGGGGAGTGCTAATAAATCACTCTGTCTTGACCAAGATATTTAGATATATTTTAGGGCATTAAATTGAATGTTTGCCACAGGTGAAGGACAATGCCTAGCTACCACTCTGAGCATGTGTCAAATCTCAGCAAGACTGCACCTACATTTCATTATAAACTAGCTTCATTCACTTCAATTCATATACAGTCTGGAGATTTATGAATACTGGTACACCATGCAAGCCGTGAGCCAGTATCTTTCGCATATTCAGCGTTTACAAATGTGGCATGGGGTGAAAACAACACCTGGTCGGACCAAGTCGGGGGAGATTATTAGTAAATGTGTTGCAAAAAAAAAAAGGAAAAAGGAAGCACAATTGAACAGTGCACACACCCAATGCCATGAGTATAAAAATGAAAACTTTATTGAAGAGGCTCTGTCACCAGTTTATAAATGCCCTATCCCCTACCTAATCTGATCGGCGCTGTAATTTAGATAACAACAGTGGTTTTTATTTTGAAAAACAATATTTTTTTAGCAAGTTTTGAACAATTTTAGATTTATGCAAATTAGTTTCTTAATGACCAACTGGCCGTTTGTCAACTTTTGACCAAGTGGGCATTGTAAAGAGAAGTGTATGACGCTGACCAATCAGTGACCAATCAGCGTCATGCACTTCTCTCCATTCATGTCCATCTGTACTCATAGCACATCGTGATCTCGCGAGATCACGCTGTGCTGTCACATACACCGCAGGAAGTTTACCGAAGTTTCATGAGAGTGAATAGATATTGCCTCCAGCCAGGAAGCGATGTCTATTCACACTTCTGACACATCTTGAGTAAAGATGGACATGAATGACAGCACAGCTTGATCTCGCGAGATCACGCAGTGTTGTCACATACTCCCACAGTAACTTTACTGAAGTGTCGGGAGTGTGAATAGACATCGCGTCCTGGCTGGAGGCGATGTCTATTCACTCTCAAGACACTTTGGTAAACTTACTGTGGGTATATGTGACAGCACAGCGTCACAAATGGACATGAATGGAGAGATGGACATGAATGGAGAGAAGTGCATGACGCTGATTGGTCACTGATTGGTCAGCGTCATACACTTCTCTTTACAATGCCCACTTGGTCAAAAGTTTAAAAACTCCCAGTTGGTCATTAAGAAACTAATTTGGATAAATCTAAAATTGTTCAAAACTTGCTAAAAAAATATTGTTTTTCAAAATAAAAACCACTGTTGTTATCCAGATTACAGTGCCTATCAGATTAGGTAGGAGATAGGGCATTTATAAACTGGGACAGGGCCTCTTTAAGTAATAATACCACACAAGCTAAAAACAGCTAAGAACACTCAGAAACAAGACCATGTGAAATAAAGATGGCAAGACCACAGCCACAATGTATGTATCAAATGTAATGAGATACCAAGTTAGATAATGTAATGAGATACAAGTTCAGAACCACGGGTCAAAGAAATGAGCACTGCACTCCTGTAATAAAAGGGAATGGAAATGCACTGATCTGAGCAAATCTCTGAAAAACTTCAAAGGAGGTCAAATACAATGGGACCTAGAAAAGTGTAGCGAGCAAAATAAAAGGGGTTTTAGAGCACGTTCAGACGTGGCGGAATGGCTGTGGAATTCCGCTGAGGACAGTCCGCAGTGGAAATCCGCAGCAGACAGTCTGTCCATTGGTTTCCACACCTTTTTAGTTATCTTCGTGCAGACGTTGCGGAAAACTCCGCTGCGGACCATAGGTTGCGGTGAGGAATTTTCTGTCCGCAGCATACACTGTCTGTTGCGGATTTGATGCGTACTTGTTGCGGAATTTCTCTATTGACTTCAATGGAGTTTCAAAATTACGCAATGAAATCTGTAGATGTAATGTGTGTTGCGGATTGCTTTCAGGAACAGGATATTTCATCATTCTGGCTGGACCTATGTGTGTCGAGGTCTATAGCCAGACTGCGATGGAATGTCTGAAAGAGAGCAGGATGTGATCTGCACCTGAATCCGCAACGACTAATCCGCAGCATTTTACTTAACATTTTAGCCAAATCCGCAATGGAATCTGCAACGCGGATTATGTACGGTAATGATGCGGACAGTGTCTGCAGAATTCCGCCACGTCTGAACATGCCCTTACACAGGATGATTATCAGGCAGATGAGCGTTCACAGAACGCTCCTTGCCGATAATTGCCATGTGTAAACAGGGCAGGGATCAGCAAATGAACGAGCAAACGCTCATTCATCGGCTGATCGTATCGTTTTAAAAAAGTAAAAGATTATCGTTGTCTGCAGCACATCTCCCTGTGTAAAGAGGGAGACGCGGTGCCAACATGATAATAATGTATGGGGAAGAGCGATCGGAGTAATGACCCCTCGTCCCATCCATAGTTCCGTGTGACAGGAGAAAACGAGCGCTGATCAACGATGTTTCATTGATCGGCGCGCGCTGCACCGGCCGCTTATTGGCCGGTGTAAAAGGGCTTTTACTCACAATATAGTGCAAACCTATTTACAAAAACATCACTATTGATGCTCTAACATGCAAAATAAGCAAAAATTATAAACAAAAAATGTATAACTATGCATGAGCTAATGGAAGATAATATAACAATGTGATGCAAAGACGAAAATAATAATGATTAGGAAAAAGTAAAAAAAACATGGGAAGGCTGTGGTGTGAAGATCTACCCCACATGTTCCGCTGCCTCTCCGTGCAGCTTCCTCAGGGGAAAGTAGAATGGGCAATTACTTGTATATTTATGCAGTAATAATTATAATAAATAAGCTGCACCTGCCCTTACGGAGGGCATAAATAAATGACCTGGGTCCTGGAAACTATGTTTTGATTTTTTCTGCTTGCTCCGCTCTGTGCATTCTCCTGCCTACAGGTATGAGCATACGCGTTGGTGATCTCCTGGAAGCTGCCTAGTGTTTCAGGATCGCCATTTTTTTTTCATATATTAGTTTGTTTCTGCCTTACTTAACAAACTGGTGCCGCTTATCTATGTACCTAACTTGAAATGTTTCCTAACCAAGTTTCTGCCATAGGCTTTAAACTGTTGCCGCTTATCTCTGCACCGAACCTGGAATGTTGCCTGACTACTGTTAGGATATGTTCACACGCAAACGCCAAATACATCTTAAATTACGGAGCTGTTTTCGCCTGAAAACAGCTCCTGAATTTCAGACGTTTTTGTATGTACTCGCGTATTTTGCGGCGTCTTTTACGGACGTAATTGGAGCTGTTCTTCATTGAAGTCAATGAAAAACGTCTCCAAAAACGTCCCAAGAAGTGTCCTGCACTTCTTTGACGCGGGCGTAATTTTACACGTCGTCTTTTGACAGTGACGCGTAAAATTACACCTCGTCTGCACAGAACATCGTAAAACCCATTGTTAGCAATGAGCAGATGTTTGCCGACGTATTGGAGCCGTCTTTTCATAATTCGAGCCGTAAAACGCCTCCATTACGTCTGAAAATAGGTCGTGTGCACATACCCTGATTATCACACACCTTCCAGATTATTTCAGCAACTGGACTCCGAATCTGCTACCATGGATGACAAACATAGCTCTAACTGCTAAAAATAAATGAATCAGCACAGGATTTTGGACATAGTAATAAAAGGCTCTCTTACCAAAACCTTTGTAATACATTCTTCCGCGAGGGAAGCCTCTACACATTCAATGGCTCCTTCACTTGCAATAGTCCAGCTGTCACATTTTGACTTCTCCTCTTTGCTTTGTGTGCACCATTTAATCTTATCTTGGGATGGTTCTTCTATGTCTGCAATATATAACAACAGACACTTATAACTTATAAAATTGGTTCTGAAAATCAACAGATTCCTAAGTGACGCACGTTGAAAGCTGAAGTGTATGAATTAGTCAAAAAACACAGCCAAACTGGAAAAAATATATATGGAGCCTGACCAAATCCTGCTATTTAAAAGGGTAAACCACTTCAAGGAAGATGGGCTCTAAGGCCCCATTCCCATCGCATTTGTGCTCTCCGCCGAGCTTATACGTTTTTTTTAAATAAAAACTTGGACCATTGAAAACGTATACAAACATGTACCATTTTCTGTTTACGTGTTTTTTTATAGCGTGTACGTTTAGCGTATACTCATATGTCAGTATACATTTCTCTCCGTTATTTAACTAAAAAAAGTATACATTTTTTGTGAACACTGATAGAAAAAACAACAAAAGAATGGATAGATTTACTGTATGTAAATGGGTACAAACGTAATGCTATAGCTTTTTTGGGGTTTTTTCTATCCGTGTTCACTTTAAAAAAAATACGTCGTCCATTGGGATCAATGCTTAAAAAAAAGTTACGTCACGTATACCTTTTTTTGAGGTACAGAATAGCGTAGCAGACTTCGCTTTTCAGAACTTTTGAAAAACAGTATCCCAACGTAAACCATGACAAACATAGACCAAACGGATGCTGTTATGGTTTACATTTGACCCATTATAGCCTATGCATACGCCGATCTATATGTTTAGCCGAGCTATAGTGGTTAAAAACATATACGCTCGGCGGATAGCACAAATGCGATGTGAATGGGGCCTTAGGCGCTCCTTAAGCCCTTAACGACCGCCATATAGCATTTTTACGGCAGTTGTTTGGTGGTAGTTCTTCTGAAGCGCCGCCTTTTCATGGCGGCACTTAAGAGGAGCTTTTCCCACATCGGACGGGGATCTTCTGAAGCCCGTGCTGTTGCAAATAGCCTCAGGCTTCAGGAACACGATCGGAGACCAATAGCAGAGGTCACCGATCATGTTTAACCCCTCAGATGCGGTGCTCAATAACGAGTGACGCATCTAAGTGGTTTTGGAGGGAGGGGGCTCCCTCTCTCACTCCACTGGCATCCCGCGATGAAATTGAGGGGAGTCAATGGTTTCTATGGCAGCCGGGGGCCTAACAAAGGCCCCCAGGTCTGCCCCTAGTGATTGCATGTTAGGCCATGCCAGAGACAGATGCCTTTTTACACTGACAGGCAATAATACTATGCAATACGGGACTATTGCAGTGTATTATAAAAGCGATCAAACGATCGCACAGTAAAGGCCCCTAGTGGGACTAAAAAAAAAAATTTAAAACCCACTTTTTCCCCTTACAAAATACTTTATTATGAAAAAAAAGGAAATAATTACACATATTTGGTATCGCCTCATCCGTAACGACCCAACTACAAAATAATTACATTATTTAACTTGCACGGTGAACATCGTAAAAAAAAATAATAATAAACAATGCCAGAATTGCTGTTTTCTGTTCATCCTGCCTTCAAAAAGATTTGATAAAAAGTGATCAAAAAGTCGCATTGTACTAAAAAAAAAAACTCTCATACAGCTGCATCGGCAGAAAAATAAAAAAATGATGGCTCTTCAAATATGGAGACACAAAGACAAATAATTTTGAAAAAAAAAGTGTGTATGGTATCACGGCAATCGTAACGACCCGCTGAATAAAGTTATTATGTTATTTATACCACACGGTAAACGCATACATTTAAGGTTTTTTTTACTCTATCCCACCAAAAAAGTCTATAAAGAGTTAAGTAATAAATTATATGTATCCCAAAATGGTGCTATTAAAAAATACAACTTGTCCCGCAAAAAAAGTCCTTACACAGCTATGTCGTTGGAAAAATAAAAAAGTTAAAGCTCTTTGAATGCGACGATGGAAAAACTTAAAAAATGGCTCGGTCTTAAGGTTTAAAATACCTTCGGCATTAAGGGGTTAAAGGGTTATTCCCAAGTGAAGCATTATTTTTTTTCCATCAATGTTAAATATACTTCAAAATCTAAATATTTCCTTTCTATTCATTGTCTAAGTGTATTTTTCCCAAGGTTGTGAAGGAGATACTGCGTCTGTTCTTTTCTAATTCTGGGCGTAAAACGCTTGATGTCAATCAAGCAATTCTGCTCTCTGTGCGCGAGGCCGACAAACAAAATATGTAGGGAAGAGAGAAAACTTGAAGTCTTGTAGAAAACTGGGCTTGTTCTGAAGTAGACAATGTTATCTCTAAATGGAGATAACAGGGGAATTAGAGCAAACGCAGTTTAAAAGTGCTGATAACAACTAAGCAACGTAATGCAGTCTGCTATTCAGATAGAAGGCTCCAGGGCTAGTGTGACCAGACAGGCCGCTAACGCATATGCGCCTTCGGGCACGTTGATGATGCCACGGCCATCCTCTACAAGAGAAGGAGAGGAAATCAGTGCGCAAGTGCGGCCACCGCTAAAGGAGCTCAACGGTGGCCGGATCCCTAGGCAACGAGCGATATACAAAGAGGATTAAACAACCAGATTGGACAATCGTTATCTGGAGAAATACACAATTTTAAGACAGGAAGGTAATTGCAAAAGGGCATAACTATAAATTTTTTAGGTGTGATTATCAAGATAAGGTTTTTTCTCCCGCGTGGTGTATTTAAAGGGCTGTTGTCTTGACTGCAATGTGTGTGGCCTGAGGAAGATGCCGGTGCGGCATTGAAACGCGTAGCCTACAACAATAAAGCATCATTTATTAATACTACCGAATTATTCTTGAGTAGCAGCGCCTCACGGGGTCCCGTTTTTTCCAAAGAAATTTTACAGTACCTTTAAGAGCTTTAACATTATTATAACATTGTAAGATATATGTTTTTCAAAGTAGAAGAAAGAGAGGAGATGTTTAAGACCACTGTTAAGTGCGCAGTTGTGTTTATTTACCTGGTTGCTTCTGTATATCCAGGTCTCAGAATAAGCTGTATACACAGATGCACCTTTTAACACTGACATAAATAAACTATCTTATACGGCTAAACTTTAACTCATACCATTTCTCAGTGCTTTAAAGGCATCGGTGAACTTTCTTCCCAAGTACAAGAAGGCATCAACTTTCGCTGGAAGGGGGAGAAGGCTCGTTGCAGAGCTTTTGAACATTAGATCTTTTCCATGGGTAGAAACAAACAGTTTGCATTCTTGTTTGGTCTAAAAGTAATAGAAAATAAAATAAGTGGGTTACGCTAGAATATAATAGCTAAATATTAAATAAATAAAATACACTTTGTATAAAACTTTATGAAAAATATGTCTAAATGCACTTACTACTTACAATTATTTGATAAATAATTTAAAAAAAAACCTAGACATGTCAACACTTTCAATGTAACTCAGACAGTGATATTACTACCTATTACTAAGTAACTGCAGGCAATGCTACTTTGTAGAACATCAACCGATGTGCTGATTTGGCTTGTCTTAGCTGTGATACGTGGCTGGGGGCATCAATTTTAACACTCCTTTAGCCACACACGTTGGGGCAGATTTATAAATTTGGTCTTAAAGGGGTTGTCCCACAAAACACATGTATCCCCTATCCACATAGGGGATACATGTGTGATCACTGAGGGTCCGACCGCTGGGACCCCCAGTGATAAGGACAACGGAGGACTTTTGTGCGTCAGACACACAAGCCTGAAACAAATCCTGGAAGTCCTAAGCTTCTCAAGAAGCACTTTGGGGGACTTTCGGTTCCCCAATCTCCTTATCGCTGGGGGTCCTAGTGGTCGGACCCTCAATAATCAAACATGTATCCCCTATGTGTATAGGGGTTACACGTGTTTTGTGGGACAACCCCTTTATTTTCAGACAGCTAAGAATTAGACTAGATGCGCCAAACTTTCACAGTTGCTCATGCTGGATGATAAATTTGGTGCATCATTAGACACTTTAGACTATACATTTCATATTTGGCTTACTTTACACCACTTTTTTTGCTCCAAACCTTTAGCGCATCTAAAACCAAGCGCCTTTTACATTCTGCCATGCCCTCTGTTCAGCTAAGCCATAACTACCCTTTTGGATGAGTCACAAAAAAGTCCCTAAAACACTTTAGAAATGTGGCACATATCACGTGCGCCAGAATTCTGGCTAAACACTGAATCCCTGTGTATGTTTATTATTAGTGTTACTGCCTCATTGTACAACTCAATTTTAGTAAATGGGCAAGCAACATTGCATGGATGCTCTTACCAAACAAAAATATTGCAAAAGTTGTTGCCCAGTCTGGGCCTAAAGATAATTCTAAGATTATTTTGAGATAAGATAATTTTGCTAACATGAAAAGTTGAAGGGGGGGCACTTCAGGTGTTGTTTGATTTGAGTTTTTTCTAGTCCATTTACCGTCCACAATCTGAAAGTTTTGGAATTATCATTACATATATTATGAATTAAAGGACGGGTGTCGCTGAAATTTTTTTTTTTATATCAATTTGCTTTTAGTGTTTTATTAAAATTTTTTTTATTTATTTGTGTGTTTGTGTTTTACTTTTTTTTATTTTCAAACTTTTTCTTGTCTATGGGGGCCACCATATTTTTTTTCATCTCTGTATGTGTCGATTAAAGACACATACAGACATGGAATACGGCACATACAGCCCCATAGTGAATGCGAGCGGGAGCCGTTCCATTCACTATGCTGTACGCCGTCTGTGTGGGAACGGCGCATGCGCCGCTCCCACACAGTCCAAATGGAAGGTCTTCGGCCGAGCGACATCCGGCGCCATTTTCTTGTGGACCGGAAGCCGTGGCCGGACAGTAAGATTACTACTTCCGGTCGCGGCTTCCGGACATGTGTTCTGATGCAAGCACTAGGAGCGGAGGGAGCAGACGGAGTGGACGGACCGGAGGGAGCGGCGGCGGCAGGAGCAGGTAAGTTATGTCTGTGTTCGTTCGTATTTTACTGTGTGATTAGCACTATATGTAAGCTTACTACACTGTGTATTCGCTCAAAAAATGGCGACACACAGTGTAGGAGGTTTGAACGTTCAATCCCCTCGTTTCTCCTGGCACTAGCCAGGATAAAGGAGGGGGGATTGTTTGAGGACGCTAGAGCGAGTGTGTCTTCTCAAATTTTGCAGCATAAAGCAATGTGGTTGCTTTACCACGTCCCAATGCTGCAATTTTGGGAATTGCTCCCTCTAGTGACCAGCACAGGGAAATGTTATAAATTAGAATCTAATTTATAATATTTCCTGACTCGTAAAGAAATTAGAACAATGTTTAATCATTTATACACTAACTGTTTAACTAAAAATAAAAAATAAATTTCTAGCGACACATCCAGTTTAAATTTACACCATGCTTCTATAGAAGCAACAGCTCCAAGAAGGAGACAGACAGCACAAAATATACTTGGTACAAGTTTACTGATACCTGAGCCTGCTGGAGAAATTCAGTAATAGCTTGAATCTTCACTTCATCTTGAACGGACACCACAGCATGAGCTGGTACTCTTCCCCAATTACACTTGCTATAATCGCTGATTGGTGTTCTTGTATTGTCTATACACAGCAGCTCGTAATCCTTATTAAATTCATCTGAAGGACGTCGATAAGCAAGAATTACTATTATTATACAGATTATCTGAATACAATTCTTTAAAAAAAATTCACCTCCTCGTCTAGCATGCAAAACCGTTGTCTTACTTTTCTATTACATCTGTGCTTTAAAACTGAGGTTTACCATCAATAGGTACGTTAAACTTTTTAGTCCTTAAGATGTAGCTATCATAAAAATAAATTATTAAACAATTTTAATTACCTGGAATAATGTGCTTAACGAAAGCCACATCTCCCTTGTCATCTTTTAAACATCTGCATGGAGAATGATACATGTGTAAAAGAAAGTAATATATGTATATATATATATATATATATATATATATATATATATATATATATATATATATATACAAGATAGTTTATAGTTTCATGAATAGTCCTTTTTTTTTAAACATTTTACAGCAAGACATAATGTGAGTTTCTACTGTTGAAGAGCACTGATACCAAAAATTCTGGCTGCCTGCAGCCAACAAGAGAGGGAGATGACTTTTTATGGATTATATATTGTACTGAAAATTACAACAGTATGCAGTAAGCCCATATTCTCCATCTAGTGACGGCTGCAGCTAGCCAGGTTTCATAAACTGGCTGCCCCTGCATGCCCTCTGCATATAATACTATTTACTCCTTCCTGCCCTGTGTCGTAATAGAAAGTTGCAGTGAGCGAGTAATTTCTGCAAACTGCTGTACTATTATGGCACAAAGATGATGCAGCCTCAGGATCTAGGACCAAGCCATCACTGTATTATAGAACCGATACCTTGCTCTTACGGCTGGGATCAGAGATAACTCCGATCCCGACTGTTTTATTTCTTATATGTCACGGTCAATAGTGACTGTGGCACATTAGTGGTTTCACAGAGGAAAATGGCTCCCTCTGTAAGCGCATTGGCTCTCCCACTACATGATCGCAGGGTGCCAACGGGTTGCCATTGCACCCAGGAGCCTAAGAATGGCGCCCTGGTCTGCCATGTGCAAGAGCCTATTAGGCTACGGAACTATGCAATGTATAATAGAAGCGATCCGGAATTTGTATATACAAGTCCCACTGAGGGACTAATAAAAAAGTTAAAGTTTACAGAGTAATAAAAAAAAATCCCTAGATACATTTTGTTTTAAAAAGTTATCAAAAAGTCATACCCAAAATGATACCAATAATACTCAAACTCGTCTCACAAAACAAAAGCCCTCAGAAAGCTCCATCGACAGTATAAAAAAAAAAAAGGTATGGCTCTCAGAATGTAGTTGACACAAAAACTAATTATTTAAAAAAAAATGTGAGCTCCCAGTATTGCCACTATTATGTGTGAGGCCATGCAGGAGCAGGGGATGGCCCGAGCATGTCAAGTCAGGCTGGTGCAGTTTTAGCAAATAGCTGCAGAACACTAACTAATGTCATAGAGGTGGGCCTAATTTTGGCAACTGCTGCTCTACAGCCCAGCCATATGCAACAGTAGTCATTATCTAGTTGTTATTGCCAGTATGGCCATGGACTATTAGTGTATAGAACACCTAGTTATCAATCATTTAAATTTGAATTTTAAGGCAATTAATTCACACTTAAGTAAAGTAGCTACAAAATAACGGCAGTCTTAAATGTGTTGTTTCGTTTAGAAAACCCATTTATTAGGGAATTCTGAGCTAATAGAAATGGGCCCCATGTTCAGGATCTTCAGTGTGGAGATCGGCTACAAAGGGCTGCCCTGCCCCTGCATTGCACACACAGCCCATTCATATGAATAAGGACTGTGCAATTCTTATTTTCCCCTGTGGTGGCACTGCAGGGAAATTGAATACTTACTGCCCACTTTCTTCACAGATTGCAGCTGGACCCTGGGGCTCCCAGGAGGGTGACACTTTGTGATTAGCTTATTGTCAAGTCACCCTTATAAGAAGTAGGGATTGTCCAACGTGCATGCTAATAACTGACTGTATGACAGTTTTAGAAATGATTATTTCTTTTAGGCTGAGTTCACATCTGCGTCGGGGTTTCGTTCATGGGTTCCGTCAGACCTTTCCGCCAGGGGAACCCATAAACGGAAATCAAGCGGAAACCACAGCATTCCGTTTGCATTACTATTGATTTCAATGGTAACGCTTCCGTTGCTAATAGTTTCCGTTAGTCTGTTCCGTAAGGCTTCCGTTCTTTTGGTATAATCAATAACATAGTTGACTACGCTATTGATTTAGCTGAAAAAATGGAAACCTTACGGAATGGAGACAAAGGGAAACCATTAGCAATTAAAGCGTTAGGAACAGGGAGAAACCTCCAGCGTCGGTTGGATCCCCGCGACGGCCCGCGGTGTGGAACAGCAAGGTAGGAGAGAAGAAAATTATCCAGCGCTGATGGTAATTAAAAGGGAAAAGCAGGTCCCATGTTTATTGAGGAAATCCTTTAAAATCAGAAGGAAGACGCAGTCCCAAGGTAGGAAAGTAGGAGTAGTTGGGGTATATACCCAAGCCTACGCGTTTAGAACGCGGTCTGCGTTCTTAGTCATGCCATGACTAAGAACGCAGACCGCGTTCGAAATGCGTAGGCTTGGGGATATACCCCAACTACTCCTACTTTCCTACCTTGGGACTGCGTCTCCCTTCTGATTTTAAAGGATTTCCTCAATAAACATGGGACCTGCTTTTCCCTTTTAATTACCATCAGCGCTGGATCATTTTCTTCTCTCCTACCTTGCAATTAAAGCGTTACCATTGAAAGCAATGGTAATGCAAACGGAAAGCTATGGTTTCCGTTTGGTTCCCGTTCATGGGTTTCCATGACGGAAAGGTCTGACGGAACCCATGAACGGAAACCTGACGCAGATGTGAACAAAGCCTAAATGGAAGTATCATATAGGGAGAAACAAACAAGTGCTGTAAAGCATCTCAGGGCAAAATAATAAAAAAAGGGATGCGTCTTTATGCTCACCTGCGGGCGCCATCATAGCCGTAATAAGGCTCACTTTCAGATAGCTTACACTTCTTGTCCTTTCCTTGTCCTCCACACTGTTTGCACAGTTTTTCTTCTTTGGCTCCTGGGGCACAACTAGCTGAGAAGTATCCTGACACAGCTGTATAGAAGGTAAGAAAAGAAAAAAAGGCACATTTTTGGCTTCTGTGATGTACAGATGAAAAAAGCTGAGTGTTTTTGATATGATGTGTTATTTGTGGTTTCCTATAAAACCTTATGTAAACATAATGAGCTTACTTAAAGGGGTTATTTCATTAGGACAACCCCAATACATATCTGTTACATCATGGTTGCTTATTCATTTGACTGGAACCATGTAATACCACATTTACTTCTCTTGATTTTAAACAATTGCTCTTTATCGTGGAAAAACTGAATTTTCAATTGTAAAGTGCTAAATAAGGCATAGTTTCTAGTTCCCCCTACCCCCAAAAAATAAAAAAACAAAAACATGGACCTGGAACCGCAGTGGTGGAGTTTCCTCTATATCAGCAAGCCCTCCATATCACATATGATTCTGGTCAGGTCCTCCTGACAAGAATTTGATGTCTTATAGCAGTGTTCAATAACCAGTGGCTCTTAGTTCTTTGCATGTGGTTGACAAACAGCTGGAAGTCATGGTCATAGCTATATCAATCTCAATCTACCATTTATACCTGACAAAATATATCATCGCTGTTACTTGGCTATTTGGTCATGAATTTATAATGGAAACTTGGTACTACAGTCAGCACTGTTGCAGTTGCCCACCAAGGACGTCCCAGATGTGCTTGATGGGAGACAAGTCCGGAGGCGCTGCAGGCCATGGTAGCACGTTTAGGCCACACAGGCTGCTCACAGTAGCACAAGCAACATGCGGCCTGGTGTTGTCCTGTTGAAAAACAGCTTCTGGGACACTTTCGGGAAATGGCCATACGGCTGGTTCCACGACCAAATCAATGTAACACCGAGCTTTTAGTGTACCTGAAATGAAGACTAGAGAGGTCCGGCTACATTATGGCACTCTACACCATAATCTCGGGAGTAGGACCAGTGTGATGTTCCCTTGTGAAGGCCTCTTCGTAGCGTTGCCCACATGGTCTCCAGCCCAATCTCCGGCTATCATTGCATCCGAGACAAAAGAGGAAGTCATTGCTGAAGAGGATAGACCTCCATTCAAGCCTCCATTTCCATCTTTCTGTGCACCATGATAGCCTCTTAGAGCAGTGGCATGTGGCCAATGGAACACCTGTAGCTGGATGTCTGGCTCGTAGGCCAATGTCTTGCAAATGCCTTCTGATGGTTTGTGTCAACACTGGTTGCCGCGCTAGGCTCGGAATGTGACGTCCAATTTCACTTGCAGTGCAGAATGCATCACTACGCGCCATTCTTCCAATCAGACGATCCGTCTGTGCAGAGTTTAACCTCCGAGGAACCTCTTACTGTCATTCCCGTTCGTTATTATTCTCCCAACCTCTGGGACACACAACGCTGAACAGTGCTGACATCTTGTCCTAGGCACGTAGTGATCTGCCGGAGTGATAAACCAAGGTCTCTCAGTTCAAGAATTCTGTCCCTCTCAGTTTGCGACAAGTGGCGATAACTGGCATGTTGACGAACAGGAGGCATCGCACAATCATCCCACACCACTTGATCTGATTTTTGATGTTTCATGTGCCTAAAATCTTTGCTTTGAATCTGGCATTTATGCTCCTCCCACATGCCACATATTGGAGCTAGATGCTTGAAAATGTGATCATGTGCAGATCTTAGGGACACCTGCTACTTCTTCGATTTGCATAAGCTTACGGCTTGCCCTTATTGGTGTTACAATTTCAATGTTGAAGATTGTTTGTTCATTCACTTTGTTTTTTTTACTTTGCAGCATTTTTTCACAAATATATATATATATATATATATATATATATATATATATATATATATATATACATATATATATATATATATATATATATATACATATATATATACAAGTTGTTTTAAAATTCCCTTTTGATCTCAATACTTTATCTTATGTAGTTGTCAGTTCTCAGATCAGTAGATATGGGCAAAATAAGAATATTTACCTTTCTCAATAGATTGTTCTTCTGGTCCTTCCCATTGCAATTGTTTTTCTGCCAGTAGAATACCAACTGGAACAACCCAGCCTGCTGTCCTTCCAACAGCTGTGTGGCAAGATCTCTTACCCTTAAGCTCATTAAACATAAATGTACTTGATTTTTTCACAAGAGCCACTGCATAATAGCATGTATCCGCATCTGTAAAAGTAAAAGTTTACAAGATGTCATACATCACAATATGTGTTCCTTACATTATAAATGTTATGGGTTCTTTGTATTTACTAAAACAGTAAGGATTTTACATTTGAGCAAATAGTGACTGGTATCTCCATCAAACATATCTTCCCAAGCCAGAAGTTATTTTAGGCTCCATTCCCAGGGGCAAATGCAGGATTTTTAAATGGCTAGGCTATAATATAAAGGGCTAGGCTAGTGGATTTGTGATGACCACTGATTGTAGCGTAAAAACCGACGTTGATAGTGCCACACACAGTGCCTGCCCCCTGAAAATAGTGCCATAGTATCCATGTAACTAGAGAAAATACAAAGAAAAAAGAAAATGTCCGGCGCACATAGTGCATTACAGATGATTGGCAGATTTACATGGACGAATTCTCCCGCGGCATGCTTTCTAGGCTATTAACCCCTTCCCGACATTTGACATGTGGCTACATCATAGCCGGGTAGGGGAAGTATGGAGCGGGCTCACGGAGTGAGCCCGCACCATACAATGCAGGTGTCGGCTGTATGTTACAGCTGACACTACACAGTAACGAGCAGGATTGTGCTCGTTTAACCCATTAAATGCCGTGGTAAATAGCGACCACGGCATTCAAATCGTCAAAAAGAGGGGGGGCGACCCGCTCTAGCAGCTCATCGCGCCCCCCGCAATGCAATCGCGGGGTGGCGATGGTTTCTATGGCAGCCTGGGGGCCTAATGAAGGCCCCGAGGTCTGCCATCTTTGTGCTCCTATTAAGCCCTGCCTCTGACCCAGGGGTTAAACAAAAGACAAAACTGTTGCAAAAATCTGACATTAGAAATTGAGACTTTAATCTCAAGATTACAAATCTATAGCGATCACCCGATTTCCATCATATCAATTTAAAGTTGAGAAACACAATACTAAAGTTAGAACAAGACGTCATTGAAAAAAAGGCCCTCAAATTCTGTCGCGATCGACTAGATTATTTGCGCCATCAAATCAGGTCCTGGCCCAGACCAGAGCATCCCTACACTCCCACAAACAGGAACCCTTTTCCTTACAAGAACCATCCACCCACACCCAGCTTACCAGTTTCAGAAAAACATTCCAACCACACGGAACACAACAATAACAAGAAAGGGGATTCGAAACATAGCCGTTTTTTCCTCTACAGCAGATATTCAAAACCAAAAGCATTAAAGAAAGACACAATAGCACTTACACCATCCAGAACCACTCACTACACTACAGTCGCAAACCCGATTTCCCCCAAACCCGTTTCTCACCCTCTTTCCCCAAACCCTTCCATCATCCCCCCAGGTAGATCCACCCGGTCACCACCAATCAGCATCCCCTCCAATTCCACACAGGATACTGGCATCCCACCTGACACTACTCCTATGACTCGAATATAGATTATTCTATCCTTACAATACACGAAACCTCCACCAGTGAAGTTATACCTCCCCCATGCACGTATAATGTGACTATGCCAGTCAAAATTCTGGCACCCACCATCATTGACAATACTGAAGACGGTAAACAACCCCTTCTGCCATTCCTTACCCCACTTCTCCAACCTACTATGGGGGAACAGAATAGAGCTGCCGCTCTAGGGATCTTACCCCCACCCAACCTAGGGACAGCCAAATCAAAGGGGATCCGCACGATCACAGAGTTTTTCCCACATCATACAGAAAAATAATAAATGTTACAGAGGATGCAGAGGAGGTAAAATGAAAAAAAGAATTAATAAAATCTTCCAACGATAGAACCTTCCCAATGTTTAATTTATCTGAATATGCGCTCAAAACTGACAAACTATCCCTCCGACAAAAGGGATTTTCGTTTTGTCCAAACTCTTAAGCCAAAGGGTTCGATCTGTTTCCAGACCTACATAAATACACACGTAAACTTAATCTAAAAAGACATTTTCAACTTACATCATTGAGGAATGATGCCACCCCCGACAATATCCAACCAGACCACACATACAGATTTAAAACCACAGTCTAAGTTCTATCCCATACAAAATCAGGGCAATTTCATATCTACGTTTCACCAACTAGTCGCCAAAGATTTTGACCAGCTAGAAGTTGTATCCACAATGAACAAAGATAACCTCAATATGCAGGAACACAGGGCCCTTCAATCCCTCAGGAACAATAGAGAGATCATCATTCGATTGGCGGACAAAGGAGGTGGCACAGTAATTCAAAACCTCTGTGATTACGAAAAGGAAGCACTTAGCATTTTATCAGATTCTTCCTATTACATTCCCCTTCCCAGTGATACCAGCTCACAAATCATAGAACAACTAAACACCATAATTAAGCAGGCTTATGCACAATCTATACTTAATGAGAACGTGAGACATTTTTGGCTACCTCACAACACCCAACCTCCATTTTTTTACCATCTCCCCAAAATTCATAAAAGTTGTAAAGGATCTGCCAGGCACAGCTTCTATGTCAACGCCCATAGGTAATCAGTCTGCACCTGCTTCTATGTCTGTGAGACTGACTCCATCTTCCACCACTCAGGAAAGGCAGGTATAAATAGACAGGGGGCGGGAGCTAGCTCCGTCTGGCCAGGCTGTGATAGGCTCTCCCACTCCTAAGCCTGCCATCCTGAGTGGTGGAAGATGGAGTCAGTCTCACAGACATAGACTCAGGTGCAGGCTGATTACCTATGGGCGTTGACATAGAAGCTGTGCCTGGCAGATCCTTTACAGAAGTACCACAAATAGCCCTGGACGTCCCATCATATCAGGCATTCATTCACCTACATACCATCTATCCCACTACTTAGATATGCTACTCCAAAAATATGTAACAGCTCTTCCCAGTTTTTTAAAAGACTCGACTCAACTTATTCAGGAACTCAAAAAAATCACCTACACAGATAATATGATTTTTATTACCCTCGACGTTGCAACTCTATGTAGCAACATTGATCATGAACTTGATCTGAGTAGTATAAAAAAATATCTAAACAAAGATGCAGAGATTAAACCAACCCAAATAAATTTTTTACTAGAAAGTATGGAATGTATCCTAAATAATAATATATTCATGTTCAAACAGACACTATACCCCCAGATAAACGGAACAGCTACCTCTTAGCTATGACAATCTTTATTTGGGGGATTTTGAGGACCAACTTATCCTCCATCACCCTTGGGCCAGCCCACTTATCGTTCTGTACAGATGCTATATAGATGACCTCTTTCTCTTATGGAGTGGAGGGAAAGATGAGGCCCTTCTTTTCTGCAATTCACTTAATCACAATACTTGGGGCCTAAGTTTCACAAGCACACTGGGTGACCAAAATTGAATTTCTGGACCTTTCCATCTCCCACACATATCACACCTTTATTACCTAAACCTTTTTTTTTTTTTTTTTTTTTTTTAAACAGTGGATACAAATAGTTATCTTGAGTATCAAAATGGTCACTTTTCCAAGTGAATCAAAAACATCCGTTACAGCCAATATAAAAGAATTAGAAAAAACTACACCCTAGATACAGATTTCCATAAACAAGCAAGAATTTTAAATGACCGTTTCATGGCGAAAGGCTATCCGAAATATCTCCTAAAAGAAGCCTACAAGAAGGTCTCTTTGCTTTCCCAAGATGACTGTATGGTCTCCAAAACATCTCCCACCAACCCCCCAGGTCCACTATCACCGTCCTATGATATCAATTTTATCACCACTTTCAATTCAGCGCACCATAATATACGCAAGAGCCTGAGGAAATATTGGCATATTTTAGCATTAGATCCTTACCTCAAACCAGTACTATCCCCCAAACCCACCATCACTTTCAGACGACATTGGGAGAAAGATAAACTCACCCACTCCAAACCCACAATATCCCCAGGCAATTACAGTCAGATGCCTGTGTTGTAAGACAATTATTCACAAACAGACTGTTTTCACATCCATCCATTCTGACCACACGTTTAATATCAAATATCATCTAAATTGTAAATCTAGTTATGTGATCTACCTCATCCAATGCATCTGCAATATACAAATATGTTGGCAGGACCATACAGCCCTACACTGCCGTCTCAACAAACACCGTTCCAATTGTACCACTAACTTTTTGCAACACAGTGTATCTAGGTACTGTATTTTAAAACATAAAGGCTGTTATATTGCTATTACATTACCCCAATAGACCACATTGATCCATCAAGTAACAACAGTTCTGAAAATCTGTGTAAAGGGAGGTATACTGGATTTACAAACTCAATACTCTTAAACCAAATCGTCTCAACGAAATCATAGAAACTATTTTATAGGCTCAGGACATCCTAACATATGTATCATCAACCTCGCACCCAATCTCCTTTTCAGAGTTGTACGTGCTAACTTGTTCCTTCAGACGTTCCTTTCACCCATAAATCCTGTAGAGCAATTACTTTCACTCCTTATTAATATCCACCTTTTCAGACCCATAAGGTGTTCCCCTTTTTTTCCTCCCTGGCCTACCAGCTCAACCCATCATCTATGAAATTTAAAACATTATAATATTGCCGTTACCGTACATCACCACAGTAACAGCACGCTTGGATTCCTTGCATCTCCATCAGTCACCTTCGGAACCATTCTCACAGCATTGTCCCATCATATGGCCATGATACATTCGCTTTCAAGTGTCCCCGTCCGCAGCTATTTTGGTTCAACCAGGCTTTCGTACTTTCTCCGAGATCTCCATGACAACGCATGACGCGGATTTGTACCCCGGTTGATCCAGGGAGAGGTCAGTGCAGTACGAATACCCCATTCTACCAAACCTCCTGATTAGACCCTGTGTCTCAATCTTCCGCTGCCCTCCGCCGAACAAATACGCAACATTAAGGGCTCAGTTTAATCCATTCTGGTTTCTCTACCATCATTGTTGTTCCCTGGACAACTCATGATGCTGGTTGTCCAAAGGATAACTACTCTCAATTCCTCTGCATTGTTTCACACCATTGACTAACTGAGGTAGGGGGACCAGCCCTTCTGAGCCTGTACATCGGGATTGGCGACTATCGGTGATTACCATATCAGTCGTCATTCGAGGTCATTAGTGGTTTGTTCTATGGCTTTTACTTTGTATCCATTGCAAATATATATCTTATTTGAATCAATTGTTTTAAACTATGACATTAACACTTGAGAGCAGTATTTATTTATTTATTTACTCATTACTATAACTATTTTTTCTCTTGCATCAATTGATTTTATTATATTTTTTTTATACCAACTGTTTCAATTTGGTACATTAACTTTTTAAAGCAAATTATAACCATGTATCTATTTATTCAATTGTACAATTGTTTCCATTTTTTACATGTCTTAGTCTTACCTGTATGGCATTTTAATCCTTGACTGCCCCTTTCCCTCCCCCGCCAGTGATTGTTTGGCATTTTTTTCTGTTTTATATAGTGGTGCTGAAGTGGTCACAATGTGTTTTATTAGCCTGAGTTCGAGGTCGGTCCGACCTCGAAGCGCGTAGCTTTACTATCATGTCAAAAATAAGTACACATTTTGCATTAACACTTTGGTTCAAATCAATTTGTTCAAGAGTTTTCGCTATCTAACCCGAGTGGTTCTCCAAATTCACGGGGCACCAATCCCTAGACAGACCAGACAGCGCTGAGCTATAGACATATCCGCTTTTTTCTCCTATTTTTTACAGTACCCATGTAGATAGTGTTACACACTGCCCCCAGTAGATAGCGACACACGGTTCTCTTCTACATAGTTACACAGGTCTCCCTGTAGATAATGCCACGCACTGTCTCTTAAACATTGCCACATAGTGCCCCCATTGATAATTCCTCACACTGTCCGCTGCAGATATTGCCAGATAGTGCCTCCTGTAGATAATGCCACACGATGTCACATGTAGATAGTGCCACAATGCCCTTATAGATAATGCCCCATGTCACAACAAGCTCACTCACCTGATCCCTTCTCAAGCCATCCTCCACTGATGCAGGCCTGGTTTCTTCTGACCATACCTGCTCCAGCAGATCAACGCAGTCGGCACAATGACTGCATCACAAGACAAGCGCCGAATGGCGGAGAAGGGAACTGATAGTTATCTTGCCTGGTGGGCGCATTCAATTATTTCCGCGTTCTAAGGATGCAGAAACACTCGAGTCCAATTGTATGTGAGGGCCTCTAGAGCCAGGGGATAGCAGGGCCTGGAGCTGGAACTCCAAGAACTCCAATAACAATATGGCCCTGGTCACAGGGCATTATAAAATGTGTTGTTATCTTTGCACAGACAGGATATACAGAATCATCAAAAAGGTATAATAGGATATTTGTGAATCAACATAAGAAAGATGCACTAGTGGCAAGTGATCGGATCCATGGTCCACTCCAAATGTGGTTGTTATCTGCTGTGCACACTGGCGGAAACTTATTAGCCTTTCTATGGCAGTTTTCTGGCGTAGAAAAGTTACAAAAGGCCAAAAATGTGCAACTTGCATTGAGAATTTTAACTTTTTGGCATTTACAGCCGACCTTGGCACTTTTGAAAAAAGGGTGTGGCTTACCAAAAGGAGGAGGGCCTACTGCAGCTTGACAAATGTATTATAATTTACACCATAAAACTGGAATAAATCATAGCGGGAATTTATTAGATTTCTATCTGGCGTAGATTGCGAGCTGACGTATATTTCACTCTGTGGGGCGTATCAGGGTAGAAGCCAGACCAGACTACCGCCTCTTCCCAATTAGACAATAAACAAAAATTATATGAATGCTCACCTCACCTCTCCTCTTCACTTCACCCCTCAAGCTCCCTTAGCATGTTGCGGCTCATACAACATATTGATGTCAATCAGCATCAGGACGTTGAGTACTGCCTCGCATAAAATAGCCCTAACGCTACGTTTAAAACATGAGGTGAAACATGTGGCGCACAGCTAGCAGAAAGATTAGACAGATTTATTACAAAGCGTGCGCCTTTTTATAAATCTGTCGCATCTTACTTCAGCGGAGCAGAAAGCTTAGACTGGAATATGAAACGCTAGTCTTAGTAAATCTGCCCCATTATTTTTTAGGGGCCTTGGCCCACCAGAGGACCCTGTAGTACTCTGCTGGGACAGTTGAACCCTGCCTAAAGTTAACTAATTCAGATGAGCGTGTTCCTTGTTCGTCTGCTGTCCGTTGAAATAACTAACAGCACACGGACCCATGCAAATCAATTGGGCTATTCAGATGTGCGATTTTTACACAGCGTGTGTCCGTTGCGTAAAACTCACTGCATGTCCTATATTGGTCTGTTTTTGCGGACCTTGTCGCCCATTGAAGTCTATGGGTGCGTGGAAATCACGGACAACATCCGTGTGCTGTCCGTGTTTCACACATCAGTTGCTAAAGAAATGCAGAGAAATTAAAAAAAAACAAAAAAAACAAGTGCTTGCCAGGGATAATCACGGATGTGAAAAACGCATGCCCCACGCAAAGCACACTGATGCCAAACGGAACGCGCACTGATGGCACACGGACATGAAATGCAGGAAATACGGTCCGGTTTTTGCGCACGCAAATCGGACACACTCATTTGAATGTAGCATTAGTAGATCACATTGCTCAGTGTATGTCCCTGTTGTAATACCACATAGTTGTTAGAACATTGTTTTGCCTAAATATCTTGCTTATTACCTTTGTCGGTGCCATAGTTTTCTGCCAAGATTGGCTTCAGGTTATACGGATGTAAAGAAGCCCTGTAAATATCCCCACTATCCAATGTGATTGCATCTGCTGATCCATCCTGAAAAGGGAAAAAAGCTTACATTACCTGACAAATGAACAAATAGCAGTGCATTCCCTTGCTTTTATTGTGCTTTTGTGGTGTTTATTTACAAATTTTTTTCATCCACTTCAATGGGGCAATATTCTGGCAGAAAAAACACATCGAACTGTGATTGTGGTATTGTAACACCTCTTGCACATGATCGAGATCGGGCCGTGAAAAACGGTACGAGTGTCGGCTGGATTTCCCGGCCTGGCCGCGGTACAGGTGAACGGGACTCCTGCCATCATAGACATTTTTTGATGAAGTCTCTGCCTCATCACGGAACTACTGTTACGTACTAAACAAAATGATACAGTACGTAACAGCAGTTCTGTGAGGAGGCAGGGACATGATGCCAGGTGTCCCGTTCACCTGTACCGTGGCCAGGCCGGGAAATCCAGCCGACACTCGTACCGTTTTTCACGGCCCGATCTCTGTCGTGTGCAACTGCACTTTGCATTGTTTTCTATAATAGAAGGTCTGGGAACATTTTTTAGACCTCCTCATCTAAGAAAAAAAAACGTTTATACCATGGTAAAGACACGTGGTTTATATGCTGTCTGGCCATGGGACAGACATGGTTTTTCATATGTGGTATCGGTGTGGTACATACGTGGGACAATGCCATAACAGAACTGCAGTAAAACATTCTTCATGTTTAAAAACGGTCTCAGAGAAAAGGTAACATTGTTGCCCATTGTAGCCAAGAAGTCCAAATTAGAATTTTTCCTGTGCAGTTTAGGGAAAAAGAAGCAACATTCTGATTGGTTGCAGTAGGCAAGAAGGTACTTTTTTCTTCTCATGAGAAAACATAGAGATCCAGAATTATTTTTATAGCTAACAAGCACGCAGCGTAACCGCCCCGGGCGCCGCAGGGAATTCCGGCCAAAAAACCACACCAAACTGTAGAGCAGTTTTTCGTCCGGAATGTCGCTGCGGAAAACTGTACATGAAAAAAAAGTTTTATACGTAGCGACACTTCCCTCTGCAGTCTTGCAGGCGGGCTTACTGGGATGATGTTTCATCCCATGTGACACATGTGAAATGTCATCCCAGGAGGCCGGCGACGAAGAAGCACATAATCCTGGGTGAGTATAAGATTTTTTTATCTGAGTTGCGATTTTTGCGTCGGAATAGCAGCTTTTCCACCGCAAAAATTGCAACATTGCTATTGTTGCGAGTTTTACCTCCCTATTGAATTCAATGGGGAAAATCTGCAACAAAAATGCAGCGATTACGCAAATACAATTGACATGCTGCGGATTAAAAAAACGCACCGTAGATCAATTTCTGAGCGTTCTTTCCGCTTATCGTTTATGCAGCGTGTGGATGAGATTTGTTCAAAGTTGCTACTGTATAATGCTGCAGATTTTCAGCCACCAAATCCAATGCGGAAAATCTGCAGGATTTACGCTACGTGTGAACTTACCCTAAGACTTCATAACATCCAAGAGCTTTCAAAAACTTAAAGGGGTTGGTTCAATCATTCAATCTATAGGTTTGAGTGTCAGTAGCATTTTCTACTCAAAGCACACATGTAAAAAAAAAAAATAATATTTTTTTTCTATAATTATGCATTAAATGGCATCAAAAAAGATAAAAGCAAGAGCCCAAATGTTATCATTTATAATTGCTTTACGTGATCTTACAGCAATGGCCTTGAAACAGTCATCAGTGTTGGGTTTATGGACACAGGACAGGGAGAACTTGTCACTAGCACAGGTTTGGCTTAATTCTTGGCATTTGTTCAATTCTTGAGTAGACTTCACACACCAGCGGATGTTACTTGTAGGGGCAGCAAGACACATGGCTATAGGGAGACATAGTGGAAAAAGTTGATTAAAATTCTACGTTCTTCAGCAATAGGACACTAGTCTTTGAAGAAAGATTTAGCAACCTGCATCTTTACAGACACTGTGTTATTGTTAACCAAATAAACTGTACGTGGTATCGAATATCACATTATGTATGAAATAGGAAGGCTAACTTACAGGAGAAGTTAAATCTCATATTGGATAGTGAATACCTATAAGATGTGCAAACCGTAATCCCTAGAGAAGGGAGCCATTGTATTATTCCATTAAGGTAAATGTACTGTGCCTTTAAATGCTATCGAGTGGATGTATTGCATATTTAAGATATGGCTGTGTTATAGTTTTTCCCCACTACAGGTGTCACTGGCGTGTTGGATTCACCAAGATCTAGCAATATGGAAAGAACAAGCTATGTGGTGAAAATGAGTGTTTATCTGACAACGAAGACTTCGAGTACAATTATTACTGTGATGTTAATTTATATTAAGGATGTGGACGCCATCTTGGACTGCATTCGCTGAGTCCTGTAATGGGGTGATAGCATGCGCACATGCGTGCATTATCCCGCCTGGGGGCGGCACTTTGTGTATAAAAGGGCAGTTAGCCCGCCAAATAGTGTTCAGTGTTGGGAGAGAGCAGGAGTGACCTGGACTGCGTTCTTGGAGCTGAAGATAAGAGAGTAAGCTTCTGGTCATTTGGTTGCTGCGATGGACTGGACTGCAGGGGCGCTGAGTCTGAGAGAGAGCTGGACCTGAGGTGTCATACGAAAACTCGTGAGAAGCGGGCTAGGCTATTTCTGTGCTAGAACCTGAGCTGCTGCAGGGTCTCGGAAACTAACCGGTGGTTGAGGGAGTAGCCCAAACTGTATAGAAAGCTAGCTAGGCGGTTAGAGGAGGAACGTAAAGGAAATATTCGGTAAAGGCAAAAGAGGAGAGTGAGTCTGCAGTGTCCAGCAACACAAAAACGACTTAGAAATAGCTGGTTCACATAAAATAGGTCTTCGTAGTTAGCAGCCACCACCAACCCGAATCTCACAGACACAGCCACCATCTTACGGCCTACTAGGTCTTAGCAGACAACCCCTTGCATCAAGAGAGGGGTGCCCTTGGCCCTTGCTCTGCCGGTCACACAGAAAGCAAGCCTGCTCCACCTGTATATAGTTTTAACTAAGTGCTGTACCTCCCATGTCGGGAAGAATGTATATAATAATTGTGGCCAAATGCACCATCAGCAACAACAAATGAACTGTACACATTGTTAAGCTGAAAGTAAAGGTTAAAGTGGTTATGTTAACATCCTGCTTCGTTTTAACTTTTTTCTGTGGCATTCCTGCGGGTCTTCACCATCACACCATAACCACCCCTACCTTACATACAGTGTGGTATGGCTGCAGGTAAGTCCTGAATACGCTCAAATGGTGTAACATACATTATGTCAAAATCTGGAAATGTTTGTTTTAGTTTATTCTTTAGTAACCTATGAAACAGTTTTCTTTTTGTAACATTTAGCAAATAAATCATTTCACTATGTTTCATGCCCATTTTGCATACCATTTTCAAACTCCACTTTGAAACATTCAGATTAATTAATAGATAATATTTATATATATTTAATAGTTATAGAAATAGACAAAAAAACGTATTGAATGATCATTAGTTAGATGATAGATAGAATAATAAGGTATCAGTAAACATGTATACATTTTATAGATTGAAAATGGATAAAACATTTATTAGTTTGTTAGATAGATGATAGGTAGATAGATAGATAGATAGATAGATAGATAGATAGATAGATAGATAGATAGATAGATAGATAGATAGATAGATAGATAGATAGATAAATAGATAGATAGATATGAGATAGATAGATAGATAGATAGATAGACAGACAGACAGACAGACAGACAGACAGACAGACAGATAGATAGATAGATAGATAGATAGATAGATAGATAGATAGATATGAGATAGACAGATAGATGATAGATAGATAGATAGATAGATAGACAGACAGACAGACAGACAGACAGACAGACAGATAGATAGATAGATAGATAGATAGATAGATAGATAGATAGATAGATAGATAGATAGATAGATAGATATGAGATAGACAGATAGATGATAGATAGATAGATAGATAGATAGATAGATAGATAGATAGATAGATAGATAGATAGATAGACAGACAGACAGACAGACAGACAGACAGACAGACAGACAGATAGATAGATAGATAGATAGATAGATAGATAGATAGATAGATAGATAGATAGATAGATAGATATGAGATAGACAGATAGATGATAGATAGATAGATAGATAGATAGATAGATAGATAGATAGATAGATAGATAGATAGATAGATAGATAGATAGATAGATAGATATCAGTAAATATGTATATGATTGGGACAGAAAATAGCTACAAGTTTTTAGATAGATAGTGATCTTTAATATAAATAAGTCAAGAATAAAATAGGTCAAATAATTAATACACAGATATATAAATAAAAAACAGATAGATCGATAGATAGATAGATAGATAGATAGATAGATAGATAGATAGATAGATAGATAGATAGATAGATTAGATAGATAGATAGATAGATAGATAGATAGATAGATAGATAGATAGATAGATAGATAGATAGATAGATAGATAGATAGATAGATAGATAGATAGATAGATAGATATGAGATAGATATAGATAGATAGATAGATAGTTAGATAGATAGATAGATAGATAGATAGATAGATAGATAGATAGATAGATAGATAGATAGATAGATAGATAGATAGATAGATAGATGATAGATAGATAGATAGATAGATAGATAGATAGATAGATAGATAGATAGATAGATAGATAGATAGATAGATAGATAGATAGATGATAGATAGATAGATAGATAGATAGATAGATAGATAGATAGATAGATAGATAGATAGATAGAATAATTAGAAACTCCTAAATGACTAATATATAAAATTTACTAACTGCACAATTTTTTTTAATTCACTTGTTTAATAAAGATGATGCTACACACATGAGCTGCTACGTAAACCATAAAGAATAAATGTGAAAAGCAGTCGTATTTTAAGCAGAATGAATTTCTATCTAAGTATCTATAATCTATATTAACAGGAAGGATTGTGATGGATTAAGATACATATAAATGTTTCATCATATAGGCCACTAACTGTAGAATTGTAATGTGTTCATAGTTATTGTCTTACACTCAGTAAGTATCTGTCACTTACCCAGCATGCCAAGGCACAAAGTCAGTAGGAACGTAGACGCCATTGTCACCGCAGTGTCTCCTTCACAAACTGTCACAGATCAGTTTGTGGAGAGATGTCAGGATCAATCTTTGCCTTTTTATACAAGCACAGGGTAGCTGACTGGACAGATTTGGTCTCTGCAATGTTTACCTAATAGTGTTTCTCAACATTTGCTACCTCCTCCTATTTATCCTCTTACTAATCCCCATAGACAGAACTTCTGGCACAAAACCACTCTGATGTGAATGGCTCTCTGGTCAGATCTACATTTAGTTAAAGAGATTAAGAAGGGGGAATAGAAGGGAAATTCCCATTCTTCATCTTGCATTTGGCATGGTTTCAAATCAGGGATAAGGAGATGATTGAGATGTCATTCGCTATAGCCACACTCTGTCTTTTGTCTTTCTTCTTACCAACTCTTAGTAGTCTAAGGTGGTGGAGGCAGTGGCGTAACTACCACCGTAGCAGCCATAGCAGCTGCTAGGGGCCCGTGGCACGAGGGTGTCCATGCCACCTACAGGCATGGGACCCACCATGGCCAGTGGCTCCGCTAGCAGCCGCTATGGCTGCTACAGCAGTAGCAACGTCACATTCAATAGTATCTGCATCCTTAGGACGCAGATACTATTGAACACTATGGCAGAGCAGGGAGGTATCTCCCTGCTCTGCCATTGGCTACAGGCCACATTCGGCCTGCAGCCAATCAGGCGCAGAGATCCCTGCGCAGACCGGCGTGATGACATCACTGTATCACGCCGACCTACGCAAGGATCCCGTCGGCGTTGAGGAGCAGCTCCATTCGTCGTGGGAATGGGGCCTAGGTAAGTAGAACGTTTTTGGTTTTATTTTTTTTTGGGGGGGGGGGCGATATATGGTGCTATTTACAAGGGGGGGCTGTATAGAACTGTCTACAGGGGGGGCTGTATAGCACTGTCTACAGGGGTCTGTATAGCACTGTCTACAGTGGGGGCTGTACAGGACTGTCCACAGGGGGCTGTATAGCACAGTCTACAGGGGGGGCTGTATAGCACTGTCTACAGGGGGCTCTATAGCACTATCTATAGGGGGCTCTGTATAGCAGTGTCTACAGGGGGGACTGTATAACACTGTCTACATGGGGGGCTGTATAGCACTGTCTACAAGGGGCTGTCTAGCACTGTCTACAGGGGGGGCTGTATAGCACTGTCTACAGGGAGGGCTGTATAGCACTGTCTACATGGGGGGCTGTATAGCACTGTCTACATGGGAGCTGTATAGCACTGACTACAGGTGGGCTGTATAGCACGGTTTACAGGGGTCTGTATAGCACTGTCTACAGGGGACTGTATAGCACTGTCTACAGGTGGGCTGTATAGGACTGTCTACAGGGGGAGGCTGTATAGCACTGTCTACATAGGGGTTGTATAGCACTGTCTACTGGGGCTGTATAGCACTGTCTCCATTGGGGGCAGTATAGCACTGTCTACAGGGGGCCTGTATAGGACTGTCTACAGGGGGAGGCTGTATAGCAATGTCTACAGGGGGGGCTGTATAGCACTGTCTACAGGGGGGGCTGTATAGCACTGTCTACAGGGGGGCTTTATAGCACAGTCTATAGGGGACTACATAACACCGTCTACGGAGGGGACTGTATAGCACTGTCTACGTGGTGCTGTATAGCGCTGTCTACAGGGGGGCTGTATAGAACTGTCTACAGGGGGAGTTTGTATAGCACTGTCTACAGTGGGGCTTTATAGCACAGTCTACAAGGGGGCTGTATAGCACTGTCTATGGGGTGCTGTATAGCGCTGTCTACAGGGGGGGGTGTATAGTGCTGTCTACAGGAGGCTGTATATCGCAATATACAGGTGGGGCTCTATAGCACTGTCTACAGGGGGCTGTATAGCATTGTCTACAGGGGGGGGGAATGTATAGCGCTGTCTACAGGGGAGCTGTATGGCACAATCTACAGGGGGGATGTATGGCAAAATCTACAGGGGGGCACTATCTAATAAGGGGGGCTGTGTGCAGCACCCAGGGGAGGGGGAGCCAGTCAAAAGTTTGCTATGGGCCCAGTGTTTCCTAGTTACGCCACTGGGTGGAGGGAAGGGCACGATGGTGAAAATACCCCGCAAAGATTGTGGTGTTATAGGTAAGAGAATCAAAAGTAGGTTATTAGGAGGTCATTTCATAACTCCTTCTGACACAGAAGATATGACTGATTTACATAAGAAATGCAGATTTTTGGCCATCAAAGGATGTCCACTGTCTGACAAATGTTTATTTTGCTCTTTCCTCACCAAGGTGCGAGATGTGCTGATTACGAATTTGTCACCAGGGCTAGTATCTGGCCTTAGATAGAATTCTCACCCACAGTGAGAAATAATTGCCCCAAACATCCTGACCAAACATCTAAAGCTATGCAAACAGATGCCTGTGGTGTGTCTGCCTGTGGACCAGGAGAAACATGTGACGATGGCTTATGTTCAAAGAAAATATGATACGTCAAGGCAAACCCCATCATAATTTATATTTGTAATGACCCACATAGCTAGTTATGATCAGGGGAAATAGCCCTCACATATATGTCAAATTCACATCCATACGCCCAGAGGAAGTACCTGAAATTGGATATTGGCTAAAAACATGGGCCTATTATAGTGTTGTTTGATATGCCCTGGTTGGTAAATGTCTGCACAGGTGAATGCAGGTAATATTATATTTCTAGGGGATTCCTGCAAGGACACATGACCACTTTTATGTGTCTCTATAGAAATACAACTGTGTAATGGGAGGAGTACGCTTCATTATCATATGAACAGCCTCATCTCTGTAACATCACCAGCCAGTGAACTGGAGGGAAAAACTGGGTTTAAAATGACATGAGAAATGAGGGTCGGTGTCAGTCTTTTGGGGATCCATATCTCGGTTGGAGTGACTGCCCATATTTTCAGCTGTCCCCACAGCCAGGATATCGCCGCTGTACATCAGTAAGGTTTTGTTCTGTTTCTTTTATCCCTTTTATTTTCATAAACTGTTTGATTGCATTGTAACTGTATGTATATTTTTTATCTTTTAATCTGACAACTATTTTATGTATTGCACTGCACTATTGTGTATTAAATCTGAAATATTTATAAGTCTCTTCCTTGTAGTCTTACAGAACTTAAAGAGGCTCTGTCACCAGATTTTGCAACCCCTATCTGCTATTGCAGCAGATCGGCGCTGCAATGTAGATTACAGTAACGTTTTTATTTTTAAAAAACGAGCATTTTTGGCCAAGTTATGACCATTTTTGTATTTATGCAAATGAGGCTTGCAAAAGTCCAACTGGGCGTGTTTCCAGTAAAAGTCCAACTGGGCGTGTTTAAAGTAAAAGTCCAACTGGGCGTGTATTGTGTGTGTTACATCTGGGCTTGTTTACTTCTTTTACTAGCTGGGCGTTCTGACGAGAAGTATCATCCACTTCTCTTCAGAACGCCCAGCTTCTGGCAGTGCAGACACAGCGTGTTCTCGAGAGATCACGCTGTGTCGTCACTCACTTCCTGCCCCAGGTCCTGCATCGTGTCGGACGAGCGAGGACACATCGGCACCAGAGGCTACAGTTGATTCTGCAGCAGCATCGGCGTTTGCAGGTAAGTCGATGTAGCTACTTACCTGCAAACGCTGATGCTGCTGCAGAATCAACTGTAGCCTCTGGTGCCGATGTGGCCGACACGATGCAGGACCTGGGGCAGGAAGTGAGTGACGTCACAGCGTGATCTCTCGAGAACACGCTGTGTGTCTGCACTGCCAGAAGCTGGGTGTTAACGAACAGAAGTGGATGATGCTGATTCGTCAGCATCATACACTCCCATTCCTAACGCCCAGCTAGTATAAGAAGTAAAAACGCCCCGATGTACACACATAATACACGCCCAGTTGTACTTTTACTGTAAACACGCCCAGTTGTACTTTTGCAAGCCTCATTTGCATAAATACAAAAATGGTCATAACTTGGCCAAAAATGCTTGTTTTTTAAAAATAAAAACGTTACTGTAATCTACATTGCAGCGCCTATCTGCTGCAATAGCAGATAGGGGTTGAAAAATCTGGTGACAGAGCCTCTTTAATCTTCCGAAGGTGAGGAACGTTACCTGTATTTTATGTTCAATTTAGATAACCTGTGTTATAGGAACTGGTGTTAAGGAAACATAGAGACATAGGCCCCTATTGCCTAGATAAGTATAGGTGGTGGTAGCATACTGTGGTATAAATTATTGGGGTTTTGGAAAGCTATGTGAGTAATTTAGCATAATCCTGTCATCTAGAGTAGGTGGGCGTGGATTTATGGGGTAAATTAATAAGCTCAGTAGTGTAATTCACCCCTGTGACGTGACCTGAGATCGGCGATCGGCACAGATTGGTGGCACAGCGGTGGGATAGTGTTATTGTCATTTACACTGTTAAAGACGTTAAGTGTTTTGTTTAAGAAATTAACCTTTACACTTAAGGGCTGGAGTATCTTTGAAAATAATACAACAGTCCACAAGGAAGAACTCAGTGCATACTATTTGTCAGCTAACATACATACGTGCAAAACAGTTTCCCTTCCCCTTCTTGTTTTTTCTTTTCTTTCTTTTATTTTGAAAAAACCGCTGATAAGATGGCAGAGGTGTATAGAAATAAGAGGAAAGATGAACTGCTAGTCCTCTGTGAGGAGAGAAAGCTGGACGGAACGAACAAAAGTAAAGCGGATCTGATCCAAGCGTTGGTGGCAGATGATACACAGCTCCACCATTCCGAGGGACCAGAGCAGGAAACTTCAGCCTCAGAGGAATGGACAGGAGACTCAAGTCAGGAACTGGCTGGGCATGGCAGAACCAGCAGTACCAGGTCTCAAAACGGTATGGAGTCTTCTCTTTCTCTAATCCTCCAGCAGATTGGCAACTGTGATCCGAATATGCGGATGCAACTGGTGATGCAAGAGCGCCAAGCAGAGCGAGAAGCTGCACAACGCCAAGCAGAGTTTGCACAACGCCAAGCAGAGCGAGAAGCTGCACAACGCCAAGCAGAGTTTGCGGAACGTCAAGCGGAGCGAGAGTATGCAGAACGCCAGGCAGAGTGGGAGTACCAGCTCAAGTTGACCCAAATGCAGCTGCCAAGTGCTTCATCCTCACCTCAGGGTGAGTCCACGGACACAGTCAACCTTAAACCCCGTCTAGAGCGTTTCCCTGTCATGGAGAAAGACGGCGATCTGGATGTTTATCTAAAAGATTTTGAAAAGGTCTGCCGACAATTCCAACTGCCACCTGCAGACTGGGCTAAGTATCTGACTCCAGGGCTGAAAGGCAAAGCTCTGGAGGTGTTTGCAGCCCTGCCCACAACTATCGATCAAGATTATGAGGCTATTAAAAAGGCCTTAATCCAAAGATTTAACCTCACCCCAGAGGTATACAGGAAGCGATTTAGAGCTTTGCAGCTCACGGGTACTGACAGTTACTCAGACCTGGCCGATGGACTAAAGAACCACTTCAGGCAGTGGACGCAGAGATTAGCTGTCAACACCTTTGAAGATTTGGAGGATCTGATGATCCTGGACCAGTTTCTCCACACCTGTCCTATGGAAGTACGACAGTTTATTTTGGACCGTGAGCCCAAGACCCTGGATAAAGCTGCCCAGATAGCGGATGTATATGCCGCCAACAGAGCGCCAGAGGCGCGAAAGCCTGCTGTTCCTGGCTGGAAAGGGGGAAAGCCCCCTATTAACACTTTTGCCCCTACTCGCAGATCACCAGGAGGTGTGGCCCCTGCCCCACTTCCCAGGCCTGCTGTTGATAATCGCAGGTGTTTTGGATGCAACCAAGTGGGGCATATCAGCACTGCTTGCCCAGAGAAGAGGAAAACCACCCCTTTGCCCAAACCATCTATTTTGTCCCCAGCAGTTTTGTTTGTGGGTGGGAGCGAGAGGGCATCTTGTGACAATTTACAAGCGGTCACTGTGGGCAAGACGGTTACCATGGGACTGAGGGACACTGGTGCCGAAATGACTCTTGTCCACCCAGAGCTTGTTTCTTCAGAAGACATTATCCCAGGAAAAACTCTAACTGTTTCTGGAGTTGGTGGTCTGATCCCAGCCTTACCCATGGCACGAGTTTACCTGGATTGGGGGGCGGGAAGAGGGATGATGGATGTGTGAGTGACGGATAAAATCCCAACTAATGTGTTACTAGGAACCAATCTGGGACGTTTAGTCTCCAGATATATTTCTTCAGACCATGAGGAGGACTCTAGCGTACTTGCTGCCCCATGTGTGTCACCGCAGGTAGTATGCGATAATAATGAATCTGTCAATACTATGGAATGTGATGACCCTGTGTCCAGCAATGTTATAGACTTACATAATGTTACTGTGCTTAGTGATAACCTAGACTCATCTAACAATGCATTGGATATAGACTGTATAACTAGCAATGATGTAGGATGTGGTGATTGTATAGCGTCAGACAATGATTTGTGTGTAGATTTAGTAGCGGGAAACGTCATAAGCATGCATGAAATCCCTGTCACATCCACACACACACCAGTTCACCAAGACGGGGAGAAGGTTGTGTCCATTTCTCCTGTAACGCGCAGTCAGGGTGCCTGTAACACAAACCTGTGTCTGGGTTCTGGGCCCCCTACTGTGTCTGCTACAGAGGAAATGGGGACAGCTGACAGCCCGCAGCCAGCGGCAGCAGTTAGTCAGAATGTGTTGCTATCAGCCAGTACAGACGCAGAATGTCAGTTGTTTCAGACGGCCCTACGCACTGACGATAGTCTGCAGAAGCTGCGACAGCTGGCTGATCGGACCCCAGAGGAGGGGGACACTGAAAAAATAACCTGGGACCAGGGGAGACTGTATAGACAAAGTATTTCCACTGACCCCCAGCAGGATGTATTAAAAGACAGGCAACTAGTGGTGCCACATCAGTTCAGGGAACAACTCCTGCGGGTGGCTCATGAGATACGACTAGCTGGTCACCTAGGGATAAGTAAGACTAAGGGTCATTTAAAACACAACTTTTACTGGCCTGGCTTGGGGAACGATGTGACAGATTACTGCCGTTCCTGTATTGTGTGCCAAAGGATGGGGAAGTCGGGACCTGTGCACCGTGCCCCCCTCATTCCTTTGCCCATAATTGATGAGCCTTTTCGACGGATTGCTGTGGATCTGGTAGGGCCCTTGGCCATACCCAGAAGTTCTGGAAAGCGCTTTATCCTGACTGTAGTGGATTATGCCACACGTTACCCAGAAGCCATAGCATTATCCTCCATCAGGGCTGATAAGGTAGCAGACACCCTTATGACAATATTTTCCCGTGTAGGATTTCCCAGGGAGATGCTCACAGATCAGGGGACACAGTTTATGTCAAATTTGATGCAGTGCCTCTGTAAGAAAATACAGGTGCAACACCTGGTGGCCAGCCCTTACCATCCTCAGACTAATGGTCTGTGTGAAAGGTTTAACGGGACCCTCAAGCAGATGCTACGAATGCTTGTGGAGTCCCAAGGGCGAGACTGGGAGCGTTATCTCCCGCACCTGCTATTTGCTTACAGAGAGGTACCGCAGGCATCAACCGGTTTCTCACCCTTTGAGCTCCTGTATGGAAGGAGGGTACGGGGACCCCTCGATCTCATGAAAGAAGCATGGGAGGGAGAATTGGTTACACCAGAGGTCTCTGTGATAGATTATGTCTTGAAATTCAGAGAGAGGATACAGGAACTGACAGGCCTAGTACATGAGAACATGGTCAAGCACAGGCAAGTCAGAAGTGGTGGTATGATAGGAATGCCCGAGAGAGAGTGTATGCGGTGGGTCAGAAGGTATGGGTACTGGTCCCTATGACCCAAAACAAACTCCAGGCGGCATGGAAAGGCCCATATCCCATCCATCAACGCCTCAATGATGTGGACTACGTAGTCACGATAGATCATGTTCGCAAGAAACACAACGTTTTTCAAGTGAATATGATCAAGGCGCATTATGACCGGGATATGTGCGCTCTGCCAGTCTGCAGTTTGCCAGAGGAGGGAGAAAGTGAAACACTGCTGGATTTAGTGGCTTCAGAAAAGGAGATAGGATCCATTGAGGATGCCGTAATTAATTCACAGCTGTCTGAGGGTCAGAAGTCCCAGCTGCAGGAGGTACTTAACCCCTTCCTTGCCACTTTTACAGGGAGACCTGGGAGAACTCCTCTAGCCACTCACCATGTAGACACGGGGGATCACCAACCTGTTAGGCAAGCAGCTTATAGAGTTTCCCTAGAAGTGAGGGCTGACATGAAGAAAGAAATAGAGGAAATGTTAGGGCTGGGCGTGATCCAGGAGTCTCAAAGTGCCTGGGCATCACCTGTAGTGCTTGTCCCCAAAAAGGACAAGACAACACGATTTTGCGTGGACTACAGGAAGTTGAATACCATCACTGTGTTTGATGCACATTCAATGCCCCGCATAGATGAGCTTTTGGATCAGCTAGCCGGTGCCCGGTACCTAACAATTATGGATTTAAGTCGGGGGTATTGGCAAATCCCTATGTCCGTGGAAGCGCAGGAGAGGTCCGCTTTCATCACCCCCTTTGGACTCTATGAGTCCAAGGTAATGCCCTTTGGAATGAAAAATGCTCCTGCCACATTCCAGCGCTTGGTGAACAAGCTGTTAGAGAAGTTTGAAGGGTTTGCTGTCACTTACCTGGATGACATTGCTGTGTTCAGTCAGACCTGGGAGGATCACCTGACCCACCTGTCGCAGGTGCTCAGGCGTATCCAGGATGCAGGACTGACCATCAAGCCTGGAAAGTGTCAAATAGGCATGACCGAAGTGCAGTACCTCGGGCGCAAGGTGGGTGGAGGGACACTAAAGCCACAGCCAGGAAAGGTTGATGCAATTTCTGCCTGGCCCACTCCTAAGACCAAAAAACAGGTTATATCCTTTTTGGGGACCGCAAAGTTTGTGCCTAACTATAGTTCCCTAGCAAAACCTTTGACAGACCTCACAAAGAAGAAACAGCCTCAAATAGTTAATTGGACTGCCGACTGCGAGTGTTCTCTGTCAGCTTTAAAAGCTGCACTGGCTAGCTCCCCAGTCTTGCAAAGCCCGGATTTTACTCGCAAGTTTGTGGTGCAGACGGACGCCAGTGCCTATGGGCTAGGCGCAGTGCTCAGTCAGGTAAATCCAGAAGGGCATGAACATCCAATAATGTATTTGAGCCGAAAGCTTCTACCGAGGGAGGTGGCCTATGCCAATGTAGAGAAGGAATGTTTGGTCATTGTATGGGCCTTGCAGAAATTACAGGCATACCTCTATGGGCGCAGATTTACCGTAGTGACCGACCACAACCCACTTAGTTGGTTCCACAAAATAGCAGGTGATAACGGGAAGCTGCTGAGATGGAGTTTAGCCTTGCAACAATATGATTTCACTATCCAGCACAAAAAGGGCAGTGAGCATGGCAACGCAGATGGGTTATCGCGCCAGGGGGAAGCTGCGGAGATCGGCTTGGGATATTGATGGCTATATCAATGATCCCATGCCATGTCTTAAGGGGGGAGGTGTGGTGTTATAGGTAAGAGAATCAAAAGTAGGTTATTAGGAGGTCATTTCATAACTCCTTCTGACACAGAAGATACGACTGATTTACATAAGAAATGCAGATCTTTGGCCATCAAAGGATGTCCACTGTCTGACAAATGTTTAATTGGCTCTTTCCTCACCAAGGTGCGAGATGTGCTGATTACGAATTTGTCACCAGGGCTAGTATCTGGCCTTAGATAGAATTCTCACCCACAGTGAGAAATAATTGCCCCAAACATCCTGACCAAACATCTAAAGCTATGCAAACAGATGCCTGTGGTGTGTCTGCCTGTGGACCAGGAGAAACATGTGACGATGGCTTATGTTCAAAGAAAATATGATACATCAAGGCAAACCCCATCATAATTGATATTTGTAGTGACCCACATAGCTAGTTATGATTAGGGGAAATAGCCCTTTCATATATGTCAAATTCACATCCATACGCCCAGAGGAAGTACCTGAAATTGGATATTGGCTAAAAACATGGGCCTATTATAGTGTTGTTTGATATGCCCTGGTTGGTAAATGTCTGCACAGGTGAATGCAGGTAATATTGTATTTCTAGGGGATTCCTGCAAGGACACATGACCACTTTTATGTGTCTCTATAGAAATACAACTGTGTAATGGGAGGAGTATGCTTCATTATCATATGAACAGCTTCCTCTCAGTGAACTGGAGGGAAAAATTGGGTTTAAAATGCCATGAGAAATGAGGGTCGGTGTCAGTCTTTTGGGGATCCATATCTCGGTTGGAGTGACTGCCCATATTTTCAGCTGTCCCCACAGCCAGGATATCGCCGCTGTACATCAGTAAGGTTTTGTTCTGTTTCTTTTATCCCTTTTATTTTAATAAACTGTTTGATTGCATTGTAACCGTATGTATATTTTTTATCTTTTAATCTGACAACTATTTTATGTATTGCACTGCACTATTGTGTATTAAATATGAAATATTTATAAGTCTCTTCCTTGTAGTCTTACAGAACGTAATCTTCCGAAGGTGAGGAACGTTACCTGTATTTTATGTTCAATTTAGATAACCTGTGTTATAGGAACTGGTGTTAAGGGAACATAGAGACATAGGCCCCTATTGCCTAGATAAGTATAGGTGGTGGTAGCATACTGTGGTATAAATTATTGGGGTGTTGGAAACCTATGTGAGTAATTTAGCATAATCCTGTCATCTAGAGTAGGTGGGCGTGGATTTATGGGGTAAATTAATAAACTCAGTAGTGTAATTCACCCCTGTGACGTGACCTGAGATCGGCGATCGTCACAAAGATGTCATAGAGAAAGATTAAATGAAGCAGAAATTAGAATGCAAAACTGGCAAACTTTACTTGCATTTTCAAATATATATAATTTCAACTAGCGCTGATGGTGCACACAGCCATAGACAATATTTTCAGTTCTTCTCACTCTGGGAGGCACAGGAATATTTATGTATTGGCAATTCTTCTTACTGATGAGAGGCACAAACTTAGTTATGGCTCAGGTTGGCAAGATGGCTGGCTTATTGTGAAATGACTGGCAGACACTGGGCCGAGGGCACCCCATCTTGATTCAAGGGTTATCTGCTTGGGTCTAGTAGGCCTTAAGATGGTGGCTGCTATTGCGTACTTTGGCCTAGTGCCTCTTGAGCTGGTGGCTGCTGGCTTAAATATGCCCAGTGGAGTAGCTAGCGGGGAACAGGGGGGCGTTGGCCCCGGGCCCACTGAGATGGTGGGGCCCGCCGAGATGGTGGGGCCCGCTGCTCTGCCGCCCCCACCATGACCAGCGCGGACACGCTACATTATTATTCATTCTAGCAGATGTGTTGCACGCTAGGCACATCTGCTAGAGCACACCTCTGACACTGCCCGTCAGGAGCAGAAGAAGCCTGCTTGTGAGGAGAGGGTGAGTAAGCACCCCTCCCTGAAGGATAAAGTTATATAGTTAGGGTTTATATACAGGCATAATGGCTTGTATATATAGGGATGATGGGGTTAATACAGGGATGATGGCTGGACTACCCATCATCCCTGTATATAACCCCCATCATCACTATATATATAAAAACCATTATCCCTGTATATACCAGTCATCATTCCTGTATATAACCCCCATCACTCCCTGGTCCCCTGCCAGGCTGGTATATACAGGGATGATGGGTGTTATTATATACAGTGATGATGGCTGGTATATACAGGAATAATGGCTGGTATATACAGGGATGATGGGGGTTATATACGAGGATGATGGGGGTTACATACGGGGATGATGGGGGTTATATACAGTGATGATGGCTGGACCAGGTATCATCCATGTATGTAACCCCATCATCCCCACATATAACCCCCATCATCCCTGTATATACCAGCCATCATCCCTGCATATAACCACCATCATTCTTGTATATACCAGCCAGGCAGGTATACACAGGGGTCATGGGGGTTATATACAGTGGTGATGGCTGGTATATACAGGGATGATGGTGGTTATATACAGGGATGATGGGGGTTATATATGGGGCTGATTGGGTTATATACTGGGATGCTGGGGGTTATAAACAGTGATGATGGCTGGATCAGGCATCATCCATGTATATAACCCCCATCATCCCTGTATAAGTCCCCCATAATCCCTATATATAGCAGCCATCATCCCTGTATATAACCTCCAACATCCCTGTATATACCAGACATCATCCCTGTATATACCCGCGAGGCTGGAATATTCAGGGAAGATGTGGGTTATATACAGAGATGATGACTGTTATATACAGGAATGATGGCTGGTATATACAGTAACAGGGATGATGGTCGGTATATACAGGGATGATGTGGGTTATATACAGGGATGATGTGGGTTATATACAGGGATGATGTGGGTTATATACAGGGATGATGGCTGGTTTATACATTAACAAGGATGATGTGGGTTATATACTGGAATGATGGCTGGTATATGCAGGGATGATGGCTGGTATATGCAGGGATGATGGCTGGTATATGCAGGGATGATGGGGGTTATATAGTGTTTCATTCACTTTCAGAGAGGTCTGCAACACTTTCTAAAGCAAACTCCTGCTAGATGTCAGAGAAAAGATTAAAGGCTATGTACACCATATATATATATATATATATATATATAGCACACAAGAAGACAGCAGCACTCACTAATGAATAATCGACCAGGTGCCCAGCAAAACGTCCCGATCCTAGGACGTATAATGATATATAGCAGAAGAAAATTTGCAGCACTCCAACATGAAAAAAATGGTGGTTTATTCAATCCAAACTAACAGCAACGTTTCAATCCTACAAAAGATCCTATTGTAGGATTGAAACGTTGCTGTTAGTTTGGATTGAATAAACCACCATTTTTTTCATGTTGGAGTGCTGCAAATTTTCTTCTGCTATATATATATATATATATATGTATATGTGTATATATATAGCTTGAGAAAGGTTCCTGTTGAACCGAAACGTTGCTGTGTTTGAGGTGAATAAATCCACCCTGCTTTTCATCTGCCTTGAAGTCCTGGTGCCGTTACTACGTTCTATGCTGTTTTCTATTTAAAAGTTGGGGAATTGATTCATCCCCTGATGACGAGCACATGGCCTGATTTCCTGGATTTGTGGAGTGCTGTGTTCATTTGCTCTTGTTTCGTGTATTTATATATATATACACACTACCGTTCAAAAGCTTAGGGTCACCTAGAAATTTCCTTATTTTTGAAAGAGAAGCACAGTTTTTTTCAATGATGATAACATTAAATTAATCAGAAATACACTCTATACATTGTTAATGTGCTAAATGACTATTCTAGCTGCAAACGTCTAGTTTTTAATGCAATATCTACATAGTTGTATAGAGGCCCATTTCCAGCAACCATCACTCCAGTGTTCTAATGGTACATTGTGTTTGCTAACTGTGTTAGAAGGCTAATGGATGATTAGAAAACACTTGAAAACCCTTGTGCAATTATGTTAGCACTGCTGTAAACAGTTTTGCTATTTAGAGGAGCTATAAAACTGACCTTCCTTTGAGCTAGTTGAGAATCTGGAGCATTACATCTGTGGGTTCGATTAAACTCTCAAAATGGCTAGAAAAAGAGAGCTTTCATGTGAAACTCGGCAGTCTATTCTTGTTCTTAGAAATGAAGGCTATTCCATGCGAGAAATTGCCAAGAAACTGAAGATTTCCTACAACGGTGTGTACTACTCCCTTCAGAGGACAGCAGAACCAGGCTCTAACCAGAGTAGAAAGAGAAGTGGGAGGCCCCGCTGCACAACTGAGCAACAAGACAAGTACATTAGAGTCTCTAGTTTGAGAAATAGACGCCTCACAGGTCTTCAACTGGCAGCTTCATTAAATAGTACCCGCAAAACGCCAGTGTCAACGTCTACAGTGAAGAGCCGACTCCGGGATGCTGGCCTTCAGGGCAGAGTGGCAAAGAAAAAGCCATATCTGAGACTAGCTAATAAAAGGAAAATATTAATATGGGCAAAAGCACACAGACATTGGACAGAGGAAGATTGGAAAAAAGTGTTATGGACAGACAAATCGAATTTTGAGGTGTTTGGATCACACAGAAGAACATTTATGAGACGCGGAACAACTGAAAAGATGCTGGAAGAGTGCCTGACGCCAGCTGTCAAGCATGGTGGAGGTAATGTGATGGTCTGGGGTTGCTTTGGTGCTGGTAAAGTGGGAGAATTGTACAAGGTAAAAGGGATTTTGAATAAGGAAGGCTATCACTCCATTTTGCAACGCCATGCCATACCCTGTGGACAGCGCTTGATTAGAGCCAATTTCATCCTACAACAGGACAATGACCCAAAGCACACCTCCAAATTATGCAAGAACTATTTAGGGAAGAAGCAGGCAGCTGTAATGGAGTGGCCAGCGCAGTCACCAGATCTCAACCCCATAGAGCTGTTGTGGGAGCAGCTTGACCGTATGGTACGCAAGAAGTGCCCATCAAGCCAATCCAACTTATGGGAGGGGCTTCTGGAAGCATGGGGTGAAATTTCTCCCGATTACCTCAGCAAATTAACAGCTAGAATGCCAAAGGTCTGCAATGCTGTAATTGCTGCAAATGGAGCATTCTTTGACGAAAGCAAAGTTTGAAGGAGAAAATTATTTTTTAAAATAAAAATCATTATTTCTAACCTTGACAATGTCTTGACTATATTTTCTAGTCATTTTGCAACTCATTTGATACATATAAGTGTGAGTTTTCATGGAAAACACAAAATTGTCTGGGTGACCCCAAACTTTTGAACGGTAGTGTATATATATATATATATATATATATATATATATATATATATATATATATATGTGTGTGTGTGTGTGTGTGTGTGTGTCTATCAGTGTATTTGGTACAAATTTCTTATTCGTTTTTATAAAAAATTATTTTTAACTTTTGAGATACAGCTGCTTTGTGTAACGAAGCGGGGTGTGGATCCACTGGGCCGTACCGCATAGCGGGATGGCAGCTGGCCAAACAGGTAAGTACAGAGTTCAATAGTTCAGCGAGGATACCTGAGGCAACATAGACAGTAGCGAGGCAGGCACGTCCTGGACCAGGTGGCGGGAAGACGTCAGGAGAGGCGTCGCAAATCAAGCAAGACTGTAGCACAGCACGGCAACAGCACAGCACGGCACTAGAACTGAGTAACACTGAAACAGGATACGGGATACAGGAACAAGGTACACTGGGAAACTGGAAGACACTGGGAGACCATTAGCACGACAAACTATGGGTAACAAACAATGCTCTGGCAAAGAGCAAGAGGGCAGAGCCCTTTTTATTGCCCAGAACATCCTGGGCTAGATTGCAGACTTCCTTCAAAATGCGCGCACTGGCCCTTTAAGGCCGTGCACACGCGGGCACCCGCCAGAGATAGTCTTGATGTCCAGAAGTGAGTGCCGGCGCCTCACAGGAGGACGACGCTGCATGCAGGTAAGATGTCCATGACCACGGCCGTCCAGGTTTAAGGCAGAACGACGGGCGGTGGCCATAGACGTTACAGTATGCCCCCTCTTACGCCCCCTCTTCTTGGGACCAGTGCGGGAGAGAAACTTCCTCACGAGGACAGGAGCATCGATGTTCTCCTCTGGCTCCCAAGACCTCTCTTCTGGGCCGAACCCCCTCCAATCCACTAAATAAAATGTCCTTCCTCCCACCTTCTTGGTAGCCAGAATCTCCTTTACTTTGAAAGTCCCCGATGAGCCACCAGGGACCACTGAGGAACTTGGAGTCCTGGAGTAGCGGTTCAGGACCACGGGTTTCAGCAGGGAGACGTGGAACGATTTAGGAATCCTGAGGGTAGGGGGAAGGCGCAACTTGTAGGATACCGGGTTGATCTGTAGCAGGATTTCGAAGGGACCGAGGAACCTAAGGGCAAATTTGCACGATAGCACCTTCAGCCGGATATTCGTAGAAGACAACCAGACTTTAGTCCCTGGAAGGAACTGTGGAGGCGCCCGTCTTCTTGTACCTGCCTTTCTCTTCATGCGGTCCACCGCCAACAGGATAGACGATCGTCTGTTGTCAAATCTGTAGAAAGTCCCTGAAGGTCGAGTCGGCTGCAGGAATCTGGGACATAGTAGAAACAGGAAGAGTTATACGAGGATGCTGACCGTAGACGATGAAGAATGGACTGGAAGTGGTTGACTCACTGGTGTGGTTGTTATAAGAGAACTCGGCCCACGGGAGCAACTTTATTTGCTGCACATACCGTGCATGGGGAGACACAGTCCATAACATCTTTGGGTAGCGTGGGCCACCAGAACTGATGGGTGATTAGATCTTGGGTCTTACGAGCACCTACGTGACCTGCCAGCTTAGAACTGTGACCCCAGCGAAGAATTCTTCCTCGGTCAGCCAGACGTACAAAAGTCCTTCCTGGAGGAATGTCTCTAACTTGCAGGGGATTCATAGAGAAGATGCAGGATGGGTCAATAATATTCTGTGGAGATTCTATGGCGTCCTCAGTTTCAAAAGATCTAGACAAGGTGTCGGCCCTCACATACTTGTCGGCAGGTCGGTAGTGGAGTTCGAACCGGAACCGAGCAAAGAACAATGACCACCTGGCTTGACGAGGATTCAACCGCTGCGCCGTCTGTAGGTAGGTCAAATTCTTGTTTTCCATTCAGGATAGGGTGAAGTGCGCCATCCAGTAGATGTCTCCACTCCTGCAGAGCCAGCTTGATGGCCAGTAACTCCTGATCCCCAATCGAGTAGTTGCCCTCTGCGGAAGAAAACAGCTTAGAATGGTAGCCACAAACCACAGCCTTGCCTTTCGATCCTCTCTGGAACAACAGTGCACCAGCACCAACCGAGGAAGCGTCCACCTCTAACGAAAACTGTAGGGATAGATAAGGATGATACAGAATGGAGGCAGACGTGAAGGCTTTTTTTAAGGATTCAAATGCGACTTTAGCCTCCAGAGTCTACATTTGGCATTCATACTCTTCTTAGTGAGGGTGGAGATAGGAGCAGTCAAAGACGAGAAGTTGGGGATGAACAGCCGGTAGAAGTTGGCGAATCCTAGGAAGCATTGTATGGCCCTTAAGCCTTGGGGGAGTGGCCACTCCAGGACTGCCTTTACCTTCTGGGGGTCCATCTTGAGGCCCTGATCGGAGATAATATAGCCCAGGAAGGATAGAGACTTCTTCTCAAATACACACTTCTCCAGCTTGGCATAAAGGCGATTCTCTCTTAGACGGAGCAACACCTAGCGGACATGACTTTGATGAGTTACTGGATCGGGGGAAAAAAATCAAAATGTCATCGAGATACACCACAACACAAACATAAATGAGATCACGAAAAATGTCATTGACAAATTCTTGAAATACTGCGGGGGCGTTCAACAGGCCGAAGGGCATAACTCCCCCCCGTATGCGATCAAACAGTTCAGAAATCAAAGGCAGAGGGTACCTGTTCTTCACCATGATCTGGTTTAGGCCTCGGTAGTCAATGCAAGGTCGTAGCGATCCATCTTTTTTCTTAACAAAGAAGAACCCCGCTCTGGCCGGGGATGAGGATTTACGAATGAAACCCCTCTCCAGGTTCTCCTTAATGTAGGCAGACATGGACTGGGTCTCTGGCAAGGAGAGAGGGTACACTCTACGATGAGGAGGAGACGATTCAGGAACCAGGTCGATCAGACAGTCATATGCCCGGTGTGGCGGCAAGGTCTCAGCCTCCTTTTTGTTGAAGACATCGGAGAACATGGAGAAACAAGAAGGCAACCCTGTCAAAGGCTGAAGAGCGGCAGGCTGTGGCGACTTTATATGGCCCAGACAGTGGTCAAGACACTTCGGGCCCCACTGGAGGACCTCTCCAGAATTCCAATCCAGGACGGGGGCGTGCAGACGGAGCCAAGGCAAACCCAGCACCACGGGGTTGACGGCCTTGGACAGGACGAACAGGGAGATGAGTTCAGCATGAAGGGCTCCCACTTGGAGTCTGAACGGCTTGGTTATGGACACAACTGGCTCAGGCAATGGCAGTCCATCCACCGAGGCAACAATCAACAGCCTTTCAAGTGGGATAGTAGGCAACTGAAGGAGATCCACAAGGTCCTAGCAGATGAAGTTGTCTTCAGAGCCGGAGTCCAGATAGGCAGAGACCGGATGGAACCTCTCGCCAGCAATGATGGTTACGGGAATGAATAGTTTGGAAGAGAGTTTTTGATTCAATGTGTTGACGCCCAGGGTTGTCTCTTCAACCAAACCTAGGCACTGGGGTTTTTTGGCTTGTGAGGGCACAGACGCACAACATGGCCAGCGAGGCCTCAATATAAGCAAAGTCCAGAGGTGCGCCTGTGCTGTTTCTCCTGGATCGATAATTTTAGTCGGTCTACTTGCATTGGGACCTTTGGCAAAGCAATAGTAGCAGGCAAGAGGGGTTGCTGAAAGTTGGGCGCCAGTCTAGGGCGCCGACGCTCCTGACGAACCTCGTGAGATCTCTCTGGCAAGCAGAATCAAGTCGTCCAAGGCAGGAGGCAGGTCTCGAGCGGCCAGTTCATCCTTAATCTCGGACGACAGGCCTTACCAATAGGATGCCACAAAGGCCTTATTGTTCCAGGATAGCTCTCCTGCCAGAGTCCGGAACTGGATCGTATACTCGCCCGCGAAGGTTGAAGATGGCAGTGGATGCCGATGACACTCGCCCTGGCTCCTCAAAAACAGATCGGAATATTTGCACGAACCCCTGGAAATCTTGGGTCCCTGACGTTCCCAGATAGGATTAGCCCATGCCAGGGCCTTGCCAGGAGGGATATTATGAATGTGATCTTGGCTCCGTCCGACGGAAATGCTCGGAAGTGCAGGGTAAAATGAATGTGGCATTGGTTCAGAAACCCCCGACAAGCACTGGCGTCTCCATCGAACCGAGAGGGCAATGGCAGCGAGAACCGAGGATCCGGACAGGAACTGCTAGGAGGAGTAACAGGAGGATCGGCTTGAAGGACTTGCATAGAGGCAGGAAGAGAAGCAACTAGCATCCCTAGCTGCTGCGCCATAGGGTCCACTGCCACAAGGAGCTGATCCTGCCTAGCTCGGAGATCCAGCAGGCCCGCCTGCATAGCTTGGGAGGGTGCCAAGCCTTTGAATTGAGCAGCGGAGTCCATGGCTAGAGCGTACTGTAATGAAGCGGGGTGTGGACCCACTGGGCCGTACCACGTAGCGGGATGACAGCTGGCTAAACAGGTAAGTACGATGTGAGTTCAACAGTTCAGCGAGGGTACCTGAGGCAACGTAGACAGTAGCGTGGCAGGCACGTCCTGGAGTGGGCGGAGGGAAGACATCAGGTGAGGCGTCGCAAATCAAGCGAGACTGTAGCACAGCACGGCAACAGCACAGCACGGCACTAGAACTGGGTAACATGGAAACAGGATACGGGATACAGGAACAAGGTACATTGGGAAACTGGAAGACACTGAGAGACCATTAGCACGACAAACTATGGGTAACAAACAACGTTCTGGCAAAGAGCTAGGGCTAGATTGCAGACTTCCTGCAAAATGCGCACTGGCCCTTTAAGACCGTGCACGCGTGGGCGCGCGCACCTGCCGGAGATAGTCTCGATGTCCGGAAGTGAGTGCCGGCGCCTCACAGGTAAGACGCTGCATGCAGGTAAGATGTCCATGGCCACGGCTGTCGAGGTTTAAGGCAGAACGACGGACCGTGGCTATAGACGTTACACTTTGTATACAGAGCAGCTGTATCTAGCCCAGAGACCTGAATCCGTCAAGGCCGGCGGGACTGACGGGTTCAGTGACAGCGGGTCCTGTGTGTCTCTGACACCTAGGATCCACTTGTTATCGATCACATCTAAGGATAGCTCTTAGACTTCGTTCACATCTGCGTCTGGGTTCCGTTCATGGGTTGTGTCAGACTTTCCGTCAAGGGAACCCAAAAACGGAAACCAAACGGAAACCATAGCTTTCCGTTTGCATTACCATTGATTTCAACTACGCTATTGATTCCGCCGAAAAAACGGAAAACGTACGGAACGGAGACAAACGGAAACCATTAGCGACGGAAGCGTTACCATTGAAATCAATGGTAATGCAAATGGAAAGCTATGGTTTCCATTTGGTGTCCATTCATGGGTTCCTCTGACGGAAAGGTCTGACGGAACCCATGATCGGAACTCCGATGCAGATGTAAATGAAGCCTCAGATGTGATCAGTAACAGCTCGATCCTGCATGTTACATGCATTGGGGGGGCCCACTTAGATATGTTTTGCCCCCCGTGCTAAACCCCCAGCTACGCCTCTGAATAGGCCTTATAAGCCTCCACATTGACCGATTCTCCCCCTTAGTTGTGCACTATTGCTGGCCACTGCCGGTACACTTTTCACTGACTGTCTTGTGTCACGTCTCTTCTACGTACCCTTCGTCATAGTCAATAATGCAATGGTACACTGAGTATACCATAGGATCGCATTTTTAAGTCTTCTAGTGGGACTAAAAAAACTAACTAAACAAAGTTTGATAACGTTTTTTAGGAAAAAAAATTGTGTTCACAGTTCTCCACAATAATTATGATTTGTATAATAGAGTTAACATGTTATTTATTCTGCAAGGTGAATGGCATAAATTTTAAATGCAAAAGACAATGGCAGACTTGCTGTTTTTGTTTTTTCAATTCTTAGACAGACTTTGCTTATCTTTAAATTTCCACATTACCAAAGTGAACATACCAGACTGCAAGTGATTGCAAGTAAATCTGCAGTGAAAACCAAAGCCTGTTAAAAATGTACTCACTATGATATTTCTCTCTGCAAACACTACAGCATATTATCATTTAGACAAGGGTGTAGATGAGTCCATTGAGTTTTAGGTTAGTAGATGTACTCACAAGATATTTGATTATAGCTATGGAAAATGTTGTAAAATATTAACATATGTAGTATACATTTTCAGATTGGAGAATGAAAGGTCGGTCTACAAATTTAGGCCTTACTCGCACGAACATTGAATACGTCCGTGTGACGGACATTAAAACAACGGCCGTCCCATGGACTAATGTTTTTCAATGGGAGTGTTCAAACGACCGTTGTTTCAGTGGACTGTGTGAAGCGTCCGTTGAAAAATAGAATATGTCCAATTTTGTTCAGTTTTCACAGATCCCTCCATTGGCTCAAGTCTATGGGGATCCGTGAAAACGGGACCCGCACAGGGGTTTTAGATGTCTGAGTGTCCCCACACTCCTGGGAATCTAGCCATAAACAGGGAACACCATGTTCTGTCATATTTCAGATAGTATAGACAAAGTCCTCTGAGAGGCACAGTTCTTAGACATGGCCCAGGCAGGTGGATGATGGCAGGTTCACACTTTGTTGCGGAGAGAGCCAAGGGCACTTCTTACTGATATATGGTTTAGTCTGCAATTTCAAGCCTCACAGGCTGTGACTGGTTGCACTGTACTTGCTGTACGCTGTACACATGGGAAGGCTCCTGTCTGTACCCACCACTGCTCACACGACCTATTGTGCACCACAGGGAGGCTCCTGCCCATCACCCGCAACTGGCTCCAGAACCAAAGACTCAGGCCCAATCACTTGTGCCCGTCGATTCTCCAGCAGATCTCCACAGCTCACTTTCCACAGCAGCTCTGTTCATCACTGCTGGATTGCTCCCGAACGCTTAACTTACTGGCGGGTACAGCAGCGTTTTAAACAGTGTAAAATAAACATTTTTGAAACAAATGGCAGAATTGTTGTTTATTGTTCACCTTGCCTCCCCAAAAAAAGGAATAAAGTCATGAAATATATTATGAAGCCGAAAATGGTACCAATAAAAACATCTCGCCCCACAAGAAAACAAGCGCTCACACAGCTCCACCAAATAAAAAAGTTATGGGTTTCTGAATATGGCGACATGAAACAAATTTTATTTTAACAAAGTGTTTTTATTTTGTAAAAGTAGAAAAACATATTTTTTTTTTTACAAAACTACATTACAGAATAAAGTTACATTTTTACCACGTGGTGAACACCGTCAAATCAAAACCCCAAAAATCATGAAGAAATTCCTGTTTTTTTTCCATTCCACCACACAATATTTTTTTTCATGAACATTTTTCAGTACATTATCTGGTACATTAAATTGTGCTATTACTAAATAGAACTCATCATGCAGAAAGCAAGCTGGCTCTGATTATACAAAAATAAAAATGTTATGGCTCTTGGAAAGCGCGATGAAAAAACGATAATTAAAAAACAATAACTGTATGTAGCGGGAAGGGAATGGAATATTGTAGTTTAACATTGTGCACTGAGTCCTCACAATATGTTGACATTTCCTTATTTGTAGAGTACACTTTTCAGAGTGTGCTATGTACAGTACACCGGAAGTCAGCAGTCTTCTTATTATTATCAGAGGACAGGACTACAAAGAAATGTAACATTTCTAATACATTCCTCAACATTGAAATTGCAACACCAAGATGGGCAAGCCGTAAGATTATGACAATCGAGGAAATAGCAGGTATCGCGAAGATCTGCAAATGTTCAAATTTTCAAGCACCTAGCTCCAATCTATGGCATGTGAGAGGGGCATAAGGGCCAGATGGAAAACAAAGATTTTAGAAACATGAAACCTCAAAAATTGGATTAAGTGGTGTGGGATGATTGTACGATGCCTGGTATGGTTACGACAAGTAGCGATAACTGGTACGTCAACGAACAGAAGTTTGTTGACGTACCAGTTATTGCTACTTGCCGCAGACTGAGAGGGACAGAATCCTTGAACTGAGAGAACTTGGTTTATCATTTCGGCAGATTGCTACGTGCCTAGGACGAGATGTCAGCACTGTTCAAAGTTGCGTGTCCCAGAGGTTGGGAGAACAACAACGAACGGGAATGACCGCAAGAGGTGCGCGGAGGAAAATAGAAAAATTGAGCGTTTTGATCCATTTTGCACTGCAAGTGAAATTGGACGTCACATCCCAAGCCTAGAGCGGCAACCAGTGTCAAAACCATCAGAAGGTGTTTGCACGACATTGGGCTACAAGCCAGACATCCAGCTACAGGTGTTCCATTGACCACATGCCACCGCTCTCAAAGGCTATCATGGTGCACAGCAAGATGGCAATGGAGGCTGGAATGGAGGTCTATTAAACGCCAGATCGCATGTTGCTCGTGCTACTGTGAGCAGGGCCTGCAGCATCTCCGGACTGCCATTCGGACTTTCAGTCTCCCATTGAGCACATCTGGGATGTCATTGGTCAGCAACTGCAAAGGGAGCTGCCAGTAGCCAATCTTGATGATTTGCGTGCCCAAGTGCATTCAGCGTGGCATAACACTCCTCGGACAACCATTAGTAACCTCATTTATAGCATGTCAAGGCGTGGAAGTGCGTGTATTTCTGTGTGTGGCGCTCATACTCAATACTGAATAAATCAAGATGTTTGGGGAACATTTTTTTTTAATCATTTGCATATCATTAACCTGTCTAGCGATCCTGTGTTTCCACAATTCCAAATTTCAATTTCAATGTTGAGGAATGTATAAAGCTGGAGGCGGTTATTACAGGATCCACCACTGACAATATGTGATAGAGTCAGTTCAGTTCCTCCCCTCTCCACTGCCCAGTGACTTCTGCACATATCACAGAGCATGCTCACAACACTCTCCTTTCTCCATATAAGTAAATAGGTACTTTTCTGACTTAGTTTTCTGAAATCCAGATATCTGCTGTAAATAAAATCTATTCTGAAGCTAAATCTGAAGCATATGTTACATGTGGATTTTGCCGCAGATTATGCTGCAGATTCACTGCAGATTTTACCCTATACATTGAAAGGGTGAAATCTGCAGTTTAAATCCACTGCCTTTCCGCAATATAGTGAGCATTCTGTGGATTAAAAATCTGCAGCCTGCTCATATTTCTGTGTGGAATCTTTCTGTCACGTGTGGATGAAATTTTGAAACTCCAATCACATATACTGTACTGTATAGTGCCGCAGATTTACAGTGTGGAATCCACACTGCAAATTCGTGGAATTCCACAATGTTGTTTATTTTAGAATAAATATTAGGAGTGAAATCATCATGTTTATGTGAGCTACTTTACTAACATTAATAATTTTGCTCATTCCTTTGGGGGGCCTGACACTGCAACATCCTCTGTACTGTAAGGCCAGCAAATATAACCTCTGACACCTCCCTCCATCACAGACAGAGCAGCCTCTTCTAGTCACACTCCACAGTAGGAGCCACAGACACACTTCTCAGAGGCGTAGCTAGGTTCTTCTGCACCACCCGAGGCAAAGATTCAGTTTGCCCCCCCATCCTAACTTCTTTCCTGACATCTCCTTCCCCCTCGCCATATTTGCTTTCTCTATCAGTCAATGAGGTGTAATTTTTTTCACATTTTTTTAATGTAATTTGAGCATAAAACCATTTGTACATTTTACAAGCAATATACTTATATAAGGTGGTTAACATAACAATAAATTAAAAGAAAATAAATTAAAGAGGTCACTGCCTGACAAAAACAGATTGTAGAACTGAGGCTAATGAGACTATATGGTGACATGATGAACAGCCTCCCCTTACAGCTATTGCCACATTCCCCCCAGTAGTGCCACCCCCCCCCCCTTGTAGATAGTGCCAAACACACCCCCTGGAGATATTGCCCCACAACTCCCTTTATAGATAGTGCCACACACCCCCTGTAGAAAGTGCCACACCCCCTGTTGTAGATAAAGCCACACATCCCCCCTTGTAGATAGTGCCACACAGCCACCCTAGATAGTTCCACACAGCCATCCTTGTAGATAGTGCCATACACCACCTGTAGATAGTGTCATCCACCCCCCTTGTAGACAGTGCCACACACCCCCTGTAGATAGTGTCACCCACCCCCTTGTAGAAACTGCCACACAGCCCCCCTTGTAGATAGTGCCACACAGCCCCCCCCTCGTATATAGTACCACACAGCCCTCAATTGTAGATAGTGCCACACAGACCCCCCTTATAGATAGTGCCACAGACCCCCTATAGATAGTGTCACCCACCCCCCTTGTAGATACTGCCACACAGCCTCCCTTGTAGATAGTGCCACATAGCCCCCCCCCTGTATATAGTGCCACACACAGCCCCCTCTTGTAGATAGTGCCACACAGCAACCCTAGATAGTTCCACAAGGCCCCCCTTGTAGATAGTGCTATACACCACCTGTAGATAGTGTCATCCACCCCCCTTGTAGACAGTGCCACACATGCCCTGTAGATAGTGTCACCCACCCCCTTGTAGAAACTGCCACACAGCCCCCCTTGTAGATAGTGCCACACAGCCCCCCCCGTATATAGTACCACACAGCCCTCAATTGTAGATAGTGCCACACAGACCCCCCTTATAGATAGTGCCACAGACCCCCTATAGATAGTGTCACCCACCCCCCTTGTAGATACTGCCACACAGCCCCCCTTGTAGATAGTGCCACATAGCCCCCCCTGTATATAGTGCCACACACAGCCCCCTCTTGTAGATAGTGCCACACAGCAACCCTAGATAGTTCCACACAGCCCCCCTTGTAGATAGTGCTATACACCACCTGTAGATAGTGTCATCCACCCCCCTTGTAGAGAGTGCCACACATGCCCTGTAGATAGTGTCACCCACCCCCTTGTAGAAACTGCCACACAGCCCCCCTTGTAGATAGTTCCACACAGCCCCCCCTGTATATAGTACCACACAGCCCTCAATTGTAAATAGTGCCACACAGACCCCCCTTGTAGATAGTGCCACAAACCCCCTGTAGATAGTGTCACCCACCCCCTTGTAGATATTGCCACACAGCCCCCCTTGTTGATAGTGCCACATAGCCCCCCCCCCTGTATATAGTGCCACACACAGCCCCCTCTTGTATATAGTGCCACACAGCTCTCTTTGTACATAGTGCCACACAGTCCCCCTTGTAGATAGTGCCACACAGACCCCCCCTTGTAGATAGTGCCACACAGCTCCCCCATTGTAGATAGTGACACACTGCCTCCTTGTAGATAGTGCCACACTGCCCCCCCTTGTAGATATTGACACATAGCCCCCTCCTTGTAGATAGTGACACACAGCCCTCAAACAGTTAAAAAACACTTGTACTCACCTAGCCCCGTTCCCGCAATGAACGGAGCTGCTACACAGCCTCCACAGCAGCCTGTGATATGGGATCCTTGCATAGGCCGGCGTGATCCATTGACATCATCACACCAACCTGCGCAGGGATCCTGTCCCAGCGCCTTGGTGAATGGCAGAGCAAGGAGCTAGCTCCTTGCTATGCCACAGTATTCAATTGTATGCAATATTCAATTGGACACAGATACAATTGAATGTGGCAGCTAGATGCCCGGTGCAGACGATGTCACCGGGAATAAGGGGGCCTGTGCCGCACGGCCCAGAACACTATGGGCCGGGCTGCACAGGCCCCCACATGGCACGGCCCTGTCAATAGCGGCGCTGCGGTGCCCCCTCTTCCTTCCCTCCTAGTTGCTCCTGGGGGGACACATACTCCGCCTGCCCCCTAGCTACACCCCCGCACCTCTAAACACTGAAAAAGCCATTGAAGACATACTTTAAGGACATCTGCCAGCCGTCCTGAATGCCCATTTGTCACTTTATTTATACATTTCCATGAGGACTAATAGAGAAACGGCACAATGCAGAGTCCTAAGCAATGATGCTCCAGAATTATTTCATGGGGAATACAGGTGTGAAGGATGGTTTATTTGCTTATATTCTCTGTATGAAATTACATTGTGAATTATCAAGCAGGATGCCGAATTACTAAGATATGTATTATGTGAAAGTGATTATAATACTGTTTAAGTGATTTAGTTTCATGCAGCAGCCATCTTGTCTGGAGTTCCCATCTTGGTTCTTTTGTAGTGAATAGGAAAGTCATTGTTCCTTTAATAAAAGTAATGTTGATTTCGTATGTTTTATCTTTGACCTTGGTTCCCATACGAAGCTTGCAGAGAAGGAACAGTGGGTGAGATGGGAGGGTGGCAAGTATGCGTGTGGGAGAGCCATCTTACGGGAACATTCTGCCCAAGAGAGATAAGGCCCCCTGCAAACCTAATGTGTGAAGAATTATAATGATGTATCTGGGATGCATTTTATTGTATGCTTTGTACTGAATAACAAATATTGTCACATTGTCTCTGATTGGTTAACCTCAAGCCTACACCCCTTCTGAATTTCAGTATTACAGTTTGAGCTTGGAAATAAACTTTCAGAGGAGTATTTTGAGCATATCAGCAGCGTCTGTGTGTTTTCTTCTCCTCTCTCGATATATATAGGTGAAATATCCTAATTAGGATACTGAATAATGGAGCCTGGCCTGAGAGTCTGTTTGGACTCGTATAAATTTCAGTCTAATATATTTTGAGCCATTGATTTCCACGACACAGGCATTTACTAAAACAAATATGTCAGGAAAGCTGACAGATCCTCTTTAATCAGATCCAGATATTCTTTTGTTCCTAGGTGGCAGATGAGTCACAGGTGAACACCTAGCTTCCTGCTTTCATCTGATCCACAGCTTGTCAGATACATTTTGAAAAACCAAAACCTTTTTTCTGCACAAAAGAGCTTGCCCTGAACTTTTCTGAAATTATTTAATTGCATAAAAGATGAATCCAGTTGCTTGCACCTGGTGGACTAGAGGTCTCGCAGCGTATCTAACATGTCCTTTGGTGGATACAAAATAACATTGAATAGCCTCAGGCAACAAGGAACTAGATTAGCAGAAACAATTGGGATTCTTAGTCTCCAATGATGTTTCTGTGGATCATCAAAGAACATTTATCATATAAGGATCTCAGTTTATTAGAATATCCAGCAAGTAGCAGACACTATAACATGCCAGCTCTTCCAAGCTCAGGTTCAGTATGATATTCATATAATTGTCCTACTGTTAGTTTTCATAGTTTAGGTAAAAAATATATTTCTGTATTGAAATGTTTGACCAATGTACTGGATACCTTGCTCAATACATAACATCTAATAACCACTTTATTCATAATAGCACAGACACTTGTATGTGGTGTAAAACTTTGGACAAGGCTATTTATTAATTGTAAACCAATTGTACCTGCGTACAAAAAGCATTAGCCAGCCATATCAACCGTATAACATCAATAAACATGTAAATTAATAACATACCGGAAGGTGTTCATCATCATGCCCCACCCCATTTTTACCAACTGAGTGAGCATGCGCTCAGGCTCCCCACATTTCCAGCCCAAAAGCACCCTTCAGGCTCACTACCCCCACCTTGACAAAACAACACCACTCCCACCTCAAATAACAAAACAACAGACATGCGATAAAGAAACAATCTCCACACGACTGATCTCAAATTAACGGGAGTTAAACATACACATTGCATAACATATACCGACATATATAAAACATCCATTAGTGTTCCAGTTATATTTAGTTATTTAAAAAAAAAAAAACAACATGTATTTATTTTATTTTTTGGGACAAACGCGCCAAGCACGCAAACAACCAATTACGAAATGCTAACGACAAGACATAAGCACATTTAGGAAAAAAGGGGGGACGCCTAAAACCAGGGCAGGCGGGTGGGTAAACACGTCCTCCTTCTTCAGCTCATTTAGCGCTTCTGACAAACTCCGCCCCATGACCTCAGGAGCTACTTCCCCCACATGGTCAAGCCGCTCCTCCCCTGATGTGCCGCTGTTCCGGAGCTCCCATGTCATATAGTTAGGTACATCTGCAAATTCTCCAGTTCCTTTTTCCTATTTCTTTTTCATACAGTTCGGTATTGATCAGGCAATCATGCCCCACGTTTTGAAGCTAATAAAGAGTTTGTGAGTTAAAAGACGGGGGTACCTTGTTCAGGACCTCCATCAATAAACAGAAAATCAGCTAGATGAGAGTCCCTCTCACTGCAGGACACCGTGAGCATTACATTGGCACCATGTAATGCTTCAGGTCCCTTGTGGTGGCGCTGCGGGAAATTCAATAGTTGTTTGTAGCAGTCGGATTCTTGTGAAACCCAGTAAAAAACAAATCGCACAGCACAGTTTCACCGATATTACCCACCTTTCCAAAGACTTCGATTAGGGTCGAGGTGTTCAGCTGGTCCCAGTACTTCCGTGCCTGTAGCTGCTCCGTGCTTTATTCCCTGGATAAAATTTAACTGAACGGGAATCTGACCAAATGAAAGTTTTAGGAGATACAGTTGCTATGGGCAATGACAAATGTTGCCTTTATAACGTACCAGGAAAGGTATGTAGCTGATTGAAACAGTAGCATGCTTACGCAGTACAGAATTCAGCAATGGAAATCAGACTAGTACAGATGCAGTACCAGGGGTGAAGTGCATACATAGTCGGAAAGGCCAAGAGCCAGTTACAGTAAGCAAGCAGGGCCGGGTATATGCGGTGCAGTAGCGGGTAGTTCAGGAGAGTAGTCGGATAAACCAATGTTCAGTAATACTGATCCAGCAAAACCAGGTCTGCGGTACAATGGGGAGCAAAGCAGAAGTGCTGGATCAAATCAGGAAACAAATTACTGTGTGTGGCGCTATCTACAGGGGGCTGTGTGGCACCAGCTACTTAATATCTACTAAGTACCCTAATACCATCCTCCCACTTACCTAAACATACACATTTTTTTTTTAAATCAGATATTTTTTATTGAAGTTTCAAGATTAGACAATGCAAAACATAGCATACAAACCCTTTCCCTAACCCTCCCCCCAGGCACCATCAGATATTACAGAAATAAAAGACATAATGTATGTGGTGAGACATATTCCAAACATCGAATAAACAATTCACCTGAGAGCAAGTACAATACAGATGTAAGACAGACATAGGACTCTCTTAATCCCCCCCCCCTCTCATCCCTTCCAGTATAGAAATTTAATCCACATACAATACAGAAGGCTTCAACCAGAAAAAAATCCATGAGCACAGTTTATGATACAGATTCCGATACACACAACCTTGATCCCCATATGGAATCAAATTTTTTAAGAGCTTTACCCTTTACATACACAGCTTTTTCCAACACAATCATTTTATTCACTTTAGCAATGAATTCGCTCCTAGTCGGCGGGGCACCTTGTATCCAGTGTAATGCAATACATTTTCTAGCTATGTATAGCAGCCTTGCAATAGCAAGCCGTCCCAGGACAGAAGTCTGAATATGCATAACACACCCCAAAACGCACTCCATAGGAGTCCCCTGAAGCGTAAGCCCATAAGCATCCTGAATCAGCTTCAGCACGTCTGACCAATATGATGTTAAATGTGGACATGACCACAACATATGCATATGATCAGCCTCATCTTCCAAGGATCTGGGACAAGTAGAATCACTCCGTACACCAATGTTGAAAATAAATATAGGAGTCTTATATACTCTATGGATAATGTATAATTGGGAGAGGCGCCCAGCCTCACTAAGAGAAATATTCGGAACTGCTTTCATGATATCTCACCATTGTTCTTCAGAGATGGGACCCATATCCCTTTCCCATTTTCGAGAAGCAATCAAGGGATACTTATCCAAAAATTTACTGAGCAATAGCTGATATATGTGTAATGACAGGGATAGGGAAACAGACAAGTGAGCCCTAATCTACCCTCTTCTCAATCCCTGCCTATTTGCAACGACCCGCCCTAGGCGACGGGGTACAACTGGGCGACGGTCCCTACACTCAGTAAGTGCATGACAGACAACCAGACAAGGAAACACAGAACAAAGGGAAACGGGGCAGTTGCCCACGGCAACACCGTGAGCAACAAGAGAAGTAAACGAGCCGAGTCAAACCAGGAGTGTACGAGGTACCAAACGCAGAGCAGAAGAGTAGTCAGTAAGCCAGGGTCATATGAAGCAGGGTCAAATAGTACAGTAGCTGCAGCAGGGCCAGGAAACCAGCAGAGAAGAATCACAAGCAAAGGAGGAACAGGAAAGGCAGGTATAAATAGACAGAGGGCGGGAGCTAGCTCCGTCTGGCCAGGCTGTGATAGGCTCTCCCACTCCTAAGCCTGCCATCCTGAGTGGTGGAAGATGGAGTCAGTCTCACAGACATAGAAGCAGGTGCAGACTGATTACCTATGGGCGTGGATACAGAAGCTGTGCCTGGCAGATCCTTAACAGTACCCCCCCTTTTATGAGGGGCCACCGGACCCTTTCTAGATGGACCTGGTTTATTGGGGAAACGAAGGTGGAACCTGCTGACCAATAGCCCAGCGTGAACATCCCGGGCGGGTACCCAAGTCCTCTCCTCAGGCCCGTATCCTCTCCAATGTACCAGGTACTGCAGCGAGCCTTGGACCATCTTGCTGTCCACAATCTTGGCCACCTCGAATTCTACCCCCTCAGGGGTGAGAACGGGGACAGGAGGTTTCCTCGAGGGAGCCAAGGACGGGGAGCAGCGTTTAAGGAGGTAGGCATGAAACACGTCGTGTACTCGAAAAGATGGGGGCAACTCCAGTCGGAAGGAGACAGGATTGAGGACTTCAATGACCTTGTACGGTCCTATAAACCGGGGAGTAAACTTCTTGGACGGAACTTTAAGGCGCAAGTTCTTAGACGATAGCCACACCAGATCCCCGACCATAAACAAGGGGTTAGCAGAACGTCTTTTATCTGCCTGAGTCTTTTGTATGCTCTGGGACACCTCTAGGTTTTTCTGAACCTGGGCCCAGACTGTGCACAGTTCCCGATGAACGACCTCTACCTCGGGATTGTTGGAACTACCAGGTGAAATGGAGGGGAACCGTGGATTAAACCCAAAATTACAGAAAAAGGGGGAGACCCCTGACGAGTTACTGACCCGGTTATTAAGGGAAAATTCGGCGAGGGGAATGAATGAGACCCAATCATATTGACAGTCAGAGATAAAACACCTTAAATATTGTTCTAGATATTGATTAGTCCTCTCGGTTTGGCCATTAGTTTCAGGATGGAAGGCAAAGGAGAAGGACAGATCAATCTCCAACTTTTTACAGAAGGCTCTCCAAAACAAAGAAACAAATTGTACCCCTCTGTCAGAAACAATATTTACAGGGACCCCATGGAGACGCAGGATGTGTTTGACAAACAAGGTAGCTAATGTCTTAGCATTGGGTAGTTTCTTGAGGGGCACAAAGTGGCACATCTTACTGAAGCGGTCTACTACAACCCACACCACCGACTTGCCTTGAGATGGAGGCAAATCGGTGATGAAATCCATGGAGATATGAGTCCAAGGTCTCTGGGGAATGGGCAAAGAGCGTAGTAAGCCCGCTGGTCGGGACCTGGGAGTCTTGGACCTAGCACAAACCTCACAAGCGGCGACGTAGGCCTTAACGTCTTTAGGCAACCCAGGCCACCAATAGTTTCTGGCAATGAGGTGCTTGGTACCCAGGATGCCTGGATGACCCGATAGTGCAGAGTCATGATTTTCCCTAAGTACCCTTAGCCGGAATTGCAGGGGAACAAACAGCTTGTTCCCAGGAAGGTTCCCGGGAGCTGAACCTTGATCAGCAGCAATTTCAGAGTCTAAATCAGAATCAATAGAGGAAATGATTATACCTGGAGGCAAAATACAAGCAGGATCTTCCTCCGAAGGAGGGCTGGCCATGAGGCTATGTGACAGTGCATCAGCCTTAATATTTTTAGACCCAGCCCTATAGGTAACCCAAAAATTGAATCTGGTAAAAAATAAAGCCCATCGAGCTCGTCTCGGGTTTAGCCTCCGGGCCGATTCTAGGAAAACCAGATTCTTGTGGTCGGTAAAGACCGTTACCTGGTGCCTAGCCCCCTCCAGGAAGTGGCGCCACTCTTCAAATGCCCTTTTAATGGCTAAGAGTTCGCGGTTGCCAATATCATAGTTACTCTCAGTGGGCGAAAACTTCCTGGAGAAGTAGGCACAGGGACGGAGATGGGTGAGGGACCTGGTACCCTGGAACAAGACAGCCCCCACTCCCACCTCGGACGCGTCAACCTCCACGATAAATGGCTCCATTTGGTTTGGCTGAACCAACACCGGGGCCGAAATAAAGCACTTCTTAAGGGTCTCAAAAGCCTGGACAGCCTCAGGAGGCCAGTGGAGGAGATCAGCACCCTTGCGAGTGAGGTCCGTAAGAGGCTTAGCGATGACCGAGAAGTTAGCAATAAATCTCTTGTAATAATTAGCGAACCCCAAGAAGCACTGTAACGCCTTCAGGGAGGCAGGTTGGACCCATTCCGCCACAGCCTGGACCTTGGCGGGGTCCATGCAGAATTCATGAGGAGTGAGGATTTGACCCAAAAATGGTATCTCCTGCACCCCCAACATACATTTTTCGGTCTTCGCAAACAGTTTGTTTTCCCGAAGGACCTGGAGCACCTTCCTGACATGCTCAATGTGGGAGGACCAGTCCTTGGAAAACACAAGTATGTCATCAAGGTACACAACAAGAAATACCCCCAGGTAATCTCTTAAAATCTCATTTATGAAATTCTGGAAGACCGCGGGAGCATTACACAACCCAAAGGGCATGATGAGGTATTCGAAATGACCTTTGGGCATGTTAAAGAGGCTCTGTCACCAGATTTTGCAACCCCTATCTGCTATTACAGCAGATCGGCGCTGCAATGTAGATTACAGTAACGTTTTTATTTTTAAAAAACGAGCATTTTTGGCCAAGTTATGACCATTTTTGTATTTATGCAAATGAGGCTTGCAAAAGTCCAAGTGGGCGTGTTTAAAGTAAAAGTCCAAGTGGGCGTGTATTATGTGCGTACATCGGGGCGTTTTTACTACTTTTACTAGCTGGGCGTTCTGACGAGAAGTATCATCCACTTCTCTTCAGAACGCCCAGCTTCTGGCAGTGCACAGACACACAGCGTGTTCTCGAGAGATCACGCTGTGACGTCACTCACTTCCTGCCCCAGGTCCTGCATCGTTTCGGCCACATCGGCACCAGAGGCTACAGTTGATTCTGCAGCAGCATCAGCGTTTGCAGGTAAGTAGCTACATCGACTTACCTGCAAACGCTGATGCTGCTGCAGAATCAACTGTAGCCTCTGGTGCCGATGTGTCCTCGCTCGTCCGACAAAATGCAGGACCTGTGAGTGACGTCACAGCGTGATCTCTCGAGAACATGCTGTGTGTCTGCACTGCCAGAAGCTGGGCGTTCTGAAGAGAAGTGGATGATACTTCTCGTCAGAACGCCCAGCTAGCAAAAGTAGTAAAAACGCCCCGATGTACGCACATAATACACGCCCACTTGGACTTTTACTTTAAACACGCCCACTTGGACTTTTGCAAGCCTCATTTGCATAAATACAAAAATGGTCATAACTTGGCCAAAAATGCTCGTTTTTTAAAAATAAAAACGTTACTGTAATCTACATTTCAGCGCCTATCTGCTGCAATAGCAGATAGGGGTTGCAAAATCTGGTGACAGAGCCTCTTTAAACGCAGTCTTCCACTCATCCCCCTCTTTGATGCGGATAAGGTTATACGCCCCCCGTAGATCAAACTTAGAGAACCATTGGGCCCCCTGAACCTGATTAAAGAGATCAGGAATCAAAGGAAGGGGATACTGGTTCCTTACAGTGACCTTATTCAAGTTACGGTAGTCAATGCATGGCCTAAGACCACCATCCTTCTTCCCTACGAAGAAGAAGCCAGCACCTACCGGAGAAGTAGAGGGGCGAATGTAACCCTTGGCCAGGCATTCCTGGATATACTCTCTCATGGCTTCACGTTCAGGACAAGAGAGATTAAATATCCTACCCTTAGGGAGCTTAGCTCCTGGTACCAAATCGATAGCGCAATCGTATTCTCTATGAGGAGGTAACACTTCGGAGGCCTCCTTAGAGAAAACATCAGCGAAGTCCTGAACAAACTCAGGTAGCGTGTTCACCTCCTCAGGGGGAGAAATAGAATTAACAGAAAAACATGACGTCAAGCATTACCCCATTTGGTAAGATCCCCAGTATTCCAGTCAAATGTGGGATTATGCAACTGCAACCAGGGAAGGCCTAAAACCAAATCGGATGATAATCCCTGCATCAACAGTACAGAGCACTGCTCCAAATGCATGAAGCCAACAAGGAGTTCAAAAACAGGGGTATGCTGTGTAAAATAACCATTAGCAAGAGGAGTGTAGTCGATACCCACTACCGGGACAGGTTTAGGCAAATCAATCAAAGGCATAGCTAGAGACATAGCAAATTCCACAGACATGATATTAGCAGACGACCCTGAATACACGAAGGCACTGCCGGTAGCAGACCTACCACCAAAAGAGACCTGGTGTTCACTTGATGCTTGTCATCCCCACAATAGAAGCAGAGACCATTCTTCCTGCGGAACTCTCTACGTTGTTGGGGGGACACGAAGACCCCGAGTTGCATGGGTACCTCCGAGTCTTCTGTGGAAGAACGAAGCAACGGAACCTCGGGAGGCATCATGGGGGAGTCAGAGGAGAAAACACATAAACGTTCACGTTGTCGTTCCCTGAGACGTCGGTCAAGTCATACCGCTAAAGCCATAACCTGGTCTAGGGAGTCAGAAGAGGGATAGCTAACTAGCAGGTCTTTCAGGGCGTTGGACAGACCCAACCTAAATTGGCACCTTAAGGCAGGGTCATTCCACCAAGAAGCTACGCACCACTTCCTAAAGTCAGAGCAATACTCCTCAACAGGTCTCTTACCCTGACGTAAGGTCACCAGCTGACTCTCGGCAGAGGCAGTCCTGTCAGTCTCGTCATAAATGAGTCCGAGAGCAGAAAAGAAAAGATCAACGGAGGAAAGTTCAGGGGCGTCAGGAGCCAAGGAGAAGGCCCATTCTTGGGGCCCTTCCTGGAGCCGGGACATAATTATACCCACCCGCTGGCTCTCAGAACCTGAGGAGTGGGGCTTTAAACGAAAATAGAGCTTACAACTCTCCCGAAAGGAGAGAAAAGTCTTCCGGTCCCCAGAGAACCGGTCAGGCAACTTGAGGTGGGGTTCAAGAGGTGAGATGAGGGGCACTACCATGGTAGCATCAGGCTGGTTGACCCTCTGAGCCAGGGCCTGTAGGGAGAGACCCTGCATTTGCTGAACCAGGGTCTCAAGGGGGTCCATAGTGGTATGAGGGACCAGGGTAGAGTAGGTATATGGGCTTGTGATTATGTAATGACAGGGATAGGGAAACAGACAAGTGAGCTCTAATCTACCCGCCACTCAGTCCCTGCCTACTTGCAACGACCCGCCCTAGGCGACGGGGTACAACTGGGCGACGGTCCCTACACTCAGTAAGTGCACGACAGACAACCAGACAAGGAAACACAGAACAAAGGGAAACGGGGCAGTTGCCCACGGCAACACCGTGAGCAACAAGAGAAGTAAACGAGCCGAGTCAAACCAGGAGAGTACGAGGTGCCAAACGCAGAGCAGGAGAGTAGTGAACAAGCCGAGCCAAACCAGGAGTGTACGAGGTACCAAATGCAGAGCAGAAGAGTAGTCAGTAAGCCAGGGTCATATGAAGCAGGGTCAAATAGTACAGAAGCTGCAGCAGGGCCAGGAAACCAGCAGAGAAGAATCACAAGCAAAGGAGGAACAGGAAAGGCAGGTATAAATAGACAGAGGGCGGGAGCTAGCTCCGTCTGGCCAGGCTGTGATAGGCTCTCCCACTCCTAAGCCTGCCATCCTGAGTGGTGGAAGATGGAGTCAGTCTCACAGACATAGAAGCAGGTGCAGACTGATTACCTATGGGCGTGGATACAGAAGCTGTGCCTGGCAGATCCTTAACAAAATGTTTGAGATAACCCCCGAAGTACCACTCCCAGTATGTAAGACAGCCAGCACCACATCTGTATGTACATTCAAATCTACAACCTTCTTTTGAGTATCATATGCATGTCTTATCTGTAGATATTGGTAAAAGGCATTTGGAGGCAACCCAAATTCCTCATGAAGGTGTTGATAAGTTTTAAATATATCATCATGGAGCAGCTGTGATACACGGGAGATGCCCCTCGATTGCCAACCCTCAAAGCCTTCAAGAGAGAAGAACTCCTGAAGTGCCCTATTACCCCATATAGGCGTAAAAGCTGTGCATACCCCGATATCTCTAATGGACCGGACCTTATCCCAAACTTTGCGCATTAGCGCATATGTGGGCATGTTTCTACCCGACAGTAGAGAATGACCCGCTTCCAAAACTGACAGTAAAGCGGATGAACCAAACTGTAACTGCAAAATCGCACCATTAGATCCACTCTGTATAATTCCTCCCCCCCCCCCTTAAAATGCTGACATTGGGATGCAAGGAAGTATAACCAAGGATTGGGTAGGGCCAAGCCGCCATCATGCTTTGCACTTTGTAGAATTTCCAATTTAAGTCTGGGGTGACCCTTACGCCATATTAGATCTCTAAAAAGTGCATTAACATAGTAAAAGTTGCGTAAAGGAATCCATACAGGGGAGTTATGCAAAATGTACAATAATTGCAGCATTAGGATCATCTTGATAAGATTAACCCTACCTACAACTGACAAATATAACTTACACCAAGCCGATATTTTTATTTTGAATTTGACCAAGAGGGGTTGCAAATTAAGGGCAATATAATCAGAAGGAGAAGCCAAAACCACTATCCCCAAATATTTAAAGTGCTCAACACACCCTACAGACACATCATGAACCCTTGGTGTAGAGCACATTGGATCCACATGGAGCAGGTGGGACTTATCCCAATTTATTTTAAAACCAGACAATGCACCAAAATTCTCAATTAGGGATATTGTTTCTGCCAGTGATCTACCTACATCCTCCAAATAGAGAAGCATGTCGTCTGCATAAAGCGCCACTTTTTCCTGCACAGAGCCATATGAAAATCCCTTAATATCAACGGACAAGCGTATGCGCGCTGCCAGGGGCTCCACTGCCACAGCAAACAGGAGGGGCGATAATGGGCATCCCTGTCTAGTTCCTCTTTCAAGAGCAAACCGAGCAGATAATCCACCATTTGCCTGTATTTGAGCTATAGGACAAGAATACAAGACCTTGATCCATGCTATAAAGGACGATCCAAAACCCATAGCCTCCAAGGTGCACCAAAGATATTGCCGTTCCATGCTATCAAACGCTTTAGCAGCATCCAATGAAAGAATAGCTCTTTCCCCTACATTATCCGCCTTCAGCTGAAGATTTAAAAATAAGCGTCTCAAATTCATAGCTGTGGACCTAGCAGGCATAAATCCGGTCTGATCCGGGTGTATAATGGTAGAAATCACTTTATTCAACCTCAGAGCTAAGGCCTTCACCAGAATCTTGACATCAGTTGTCAGTAACAAAATCGGTCGGTAAGAATCAGCTAATTGAGGATCCTTCCCGGGTTTCGGCAAGACCACAATAATGGCCTCTTGCATAGAAGCCGGCAAAGAGCCATGGGCCAGTGAATGGTGAAACACTTCTAATAATTTGGGTAAGAGCACCTCAGAGTATTTTTTATGAATTTCAACTGGCAACCCATCCGCCCCAGGCGCCTTATCGTTAGCCATCTGTTTGACCGCTTCTTCCAATTCCTCCAGCGTGAGTGGAGAGTCCAAAAGTGCCTTGGCCTCCCCTGACAATTTAGAGAGTTGTGCTTTAGCTAAAAATGAGCGAATATCATTTGTGGATGGATGCACCTTTGAGGCATATAAATCAGAATAAAAGTCCCCCAAAACCTCCAAGACCTCTGAGGTCTCCGTAACCATAATGCCCCTCGCCGTTTTTAAAGCAGCTATATGCGACACTCCTTGTTGTGCCTTTGCCACCATTGCCAGCATATGGCCAGCCTTCTCTCCTTCTTCAAAAGCATTTTGCGCATAAAACTGCCGTTTTCTACCCGCTACTGATAAAATATGTAAGTTTAATGCATCTTGCGCATTTCGTAAACTTGTTTGACGTACCACAGTCGGGTTTGAAATAAATGTTGCCTCTGACCTACGCATTTCTTCATGTAATCTCTTATCCTCCGCACTGGTTGCTGTTTTGTGCCTGCTAATTGCTTGCATAAACAAGCCTCTCAAATACGCCTTCATTGCATCCCAAACATAAGGAACAGAAGAAGAGCCACAATTAATTTGAAAGTAATCCTCTATGCCCCGGGCAATAAATCCTTGCCCATCAATCAAAGACAGCAGGAAGGGATTCAGCTTCCACATTCGCGGGCCATGGGAACCTGATTATTAACATCAACAGTGACCCTAAGGGGAGAGTGGTCAGATAACGTTCTAGGGAGATACTCCACCTGACTAACTAAGGGCAACATACACTCATTCCCCAAGGCCAAATCTATTCTGGATAGAGAAGAGTAAGTGGATGAACAGCATGAGAATTTCCTTTCACGAGGGTGTTTTAATCTCCACATATCCAATAATCCCAATTCCTGTATCATTGTACCAAACGGAGTCTGGGCCTCTCCGTCACTCCGGTCCTCATCTCTACATTTATCCCACTTGGAGTCAAGAATATTGTTAAAATCCACAAGGAGAAGCAAAGGTATCCCAGGTTTATCCGCCACAAAAGACATGGCCTTCAGCAATACTCTATTAGAAAAAGGAGGAGGTATGTATATAGATATTATTATGAACATTTTTGAGTATATGGTACATAACACACAGATACATCAACCTTCTGCATCCACCTCCATGTCTAAGAAGTTGAATGGAATTTGTTTGTGAACTAATAAACTAACTCCCCTGGAATATACTGAGAACGTGGAGTGACAGCTAAAGCCCACCCATCTCCTCTGTAGTTTCTGTAATCTGTCATCTATCAAATGTGTCTCTTGTAGACACACAATCGCTGGCTGGTGCTTGCTAATATACTGAAAAATGGCCTGATGGTTCGTGGCATCAGCCTTTCCCCGAATATTACAGCTAATAAAGCTAACTGAACTAGCCATATTCAAAATAACGCACAGAATTTAGCCTGTCATATATCATCTTTAAAGGCATGGTGTTGCCAGAAAAACATGTTGTTTTTTTTTAAAATTAAACATTTAGTGTGTGGGTGATTAAACATTGTTCAAATTTTTATTTTTTTTTTCACGAGTCAGGAAATATTATAAATTATTTCTAATTTATAATACTACCCATTTTTGGTCACTAGATGGAGCTATTTCCCAAAATTGCAGCATTGCAACATTGGGTTAAAAGCCCTCGCTCTAGTGAGCTCTCAGCATCCCCCCCTCCTTTATCCTGGCTAGTGCCGGGATAAACGAGGGGTTTGAACGGTGTAACCTCCTACACTGTGTGTCGCCATTTTTTGAGCTAACACACAGCGTAGTAGGTTTACATACAGTAGTAAACACACACAAACACGAACATACATTGAAATCTCTTACCTGCTCCTGCCGCCGCGGCTCCCTCCGGCCCGTCCGCTCCGTTTGCTGCCGCTGGTCCAAGTGCACAAATCCGGAAGCCGCGACCGGAAGTAGTAATATTACTGTCCGGCCGCGACTTCCGGTCCACAGGAAAATGGCGCCGGACGGCGCCAATTTCGAATTGGACTGTGTGGGAGCGGCGCATGCGCAGTTCCCACACAGACGCCGTACACTGAAGTCAATGGGACGGGAGCCGTTCGCAGTCCCTATGGGACTGTGGCTGCCGTATTCCATGTCTGTATGTGTCGTTAATCGACACAGACAGAAATGGAACAAAAAATGGCAGCCCCCATAGGGAAGAAAAAGTGTAAAAATAAGAAAAAGTAAAACACAAACACACAAATAAATATAAACGTTTTTAATAAAGCACTAACATCTTTAACATATAAAAAAATAATTTGTGATAACACTGTTCCTTTAAGCAAGGATGTACGTCTCTTTACACTCACATATAATCCAAGTGTGTGCCAACTTTAACCCCAGAACCCCCCAAAAAGAAACCATATATTAACATAGTAAACCTCTCTCTCCGAGAGAGTGGGCGTTGAAATTCCTACTAGTGCAATGTACAGAACCACAGAAAGATTATGTAGAGCATACCAACATTCTGTCAAAACATATATCCTGCATTTCAACATAACAATATACTTGCTAGGCATAAAACCCATAAGTGCTGCCTGAGTAACCAGTAAATAGCAACAAGTTAGGTCACATACTCACTACTTTACGTATCATTAATCAGAATACATGACCTGCAAGATAAAACATATGAACCATATTTCAGGGCGTCTTGACACACAGTTGCCTCTCATGTCCATCAAGCCACTGCATGGCTATGTGCGGATTTAAAAAAAAATGAGTTCTTCCTAGAGCTGCAACACGCAACTTCGCTGGGTACAGCATAGAATACGCCACCTTCAAATTTCTCAGTCGTTTCTTGACATCTTGAAAGCACGCTCTTTTACGCTGAACTTCCGCTGAGTAATCCGGGAAGATGGAGACTTTCCCGCCATTTATAGCCAAATCCGGACATTCCCACGCTTTTCGTAGAATGATATCCCGATCTTTATAGTGCAGTAATTTGACCAATATAGGCCTTGGAGGGTAAAGGGTAAAGGGCGAGTCGGCACACGATGAGCCCGTTCAATAGCAAATAATGGGGTGAAGGTGTCTTACCCAAAAGAAGTGCGCAACCTTTTCTCCATATATTCTGTGCAATTCAAGCCTTCTGATTTTTCTGGTATTCCAATCAGTCTAACATTAATACGACGTAACCTATTTTCTAGGTCATCCGTTTTGTTAAACAAAGCCACAATATCATGAGTCATATTATCTTCCAGGTCTGTGACCGGTCCCTCCACTTCACCAAGTCGCTCGTTGACCTTTTGCATATCATGCCTAATAATGGCAATATCTTCCTTCATGACACCCACCTTCACATTCAAAGTAGACAGCGTAGACTTACAGTAGTTGATAGCCAAAAAGACATCTCGTAGTGTGGGTTCAGCTCCCGCCATTGGTTGCTGCGCAGGAAGCGGCTCCCCCTCGAAATGCCGGCTGGCACATCAGAAGCTCGGGAGGCCATAGCACTCGCTGATTCTCCATCTGAGGTGTTGGAATCGGAAATATGCAGTTCCACATTGCTCCTCATCCTAGACTCATCAGCAGTACGGGCAAAGTGCTCCAACCTGTCCGCAATCGTGACCACCGGCTCCACGTGTTGATCAGCCAGCATTTCCTCCGCGGCGCCATCTTGTGAGTCCCGCTCAGCGGGCCTCTGAGAGAATCTTGCCTTGCTTCTGGTCATATCTGTACACCTCCAACCCGCAACCACCGCAGCAAGCGATGTTCTCAGGTAATACAGCAGTTCAGGTAAGTATATTTCACCTCAGGCAAAGTAGTCGGATACTTTTCAGGAGTTCTTGCAGGAGCTCAGAAACGTGCGACTCTCTACATGCTCAGCAAACCACGCCCCCCAGGGAAAACCTAAACATACATATATAATACAATGCACTCACTCACTATCTATGAGACCCTCCCCCACCTGGCTCTAACTATCGCTGTAACTACGCAATAAGGGGCTGTAGGGAAAGAGATAGGGGGAGGATACTTAGCGGTGCATGGGGTCCTTGGTAGAGATCCTCCTTTGGTGGGACGCAGGAAGCAAGAGGCCGAAGTGTAGGGTGGTTTGTCTTTTAAAACCCCCCCGTGCACTTCTGTATGACATCACATACTCATGGATGCGCAGGGGAGGAGTGGGCAGGCTTTGCGAACTTCCTGTGTTGTGGGATACAATACAGGATTTGTACACTGCTTATGGCTCCCCCCCCCCCCTCCGGAGTGTAAGACAAACAAAGGAAATCTTCTGCTCCCCCAAAAATCTCATTACCTGGAGAGGGGGAGGGCAGGCAGTGGGAATGCTTCAATGTGTCCACTGTCTTCTCCCCCCTCCCCAGAGGGTAAGAATACACACCTATGTCTGGAAGGAGAAATATATATATATATATATCTGCACTCACATGTACATAGATATAAATATATAAAACGCTTCCCTTTACAATTCCCCTGTTGTCGGGAACATGAAAATGAAATTTGTGGAAGTGTTTGTCAGTCTGTACCCCCTCAACCTAACTTGTTACTAGCAATTGTCTTAGATTAAATGAAGCGTAATTTTGGATTTAGGTACTCCAGATGTCACTTAACCCCTCAAAGACACCTTCCTGCCAGTCCTCAAACTCAAAACTCCATATAATGAAACTCACAGTCCATAGAAACGCAAAGCCCATCAAACAAATCTCAAAGTCCATAAAAACTCAAGGTCTTTAACGAAACTCAAAGTTCTGGATCTTCTTCTTTCTTGGATCATGATCTTTCCTTATGAATCTTTTCCTCTTTAGCGGCATCAGCAGGTATTTTTAGCAGCCGATACCATTTTAGCGTGCCAACTCGTGTAAGGCTACTTAGATTCCCTCATACGGTCAGCCCTGGAGTGGCTTAGTCCTGCCTTTCGACAACCTTTCTTAAACACAGTTCGTTATCGACCCTTGCGGCACTACCTTTAACTGGGTGCGTGGTCAACTAAGCTTTTCAAATCTTCCCAGCACCTTGATTGAAGACAAAACGCAATCTTTGTGGGCCGATACCCAGGTCTCTATCATGGCAGCTTAACATCCCTGAGGAGGAGGTGATGTCTCGTTACCTGGAATCTAATTTTGGGGCGGAGCATATTTCCATTTCCCCTCTACCTGACATTCAATACATAATCTTATGAACCATATCAGTTCTAAGGTTGAGGTGGCAATTACCTACAAGGGTGTGTGTGTACCTTTCCTGTCCCTAAGGGTTCCTACACCCTTCCCAATCAGACACACATAATGTAAAATAATCAAACATACAAAAATATTCCCCCCAAACCATAGGTAAATGGACATATAAAGATTCATGATTAAACAGCATCTCTCACTACTCCTCCATAAACACGTGAAAGGTACACATGTAAATGGGGTGACTACAGGCTGTAAATATATATCCGCCTACACATACACACTCACTCACTGTGGGGCGGGCATATCCTCACTGAGTATGTATATGTTGCGGACACATATCTACACCTAGAATGTCTATATGCACACCTTGAAGTTTTTGTACACTGCACAAATATTTATACATACACAAACTCGACGATTACGGGTCGCAGGACAGTATTGGAATTATGTCCTAAATCCAAGTTCATGCTTCTCTGCCTGACCTAGTTTACTTGGTCGGCAAGTCCTTTCACCCATCAGTACTATTACAGGGGTGGATAAGCAGGTTGAAGAACAAAGGTGCTTTGGGGCTGTAGCCAAACAGGCTCTCCCACCAGGACACCTCTGAGTCTCTTTTCAGGGCATGCCCAATCCCAGTAGTCTTGTCATGCATTAATGGGATGGAGGCTCGATTCTCAGACTCAGCTTCTCCACAATATCCTCTTTCAAACCAAAGATGGATTATCTGGAGTCTTACAGGAGCATCTGGCAGACATTGAACTTCTACTCAGGGGTGACTGAAGTTCTTACCTTCCGTTCTTCTACATCGATACCTGGGACAACATTAAAAAAAAGGTACAATGCTCCTTGGAGAAGTAATCCTCTTCCGGTGCAGTTAGTCGGACAGATGGTATAGTAAAAATATTGCACTCGTAACCAACACCAATACAGTTGGCCCATGTCTTGTGGAGGGCATTGAGTTGACCTTCATATCACAGGACCATTCGGTATCTCAACACTGGTGTCTAAGCACCAGGACCTAAGTACATTGGCAGAGGATTGCATCCTCCTTCTATCAACATCCATCTGTACAGACAGATATGGATGGCTGCCCTTATAGGTTAGGATATCCGAGGGAAGCTGTGGATGAAGCACTGTTTTGTGTTTCTTCACAATTCTCAGGTTTGTCGAACTATATTCCTACCTTACCAAACCCATTATCTTAAAATCAAAATATGGGTGTAATGCCAGTGTTACCTACCCCTTTCAACCTTTCCTAAGGGAACACTCCGGTTAAACACAAAAGAATCAGCCATACTTTTATTCACTGTATTTAATTGCACTCGCATTAGGCCTCAGATGAAACTGTGTTACCTATCTGAACCTCCCAGGTCTAGCTTCACAGTATAACACATAACACTACACCGTGAACTTATGTTACCTGCCCGCACCTCTCTACCTGAGTTCGCAGTATAATAACAATTTCAACGTTATATCCTAATAGAGAGCAATTAAAACATTTTGCGACTATAGATGTAAATGCGTTACCATCCTGAACTTCAAGGTCTAGGTGAGCAGTATAACATAACACTACACTGTGAACTTATGTTACCTGTTCGCACCTCTCTACCTGATCTTAGCTCACAGAACAAGCAAATACACCACTATCCAATGGCTGATTCTCCAGTTACTTTCCTGGAGTGGCTTTCTAATTATGTATTATAAATACAGGGAACACCCATATAGTCTAATAATAATAATTTTTATTCATATAGTGCCAACATTTTCCATAGCATAAATACATATTACTAATAACCAAGGATACACCACAATAGAATCTGTGAAGGAACCACAAATGAAAACACAAATGAAAACAAAAAGGACCACTGGGGACAAACACAAGACCATAAACACACAGTACAGGCATCAAATATATAACACCTCACTGTGAACATGTAATTTATAGCCTACTTAAAATTCACACCTAAACTCCTCCACAGTTGTGTTTGGTTATTTCGACCCTCCAGCTCATGGTTGAGCACATAAGGCTGTAAGGGGACACTCATGCAGCCATTTTGTCCTTGTCTAAATCCACCATTTGTTGCAATGTGGCCATTTTCTATTGCTACTTTACTAAGCTTTCCACAGTTGCTTATGCTGTGTTGTTCCTAGCAATATGTCCCATCTGACCACATTTAAAACATATCTTAGTACCCAAAGACTTGCAGTACTTAGCAATATGGTCTGAGCCAGCACATTCAAAACATTTAATGGTACATGCCCTACTGGACATAGGGCAGTCAACAGTGCATGATCTTCTAAAGTGCTGCATGGCTAGGGACGCACTTCTAATTATCATACGCTTAAATTTGCGTAACACTTTCGTAACATTGTTACCTTCAGATTTCTGGATGGGATCACGATTGGGTACATCTGATCCATCACTCTTTCTACTCGCCTTTTTTTGCAAACTTACAGCGGAATCAGGCCTTGACTTTAGTGAAAAAGACAAGGTCGGTAACATTTTTGAAAAATACTTTATGATGTTTTGCATACTGGTTACCAATTGTGACCTAGCAGCAGGCTCATCATTCAACTTGGCAATAATCGCATTGGTAGATGCTGCCTTATCCTTAAATGCATTGATCACAGCATAAGACTCAGTCAGCTGTGCATCAATATCAACATTATGATTTCTAAAATCTATCATCTCCGATTCCAGCATGCAAATTTGCTTAGTTTCACATTATTGACGCAACACTGGCAGTGAAAATTTGTGGAATCACTCTCCATTTCTGAGTGTTCATGCTTCCACATCACCCCATATACACAGATAAGTTTAGCGAGCATGTGGAACCGTTTAGAGGTTTTATTAAAAACGCTCCTCTTGCTAATGCACATCTTATCATATGCCTCATCCAACAGAGTGGACCACAGCATTCCTGCTGACTTATACAGTATGTAGTGGGGGGTACTGGGTTGAAAGTGCTGTGTTTAGCAAGTTGTTTGAGTGAGGAGAAATCCATATTCACTCTATCAGAAGTCATCACAGTCTGCATTGTCCTCCTTGTCCCTTGCTGCTTGAAATAGGTCCTTTTACTCCGGAGCGCCTTTTCCCGACCAGCTGTCCTTCACTCGAAGAACACCAACGTCGATATTTCTGAAGACTCCTATATGTTGCTTCATTGCCCGACGATTCGATGCCGTAGAACAGCACGCCCCAAAGCAGAATAAAAGCGTTAATACCTTAGAAAAAAAACAATAAATAACTAGGTTCGCTGTTCCCAATTCTATCCTGTATCAAGCCTCAAATAAAAACTGTGTTAGGCCTCATTTACACGAGCGTGTGCGTTTTGCGCATGCAAAAAACGCTGCGTGTTGCGCGCGTTGGCATTGCGTTTTGGCTGCGTATACGCAGCGTTGGTGCGTTTTAAACGCGCGCACGACTAGCGTTTTCAACGGCGTCAAAAACTCAGAGGAGATTCATGCCAAGCCAGCCTACAAATACGTCAGCTGGCCCAACCCCTGCTTGCTGGGAGAAGCAGGTTTAGCACCATAATCTTCGCCTCTGCCGAGCTCGTCGATGTGTGGAATGTGCCTTTGGGATTATGTCGCGCAGGTGGCATGTCTTTGGGACGGCAATGCAATTGTCCATGCAGAATGTGACACGTGTTATCGAATTGTGTGTCGGTCTGCATAACTTCTGCTGCATTAATGATGCTACCTTTGATGCAGCAAATATCCTTACACATGCAGGCAGCAGCCTCAGTGTCCCAGTTATTCCTCTCGGCCGATCTCTCTCATCCTGGCTTCGCGTGAGGGATACTTTGGCGGCATATTTTTAGTGTCGATCTGGAGCGGCACCGTGGGTGCGTGATGACCTTTGAAGGGTTCTCTGTTGTTTGTCGGCTTCCCTACATACGTCACATGTGGCCTGGGGTTTTTCTGTTTTTCGTGGTTGTTCTTGGGTTAGGGACTTGCAAAACAAGAGGAGTCTTGACGCGGGCTGCGACCTTAGATCTGTGGGGGTTTGAGCAGGACTTTCGAAAGTTTGCAACCTTCTTTCTGGAGATAGAATGTTGTGTGGGCTAAAGTTTGGAAAGTCCAATTGCTAGTGTACATAGTTTGCCTCGGGTCCCATGACAGCACCTAAACGTCCGCACCTCTTGCAAACCATATCAAACCCGAGTGATTAAATAAAACCTCATATCACGTGTGTATGCATTGGACCCAAATCCCAGAGTTGTGCGAGGGTATAGGCCAAGGAAATGTGGCCCAAACATTGTGTTGAGGGGTATCAATGAAAAACAACACGAAATATAACCATTCAACATTCAAGTTTTTAATACAGGGTTTTGCAAAAGCCCAAAAATTTTGCATCAAACAAAAAACACCAACATGGTGTATAATACAGATCCAACAAAAAAGAGGACGGCGAGTTGGCATCCCAAAAAATACTGTAGCGTCACAAATTCGGACCTCCAACACACTTAAAGGTGTTGGTACTGGTGGCCCGGGGACGAATAGGCCTGCATTTCAGCACCACTATGCTGGACCTGGAGCTGTGTAGGTCGTTCCTCGGCAGCATAGTGGTGCTGATGTTGCCCGGGTATGTTGGGCCAGGGAAGTGGGGAGCCATAGGGCGCATATACGGATGCGGGCGTTGCATCTGGGGGCCTGGGTGGAATGGGCCCGGCACCTGGGGCGTGGTGGCCGGCATGGCTGAACTGCGCCACTGTTCAATGGCCGTGAAGCACACGTTTGGATTGTGGGGCGGTCTGGAAGCGTCAATCAACGTCACGATCGACGCTTGCAGACGGCCCATACGGTCCATGGGGACCAGCCGGAGGAGGGGAACGATGCTTCGGCCAAAGGCGTCGTTCCCGTCCTCATCAGCGGCTCGCCTTAGATACTCCAGGACCCGGGCATCTACTTGCCCCGCTGCGGAGGCCTGTTGAGCACGGGCCCGGCGAGTGCGGGCACGCACGGGGCGCTCCTCTGCCGGAGAGGCGACGGCCCGTGCAGACCGGCCAGGGGCGGGCTCCAGGGGTGTCGGCTCTGGGCTAGGGGGCAGGACAGGGCACAGCAGGAGGTTCCGGCCGAGACTCGCCCACGTCTGTCTCCTCTGCGGTATCCTCCAAATTGTCGGTGGTTCTAGAATGAGAAAATTACGTTAGAACAGAATATATAACAATGCCTACAACAACACGATGGCAAACAGGACATGGGCGAACACACATTAGACACATGCAATGGCAGAAACTCTTACGTGCACATCTCCATGATGTCCTTCAAGAACATCAGCTGTTGGGTATACATATAGGGTCGCTTGCGAAATGCGCCATCCCCGCTGCGTCCCCTTTCACCCATTTCACGCCGGAATTGGTCAAGGCAGCTCCGCCACCGTGTTTTGATCTCTTGGACTGTTGGAGTTAAAAAACAGATATCACGCCATCAGAACTATGACCTCTCACTTAAATGAGGGGCCCTGCACTGCCAATTACGTTGTACACGGTGATGCGCCTGCTCCACAAAAGTTTCTCGTGAAAATGCGCAGAAGACACATACAGGGCCCCAGTTCTTCAAAAGGGATGACATGCATTGCCAGAAAATGCCTGGTACTCACCCAACCGACTGCGGTCACGGGTTCGGCCACTCTCCCACTCCTGGCCGAACAGCTCCTTTGCGACCACCTCCCAGGCGTCCTCCTTGGCCGCCCGGTTGTGGTACGCCTCCGAGCGAGTGTCCCAAATTTCTGGATGTCCCTGGACCAGGACGAGGAGGCGCTCCACGTCCATCCCACGCTGCATGGCAGCAGATGTTCACAGTGGAAGATACCTTCACAGTCTCCGGTCACTAGCCCTTCCCACTCGCAGTGGAAACGCAAGCACTTCCTGGTTTTTGTTTGCTTTGTCCAGCTTTATAGACTGTTCTTCATGGACATAACAAGTGATGCGTGATTTTCGCGCATGCAACGCAGGAGCGTCCGTGTGTCATGTGTTGTTTTCACGCACCCATTGACTTAATTGACTGGGTGCGTGATGCGAAAAATTATAGAACATGTCGTGAGTTTTACGCAACGCACGCGCACTGCGCAAAAATCACGCATCGTCTACACTGCCCCATAGAGTAATATAGGTGCGTACGACACGCGTGAAAAGCACGCGCGTCGCACGCGCGTATATTACGCTCGTGTAAATGAGGCCTAACTCGTACAAACTTCAAGGTCTAGGCGGACAGTATAACACAACACTTCACCGTGTACGTATGTTAAATGTCCACGCCTCTCCGCCTATCTTTAGTTCATGTTTTAACACAATTTTATTCCACAAAACACAGAAATAAATAAAAAAACAGTTTGGGCCTTGGCTCGCAATGAAAAAGGGCAGGTATAAAAGTAGGGTTCACTGGGCTAGTGTCACCCACTATTACTACCTCCTTTATACTAGGGTCACTAGGGTTACTCCTAGCTCCCCTACCTTTTTCCTTGTATAGCGCTTATCTATCTGCTTTGCCCCTAAGTGTATGCGTCTGCAGTATTTCCCGACACAATAGTATAATAAAAGCAATATTTATTAATACAAATCACACTTAAATAATAAAATACAGAATACACAGAACAAAGTAAATATTCACAGTATAGTATCAGTATACCACAATACACATAACAACTTAAAATGTATTGAATATACTGACACTACACGCGGAAAAATACCAGTACAATAACACTATACTACACCACCAACCACTTATCTAACCATATTAACTATATAGCATCAGTATACCTCAATACATATAATAACTTAATATGTACTAAGTACACTAATACTACACATGGCCCAGTATTATTGACTATACTATACCACCCGCCCACTTACCTAAACATACATATACAATACAATGCACTCACTCACTATTTATGAGACCCTCCCCCACCTGGCTCTAACTATCCCTGTAACCACGCAATAAGGGGCTGCAGGGAAAGAAATAGGGGCAGAGAGAGAGGGGGAGGATACTTTAGCGGTGCATTGGGTCCTTGGTAGAGATCCTCCTCTGGTGGGATGCAGGAAGCAAGATGCCGAAGTATAGGGTGGTTTGTCTTTTTAAACCCCTCCCGTGCACTCCTTTATGACATCACATACTCATGCACGTACCGAGGGGGGCGAGGGCAAGGGCCTTGGGAACTTCCTGTGTCGTGGGTTACAATGCAGGATTTGTTCACTGCTTATGGCTTCCCCCCGGAGTGTAAGAGGCAAGGGAAACAAAGGAAATCTTCTGCTGCCCCCAGAATCTCATTACCTGGAGAGGGGGAGGGGAGGCAGCAGGAATGCATTGGATGTGTCCACTGTCTTCTTCCCCCTCCTCCAGAGGGTAGGAATACACACCCATGTCTGGAGGGAGAAATATATATATATATATATATGGGCATACCCGCATTACCGTTTTTCCCTAGCGCCCTTATTTATATCTAGACTTCCTCCACCTTATTATCAGGATGACCGAGAGGTATAACACGATTCTGTATATATATTTTGTTCTGCAATACGCTTCCTGGCGTCTGTAATGTATTTCCCTTACCATCATGGCCGCCGCGGCTTCATTTTCTCTACGGCGCATGCGCCGTCTATATCCTGTTACTCCCAACTAGACTTACTTCCGGACATGCGCAGTTTGCGCTGCCCGGACGCCGTTTTCGGCGTTTACACCTGCGAGATAATGAGAGGTGATGTAATTATTTTAACCCACTCCACACCTGTATACACATATCTTATTAATGTGTTTATGTATATACACTTGCCAGTATTTATTAATACAGCTATTTTATACACTGTTGTGTTTCTCTACCACACACCAATGTTATATGCGATGTCATATACCGATTTTTCTGTACAATCGATTCACTGTTTCACTGATTATGTTGTAACACTGCTTGATTAGCTTCCTGTTATATTGTGTGATCCTACACTGTGTCATTTGCTTGAGAAAGGCTCCAGTGAACGGAGCTGAAACATTGCACGGGCAATAAAAGTACCCACTTTTTTCACCCTTACTATTGGAGATGCTGCTCATTTTTTGACTTCTGTGTATCTGGGACTTGGTCTGTCCAGCAGAGCTTGCACCCACACGCTGCCGGTGCTGCTGGACTTGGTATATTTCTGTATATATACATATATATATATATATATATATATATATATATATATATAGATCCAAAAAAGAGAACGTGAAGCAGCACTCAAATAAAGTGAATTTATTCATCCAACATGGAACCACAACGTTTCACCTCCTCTATGAAGGCATTTTCAAGTCAAAAATATATATATCTACACTCACCTGTACATAGATATAAATATCTAAAACACTTCCCTTTAGAGTAGATTATTATTATTATTATGTCTTTACTGTTACATCGCTGTGTTTATTATCCCTGTCTTGTGACATCACTGTTTATTATCCTTGTGCTGTTACCTCCACTGTGTTTATTATCCCTGTAATTTACTTCACTCTTTTATACCTGTAATATGACATCACTGTGCTTATTATACCTGTATTGTATCGTACCAATGCTTAGTTTATCATTCATGTACTGTGGCATCACTGTTTTTATTATCCCTGTTTTGTGACATCACTATGTCCATTGTCCCTCTATTGTGACATCACTGTTAATATTATCCCTCTACTGTGACATCATTGTGTTTATTATCATGTACTGTGACATAACTGTGTTTATTATCCCTGTATAATGACATCATTATGTTTGTTATTCATGTACTGTGACATCACTGGATTTATTATCCATCTACTGTGACATCATTATGTTTATTATCATGTATTGTGACATTACTGTGATTTTTTTTATCCCTGTATTATGACATCATTGTGTTTGTTATTCCTGTACTGTGACATCACTGTGTTTATTATCCCTGTACTGTGACATTACTGGGTTTATTATCCATGTACTGTGGCATCACTTTGTTTATTATTGTATTGTGACATCACTGTGTTTATTATACCTGAAATGTGACATTACTGTGTTTATTATATATGTAGTGGGACATTACTGAGTTTATTATTGCCCTATTAATCCACCTCAATAGTGGTCCAAATGGCATAGTCGAAAGGTAGAGACAGCACTTAAAAGGAATCTGTCACCAGTTTATCAATTCCCTATCTCCTAACTAATCTAATAGGCGCTTTGCTGAGATAACTACAGTGTAATTTGTTTTAAAAAAACGTTTATTATTTACAAAGTTATGAGCAGTTTTCTAAATATGTAAATTAGCCTTTATTAGACAACTGGGAGGTAACAGCATCGATTCTCCTGAGGTAGAGCTACATCACAGCCTCTGACCCGTCCTATCAGTATGAAGCTGCTTTACACAGTGTGAGAGACTGAGGCTGGAGGGAGGGGGCATCATTCAAAACAGCCATATCTCGGGCTGTGGACCACCTAGAACAGTGTTTCTTGTGTCATATGAAAGGATATTCTCAATTTTCATATGACTTCAGGATCTAGCTTTCTAGTGAATACACAGTCGGGCATGGAAGCTGTATACTATATGATCACACTGTGTTGCTGGGCCCGGAAGCTGAATGACGATTGGACAGCCTCACACAGAAAATATTACACAGACCCAGTGTGAAAAGAAAGAGTCACCTCCTATTTGGCTATTAGAGCCACATTAGCATATTTAGAAAAATGCTCATAACTTTGCAAATAATAAACGTTTTTAAAACAAATCAGAATGTAGTTATCAGCAGCAAAGCTTCTATTAGATTAGTTAGGAGATAGGGAATTGATAAACTGGCGACAAAGTCCCTAGGAATGTTTGATGCAAATAATATTTTTGTTTTTAATTGATTATAACACACCGCCAAATGCACAACGTGCACAGGAGAAAAATTAAGCAAATTTTTGAGTATAATGACGCTCTTCTTCAGGTTGAAACATAAAGAAAAGTAACATCAGAAACATTGTGTATATCAGGTAAACAGTTGTTGACAACTTCAGCAGGCATAAAATAAATTCTCTCTTCAATGTCGGCGGTATATGGCACTGAGGATGCTATTCAATATTATGTTCAGATACACAATTAATTTGATCAATATTAGGGTTAGATGTGGTGTCAGAGGCAGACAGGAGCCAGTTCAGCTCACTGATGCATTCAGCTTACAGAGGCATTATACAGCTTCTATGTAAAGTAGATACATAGAAGCTGCAGCGCTAAAACGGTCCAACATTTTTTATAAACCTGTATTTAAAAAAAAATGCTTATTATATAAAAGAACATACATTACATAATAAAATTGGCATCAAAGGGTTGGCAAAGCCTTTAGCCCCTTAACAAATGCTGTGTAGTATTTTTACACTACACGTAAGAAGGTGGCGCTTCACAAAAAGATTGCAGCGCTATCCCAGTGCCCATGCTATTGCTAACAGCCTTGGGCACAGGGCACTGATTAGAGACCAATAAAGTCAGTCTCTGATCGTTCCTTTTTTTTTTTTTTATCCCCCCAAATTTTTTTTATAAAAGCAAATCAATAAATTAAATGTACCCCAAAATGGTACCATTGAAAAATACAATTTGTCCCACAAAAAACAAGAGTTATGGCTCTTACCAGAATTGCGATAATTAAAAAAAAAAAAATATTGCTTGGTTCGTAAAGGGGTTATCCCATCTTGGATATTTATGGCCTATCCCCGTTATTACATAACTTGATTGATCATAACACATAATGCCGGGTGTACTTTAAAGGGATCATTACATTTTCTGACATATCAAGCCAGTATTTCAAACAGTCATAACAGTGGGAGTCTGAGAACTGGAATTCTCACTGATGTCCTGAACAAATAGATTGTGGCGTATATACACCGAATTCCAAATTATTATGCAAATGTTATTTTTCGCTGATTTTCCTAAATAGTCAATGCAAATGACAGTCAGTATAATCTTCAAGCCGTCAACCGTTGGAGTATAATGCAAATTTTATTGAAGAAATCTCCTAATGATAACAGATTTTTTTTTAGAAGTAAAAAAACTCAAAATCCACTGTTCAAATTATTATGCACAACAGAGATGAAAACATTTTAAAGGTTGTAAAGAGAACTAAAATGGTAATTTGTTGCATTTGCAGCATCAGGAGGTCATATTTACAGAAATCAAAAGCTCTTTCAATCAAAAAAAACAACTTAGCAGGCCAAGTTACATGTTAACATAGGACCTCTTCTTTGATATCACCTTCACAATTCTTGCATCCATTGAATTTGTGAGTATTTGGACAGTTTCTGCTTGAATATCTTTGCAGGATGTCAGAATAGCCTCCCAGAGCTTCTGTTTTGATGTGAACTGCCTCCCACCCTCATAGATATTTTGCTTGAGGATGCTCCTAAGGTTCTCAATAGGGTTGAGGTCAGGGGAACATGGGGGCCACACCATGAGTTTCTCTCCTTTTATGCCCATAGCAGCCAATGACACAGAGGTATTCTTTGCAGCATGAGATGGTGCATTGTCATGCATGAAGATCAATTGCTACGGAAGGCACGGTTTTTCTTTTTGTACCACGGAAGAAAGTGGTCAGTCATAAACTCTATGTACTTTGCATAGGTCATTTTCACACCGTCAGGGACCCTAAAGGGGCCTACCAGCTCTCTCCCCATGATTCCAGCCCAAAACATGACTCCGCCACCTCCTTACTGACGTCGCAGCCTTGTTGGGACATGGTGGCCATTCACCAACCATCCACTACTCCATCCATCTGGACCATCCAGGGATGCACGGCAGTCATCAGTAAACAACACGGTTTGAAAATTAGTCTTCATGTATTTCTGAGCCCACTGCAACCGTTTCTGCTTGTGAGCATTATTTAGGGGTGGCCGAATAATAGCTTTATACACACTTGCACCTTGAGGTTCGCGGGACTCCAGAGGCACCAGCGGCTTCAAATACCTGTTTGGTGCTTTGCAATGGCATTTTAGCAGCTGCTCTCCTAATCCTATTAATTTGTCTGGCAAAAACCTTCCTCAATATGCCTTTATCTGAACGAACCCGTCTGTGCTCTGAATCAGCCACAAATCTTTTCACAGTACGATGATCACGCCTAAGTTTTCTTGAAATATCCAATGTTTTCATACCTTGTCCAAGGTATTGCACTATTTCACGCTTTTCGGCAGCAGAGAGATCCTTTTTCTTTCCCATATTGCTTGAAACCTGTGGCCTGCTTAATAATGTGGAACGTCCTTCTTAAGTAGTTTTCCTTTGATTGGGCACACCTGGCAAACTAATTATCACAGGTGTCTGAGATTGATTACAATGATCCAAAGATCCCTAAGACACAATACCATCCATGAGTTTAATTAAAAAACTAATAATTAAATGTTTATGACACTTAAATCCAATGTGCATAATAATTTGGAACACGGTGTATTTTTGGTGGATTGAGGGATTTATTGATTTCTGTGGAGCTGTAATATCAGACTGTCACGAAGGATCAACGGACCCACTGGGCCATACCGCCTTGGCGGTAAGGCAGCTGGCCAACAAGGCGCAGGTGAATGTCTATAGTTCGCATAGGTACCTGTGGCAGCTAAGACAGTAGCAGGGCAGGCTTGGCTTAAACTAGGCAGCAGGTAGACATCAGGCGAGGTGAAGCAGGTCAGACATGGGATACAGCATGACACGACTTTGGCATAGCAGAGTGCTCGACCAGGATGGTATGGAATGCTAGGAACAGGAACTGGAACAGGTACAGGAATAGGAAACAGGAACACACTAGGAGGCCATCACATAGACAAACTTTAGGAAACAACAACAACGCTCAGGCATAGAAGCAGGGGGCTGGACCCCTCTTATAGTCCAGGGTACTCACGGGTCAAAGTTCATCATTAGGTCCGGTGCGCCCGCTGGCCCTTTAAGAGCGGGCACGAGCGTGCGCGCGCACCCTACGGGATCCGGCTGAGGTGAGTGGACGCGAGCGCTGGCGTCTCCTGAGGAGGAGGCTGGGGCCAGCGCTTGCCGACTCGTGGCTGCGGCTGTCATGGGAAGTTTGGAGCTGATGGCCCGCAGCAACAGACATTACAGTATTCCCCCTCTTACGTCCCTCTTCTTGGGACCAGAGCGAGAGAGAAATCTTTTCAGAAGAGAATGAGCATTGAGATTCTCCTCTGGCTCCCAGGTCCTCTCTTCAGGATTAAACCCCCTCCAATCCACCAAATAAAAAGTTTTTCCTCTCACTCTCTTGGTGTCCAAGATCTCCTTGACCTCAAAGATGTCGGCCGAAGGGCCGCTGAAGACAACCGCAGGGCTGGGAGTCTTGGAATACGGTGCAGAATCACCGGTTTCAGGAGGGAGACATGGAAGGAGTTGGGAATCCTGAGGGTAGGAGGCAGCCGAAGCTTGTAGGCGACAGGGTTGATCTGCTGCATGATCTCGAATGGTCCGAGGAACCTGGGAGCAAATTTGCAAGAAGGCACCCTCAGTCAGATATTCCTGGAAGACAGCCAGACCCTTGTGCCAGGGAGAAACTGAGGAGGTTCTCTTCTCCTTGTGTCAGCCTTCCGTTTCGACTGTCATTAGGATGGAGGATCCAGTCTACTGCCAGATCTGCAGGAAGTCTCTAAACGTGGAGTCAGCCGCTGGTACCTCGGCAGTATCGGGTACCGGGAGGGGAATTCGTGGGTGTTGGCCGTAGACAATGCAGAACAGTGTATTCCTTGTGGACTCGCTGGTGTGATTAATATATGAGAACTCAGCCCACGGAAGCAGCTGCACCCAGTCATCATGCTGCTTGGAGATGAAGTGGCGTAGGTAGTACTCCAAAATCTGGTTGATCCCCTCGACCTGATCATTGGAGTGAGGATGGTAGGCTGAGGAAAAGTCCAACTTCACAACGAGGAGTCCGCAGAGGGCTCTCCAGAACTTCGAGGTAAACTGAACCCCCCGATGAGACACAATATGCTGCGGCAAGCCGTGCAGGCGGAAGATGTGTTGGATGAATAGCTTGACCAACTGAGGAGCAGAAGGAAGACCGGTCAGAGGAACGAAGTGGGCCATCCAGCAGATAATGTCCATAGCTATATGCTGCCAGGGAGCATTAGGCACAGGCAATGGCTGGAGCAGACCAGCAGGTCTGGAGTGGGTGGCCTTGTTGGCTGCACATACAGAACAGGAAGAAACTAAGTCCATAATAGCCTTGGGCAGCGTGGGCGTTCAGAAATGACGAGCAATCAAATCCCGGGTCTTACGTACCCCCGCGTGACATGCCAGTCTAGAGGAGTTTCCCCAGCGGAGGATTCTTCCAAGATCAGCCAGGCGCACAAAAGTCCTCCCAACTTGCAGGGGATTGACAGAGACAATTCAAGACGGATCAATAATGTTCTGTGGACTCTCCTCGGTGTCTTCCGTCTTGAAAGACCTGGACATCGGCCCTCACTTTGTTGTCGGCCGGGCGATAATGAAGCTCAAACTGGAACCTTGTAAAGAACAGTAACCACCTGGCCTGATGAGGGTTCAGCCGTTGGGCCGTGAGGAGGTTGGTCAGATTCTTGTGGTCCGTAAAAATTAAGATCGGATGAGCTGCGCCCTCTAGTAGGTGTCTCCACTCTTCCAGGGCCAATTTGATGGCCAGTAACTCCCCAATCAAGTAGTTGCGTTCTGCGGAAGAGAAGAGCTTGGAAAAATATCCACATACCCTTGACTTGCCCTTGGGACCTCTCTGGAACAGGAGTGCACCAGCACCGACAGAGGAATGCGTCCACCTCCAACGAGAACTGCAGAGAGACATCCGGATAATGGAGGATAGAGGCTGACGTGAAGGCACTCTTCAGGCTATTGAATGCGGTCTCTACCTCGGGGGTCCACACCTTGGCGTTCATACCCTTCTTCGTGAGGTTAGAGATGGGAGAAGTCAGTAAGGAAAAGTTGGGAATAAACTGCCTGTAAAAATTAGCGAATCCCAAAAAGCGCTGTATGGCCCTCAAGCCTTGAGGACGTGGCCATTCCAGAACAGACTTTACCTTCTCAGGATCCATCTCGAGAGCTCGATTTGAGACGAAGTAGCCCAGGAAGGGTAGAGCATCTTTTTCAAACATGCACTTCTCCAACTTGGCGTACAGACGATTCTCCATTAACCGTAGCAGGACTTGACGGACATGTCTCTGGTGCGTCATAGGATCTGGAGAAAAAATCAAGATATCATCAAGGTAGACTATTACACAAACATAGAGGAGGTCACGGAAAATGTCATTCACAAACTCCTGGAAGAACGCGGGAGCATTACACAGGCCGAAGGACATTGCTAGATACTCATAGTGTCCATCATGGGTGTTAAATTCAGTCTTCCATTCATCACCCTGGTGAATCCGGACTAGGTTGTAAGCCCCACGCAGGTCTAGTTTAGAAAATTTTTTGCCACCATGTATACGATCAAACAGTTCAGAGATCAGTGGCACCGGATATTTATTCTTCACCATGATCTGGTTGAGGCCACGGTAGTCGATGCAAGGACAAAGAGATTCATCTTTCTTTTTGACAAAGAAGAACCCGGCTCCTGCCGTGGAGGAAGACTGTCATATGAAGCCCCTCTCCAAGTTCTCTTTCACATAGGTGGACATGGACATAGTCTCTGGCAAGGAGAGAGGATATACCCTACCACGGGGAAGGGATGCACCAGGAATCAGTTCGATAGGGCAGTCATACGCCCGATGTGGAGGCAATTTCTCTGCCTCCCTCTTACTGAAGACGTCCGAAAATGCAGCATAACGGCTCGGCAATCCTACCAATGACCGAGGCAGCGAAGGCTGAGCCGAACGAATCTGCACCAGGCAACGACTCAGGGCCCCACTGGAGAACCTCTCCAGAATTCCAGTCCAGGACTGGGGCATGCAGTCGTAGCCTAGGCAGGCCCAGCAACACAGGGTTAACAGCTTTGTATAGCACATAGCAAGACAAAAGTTCGGAGTGAAGGGCTCCCACTTCGAGCTTCAGCGGCTTGGTCACAGCTATAACTGGGTCTGGCAGAGGTAGTCCATTCACTGATGCAACCATCAACGGCCTCTCCAGAGGGGTGGTGGGCAATTGCAGAAGGTCCACCAGATCTCTGTGGATGAAATTAGCAGCGGAACCAGAGTCCAGATACGCAGAGACCTGCTGCGTTCTCTCACCGGACACTATTGTCACAGGTATGGGCAATTTAGACGGAAGTCCATCTTTACCCAAGGTTGTCACTCCTAGCAACCCTAGGTTCTGGGATCTTTGGGGACACAGGCGCACAAGATAGCCACCGAGGCCGCAATAAAGGCAAAGTCCAGATGTGTGTCTGCGTTGTCTCTCCTGGATGGATAACTTACACTGGTCCGTTATTACCGACTCCTTAGGAGGATCGACATCTGAGGACAGCAGCGGTTGCTGCAAAGTAGGAGCCAGACTGGGGAGGACTCCCACTCGTCGAACCTCTTGGAGACGTTCTCGGATCCGTATATCAATCCGGGCAGACAGAAGGATGAGGTCATCCAGGGCAGATGGCAGATCCCGAGTGGCAAGCTCGTCCTTAATTCTAGAAGCCAGTCCATGCCAGTATGCAGCCACCAGACCCTGGCACCATCAGACGAAAATGTCCTAGCATACAGGCTGAAGTGGATCTGACATTGATTAAGAAATCCACGACAGGTACTTGCTTCTCCATCATAGCGGTCAGGAAGTGGCAAAGAAACACGCGGGTCAATACTGCCAATAGGTGTAGTCTGAGGAACAACATTGCCAGGAGGTGTAGTAGGAGGAACAGCAGCTTGTGCCACCTGCCGACGTGCAAGAATGTTCAACGCCTCGAGGAGTTGGTCCTGTCGAGACTGGAGGTCAAGCATATCCGCTCGCATCTCTTGAGACGTCGTCATGGTCTTGAATCGACCAGCGGGGTCCATGGCCTGAGTGTACTGTCACGAAGGGTCTGTGGACCCACTGGGCCATACCGCGTTGGCGGTAAGACAGCTGGCTAACAGGGCGCAGGTGAATGTCTATAGTTTGCATAGGTACCTGTGGCAGCTCAGACAGTAGCAGGACAGACTCGGAGACTCGGCTTGAACTAGGCAGCAGGTAGACGTCAGGTGAGGTGAAGCAGGTCAGACGTGGGATACAGTACTACACGACTTTGGCACAGCACAGTGCTCGACCAGGATGGTATGGAATGCTAGGAACAGGAACAGGTACAGGAACACACTAGGAGGCCATCACATAGACAAACTTTAGGAAACATCAACAACGCTCAGGCATAGAAGCAGGGGGCTGGACCCCTCTTATAGTCCAGGGCACTCACAGGTCAAAGTTCATCTTTAGGTCCGATGCGTGTGCTGCCCCATTAAGAGCGGGCACGAGCGTGCGCGCATACCCTACGGGATCCGGCTGAGGTGAGTGGACGCGAGCACTGGCGTCTCCTGAGGAGGAGGCTGGGGCCAGCGCTTGCCGACTCGTGGCTGCGGCTGTCAGGGGGAGGTTGGAGCTGACGGCCCGCAGCTACGGACATTACACCAACACAGCCGATGGACAAGAGTGGCGCTGTTTCTAGTGGGAAAAAACCTACACTTTTTCTAATTGTGGATAACTCCTCTATGGCAAACTGTTGCAGAGTGTCTTTGTGTATGTATTATTGTTTGCATCAATTGATGTCTTAATATATTGAATGTATTTTATAAATGATAAAGATTATTTCTAAATCCCCAGCATGGAAGGAAAGTTTAGATGAATTTACACAAGATTACTTGATCATCTTATTCAAATTACTTCCTTGTATGCAAATGTACGTACTTTTAGTATAGTTTAGACAGATAGATTACATTGGTAGATCATATATCTAGTCAATACCCAATTTGTGCTTTGTTTTTCTATCATGTGGTTTTATACTCGGAGAACTCTATGTTCTGTTTGTTATTGTGCAATATCGAATTACAAACATTGGACCATCTGACTTATGAAAGGCACATTTAGAACATGATTTCTAAATGGATCTGGTGCAAACTGTGAGGCAATGTTTTACATACTGTAGATGTGAAGATTACAGCCAGTGCAGGATCCACCACTATAGTTAAAGAGGGTCTGTCACCACATTATAAGTGCCCTATCTCCTACATAATGTGATCAGCGCTGTAATGTAGATAACAGCAGTGGTTTTTATTTTGAAATTATTTTGAGTTATACACAATTTTAGATTCATGCTAATTACTTTCTTAATAGACAACTGGGCGTGTTTTTACTTTTTTTTACCAACTGGGCGTTGTAAAGAGAATTGTATGACGCTGACCAATCAGTGACCAATCAGCGTCATACACCTCTCCATTCATTTTTAGCAGTACTCGCAACAGAGCGTGTTGATAGTTTTTCCAAATAAAAAAAGACTGCTGTTATCTACATTACAGCACCGATCAGATTATGTAGGAGATAGGGCACTTATAATCTGGTGACAGAGCCTCTTTAAAACGTATGCAGTTATTGGGTAGCACGGGCTAAAACTTTACAGGGTGCAAGGCTAGAAGTCGTGCCCAGACCCTGTTGCATGGATCTTGGCAAGTAAACCCCAAAAAGATCCACAGGACAAAAAACTGTCAATTTAATGAGAAAAAAACGTTTATTGTAGAACACATATAATCAAAGACAAATGTAAAAACACATAAAAGGAGAAAGAGAACCCACATTAATGGAAACCATAAATTCAGCTAAGAAACAGGCAGAAATAAACTATAATTTGCAAGGAATATACCAACCGCACAATAACCACCAGCCCCGTGGTGAAATAGCTATACTTACAAAAATAGTGCATAGCTTATTTTATAATTTTGGGATACCGTGTCTAATGTAAAGATCCATTTCACCTCCCTTTGTGCTAATAACTTCTTCCAGTTGCCACCTCTTCCTCCGATCAGTATACGGTTGATCCCCCTGACTCTTAGTTTGGGTGCATCGCAGTTGTGGTATAACTTAAAATGTTTGGCGATTGGTTTTAGTTGGGACATGTCTTGTTCATTCTTGGCCCCCAGGATTCCCAGTTCATGCTCCCTGGTCCTTCTGCAAAGTTCCCGGGATGTAAGTCCTGTGTAAATAATATTGCAGGGACATAAAGCAAAATACACAACACAGATGAAATTACACGTGATGTGTGAGTAATTATGTATTTCTTATGATGGGATGAATCCCAGAATATTGAGGTGTTGTCAATGTTGCTGCATGCCACGCGATTCCCGCAGGTTCGGCAGCCCCATCGTAGGCCCCACAGTTTTTTGTCCTGTGGATATTTTTGGGGTTTATTGTTATTTTTGCCCACAGGGCACACCTATACATTGTATTTGATTTAGCCACACTTAATCAGTTATTGATCTTGGCAAGTAGTTGATGCTCACTTAAAAGAAGCTAATTTTTAGATGTGAATGATCTGCTACCATGACAAATGAGAGGGTTAATTTTACAGAAGAATTAACCCAGTTGGCTATGAAATCACACTGGAAGATGGAGTAGGGTGCCAGTTAGAAGATGTTGGGGATGTATTGTAGGTTCCACCTATTGACATCTGGCTTAGAAGTCACCAAATATTGTACTTTCCCCCTTACAGTGAAGGAAATAAGTATTTGATCCCTTGCTGATTTTGTAAGTTTGCCCACTGTCAAAGACATGAACAGTCTAGAATTTTTAGGCTAGGTTAATTTTACCAGTGAGAGATAGATTATATTAAAAAAAAACAGAAAATCACATTGTCAAAATTATATATATTTATTTGCATTGTGCACAGAGAAATAAGTATTTGATCCCCTACCAACCATTAAGAGTTCAGCTCCTCCAGACCAGTTACACACTCCAAATCAACTTGGTGCCTGCATTAAAGACAGCTGTCTTAAATGGTCACCTGTATAAAAGACTCCTGTCCACAGACTCAACTAATCAGTCTGACTCTAGCCTCTACAACATGGGCAAGACCAAAGAGCTTTCTAAGGGTGTCAGGGACAAGATCATAGACCTGCACAAGGCTGGAATGGGCTACAAAACCATAAGTAAGAAGCTGTGTGAGAAGGAGACAACTGTTAGTGCAATAGTAAGAAAATGGAAGACATACAAAATGACTGTCAATCGACATCGATCTGGGGCTCCATGCAAAATCTCACCTCGTGGGGTATCCTTGATCCTGAGGAAGGTGAGAGCTCAGCCGAAAACTACACGGGGGGAACTTGTTAATGATCTCAAGGCAGCTGGGACCACAGTCACCAAGAAAACCATTGGTAACACATTACGCCGTAATGGATTAAAATCCTGCAGTGCCCGCAAGGTCCCCCCGCTCAAGAAGGCACATGTACAGGCCCGTCTGAAGTTTGCAAATGAACATCTGGATGATTCTGAGAGTCATTGGGAGAAGGTGCTGTGGTCAGATGAGACTAAAATTGAGCTCTTTGGCATTAACTCAACTCGCCGTGTTTGGAGGAAGAGAAATGCTGCCTATGACCCAAAGAACACCGTCCCCACTGTCAAGCATGGAGGTGGAAACATTATGTTTTGGGGGTGTTTCTCTGCTAAGGCCACAGGACTACTTCACCGCATCAATGGGAGAATGGATGGAGCCAGGTACCGTCAAATCCTGAGTGACAACCTCCTTCCCTGCACCAGGACATTAAAAATTACTCGTGGCTGGGTCTTCCAGCACGACAATGACGCGAAACATACAGCCAACGCAACAAAGGAGTGGCTCAAAAAGAAGCACATTAAGGTCATGGAGTGGTCTAGTCAGTCTCCAGACCTTAATCCCATCGAAAACTTATGGAGGGAACTGAAGACCCAAGTTGCCAAGCGACAGCCTCGAAATCTTAATGATTTACAGATGATCTGCAAAGAGGAGTGGGGCAAAATTCCATCTAACATGTGTGCAAACCTCATCATCAACTAAAAAAACGTCTGACTGCTGTGCTTGCCAACAAGGGTTTTGCCACCAAGTATTAAGTCTTGTTTGCCAAAGGGATCAAATACTTATTTCTCTGTGCACAATGCTAATAAATATATAGAATTTTGACAATGTGATTTTCTGTTTTTTTTTTTAAATATAATCTATCTCTCACTGGTAAAATTAACCTAGCCTAAAAATTCTAGACTGTTCATGTCTTTGACAGTGGGCAAACTTACAAAATCAGCAAGGGATCAAATACTTATTTCCTTCACTGTATGTGATCTTGGATAGTTTTTGAGTCCTCTTCTGGATTGTAAATTAGGCATATAGTCGTGAATCCTTTATAGTTGTTATATCAACCATAATAATAGTAATAAATGTGGTATGGCTCCTCAACATGGGTTAGATAAAGAGCTCGTCAGCCAAAAGTCCTGCGCAGGTCCAACTACACTTCTAGCACCAAAAGTTTTTTGTATTCCCAACTTAAGTATTATCTGTGGTAGAAAAATAATATTCGGTGCAACAATCTAATAGTCTAATTCACAAAATATCATAGACTTTTAAATTCTAATATAAAATTATATTTTGTGATACATACTAGCATCAACTCAATCACAGATTATGCTATTAGTTTAAAGTCACCGAACACGTTTTTCGATATAGAAAACCATTCTGTAACACAAAATATTATCTTCTAACCCATTTTTTAACCCATTGGAGTACCTTGACGTAAAAGTACATCAAGGTCCTTAGACAGTTAAGGCACCTTGATGTACTATAAAACACAGTCGCACTTCCACTGTAGATGCTGGAATTGGAGAAGACTCTGATTCCTGGCAGTTTACCTGTTCAGATCAAACCTGATTGTGATACTGTTTAAGGGAGGGACCACCTTTGTACCCATGTCTGGCATCATTATAGAGACATTCTGGGACCATACATACTGTAGATCTCCAGGGCTATCTCTTGTAGAGGTCTAGTGGTACGCTGGCCTTAAAGAGGCTCTGTCACCACATTATAAGTGCCCTATGTCCTACATAAGGAGATCGGCGCTATAATGTAGGTGACAGCAGTCCTTTTTATTTAAAAAAACGATCTATTTTCACCACTTTATTAGCGATTTTAGATTTATGCTAATGAGTTGCTTAATGCCCAAGTGGGCGTGTTTTTACTTTAGACCAAGAGGGCGTTGTATAGAGAAGTGTATGACGCTGACCAATCAGCGTCATACACTTCTCTCCATTCATTTCTTCAGCTCATAGGGATCCTTTTAGATCAGTATGTGTTGCCTTATACTAAGGCTTTATTCAGACGAACGTGAATTACGTCCGTGCAACGCACGTGATTTGCACGCGCGTTGCACGGACCTATATTAGTCTATGGGGCCGTGCAGACATGTCCGTGATTTTTACTCAGCGTGAGTCCTCTGAAAAAAAGTCACGACATGTCCGTTCTTTGGGCGTTTTTCGCGCATCACGCACCCATTGAAGTCAATGGGTGCGTAAAAACCACGCATGTCGCACGGAAGCACTTCCGTGGGACAAGCGTGATTCACGCAACAGCTGTCAAAAGGATGAATGAAAACAGAAAAGCACCACGTGCTTTTCTGTTTACAAACATTCAAATGGAGTGTCATAATGATGGCGGCTGCGCGAAAACCACGCAGCTGCGCATCATATGCTGATGCCACACGGAGCTGTTAAGTGGCTTTTGCGCACGCAAAACGCCGCGTTTTTGCGTGCGCAAAAACGCCACGCTCGTGTGAATGAGGCCTAACACATTAACGATACTGAAGTGTTTAGACAGTGAATAGACATTCCACGGGATGTCTATTCACAATTCCTGTCCACTTGGGCATTAAGCAACTCATTAGCATAAATCTAAAATCGCTAATGAAGTGGTGAAGATAGATAGTTTTTTTTAAATAAAAAGCACTGCTGTCACCTACATTACAGCGCCGATCTTATGTAGGAGACAGGGCACTTATAATGTGGTGACAGAGCCTCTTTAACAAGTAATTCCTCCTCAATGTTGTACAAATCTTATTTGGAACTACAGGAAACGTTTGGTGGAGGTGATTGCTGCTAAATTGGGAGTCTACAAGTTAAAGTTCAAGGGTTCACTTACTTTTTCTCCCTGCACTGTGAATGTTTACTCAATGAGATCAATAAGACATGACCCGTACAAATGTTTGTATTTTATTAGTTTAGTTAGATTGTGTTTGTCTATAATTGTGACTTAGATAACAATCAGAGCACATTTTATTGGTAATTAATGCAGAAATCCAAATGATTCCAAATGGTTCACCCACTTTGCTTGCAGCTGTACATGTCAATCTCCAACTGTAAACCTCTAACATGTTTCCTATGTACAATTTATTTCTAATGGGGCCATAAAGAGACTCTGTCGTCTCCTAAAATCCCCCTAAACTACAATAATTAGTATAAAGCTTAAAAGACGTTATTCAGAATCTGTAATTTTTATTTTTGTAAACCCACAAACAGTCCCTGTGCTGCATGTTAATGCATAGAATGGACTTAAAAGGCCGGCGATATAATGGAAAGGACTCCTAGGACTCGTCATCAGCATGGCCCATTTGCAGGCTTTATAGCGAGGGAAAGGGCATCAAGCTCAGAGGCGTAGCTAGGTTCTCCTGCACCCGGGGCAAAGATTCAGATTGGTGCCCCCCCAACATACTTCCTGACATCTCCTTCCCCCTCGCCATGTTTGCTTTCTCTACCAATCAATGAGGTGTCACACGCAGCCCCTTGTAGATAGTGCGACATACAGCCCTTCTCTTGTAGATAGTGCCACACACAGCCCCCCTTGTAAATAGCACCACACAGCCCCCCTTGTAGATAGTGCCACACACAGCCCGCCTTGTAAATAGCACCACACAGCCCCTCTTGTAGATAGTGCCACACACAGCCCGCTTCCGCCCTTGTAGATAGCGGCACACTCCACCCCTTGTAGATAGTGCCACACACAGCCCGCTGTTTGTAAATAGCGCCACACTCCCCCCTTGTAAATAGCACCACATTCCCCCCTTTTAAATAGCGCCACACTCCCCCCTTGTACTTAGCGCCACACTGTAAACAGAGGGGTGAGCGGTAGCCTACCGTTACCACTCTCCGCTCTGCCTGACGTGACTTACCAGAGGAGCCAAGGAGATCATGCGGCGCAAGCAGCGGCGGAATTCTTTCTGACTAGGGTCGGTGACAGCCAGGGCCGGCCTTAGGTTGGATGGCGCCCTGTGCGGGACTCTCTATTGCCACCCCCTACAAAAAACTAAAATTAACCACATATATAGACACGCACCTACTGGAACATATATACTGTACATACATAAAGACAGGTATTTAGACATACAGGCAAATATACATACACACATCTGGAATATATACATACAGGTAAATATATCGACGTACAGACACATATACACACACACACACACACACACACACACAACGGCAGATAAATACACAGACAGGAACATTTACAAATACATAAAAGGCACATATATACAAGCACAAAGACACATTCACAAACAGGCCCATATATACCCAGTACAGGTATTGTTGTAGATTTCACGTGCAGCCCTATGTAACACCTCTAATAACACACTGATAACTCTCTGAGTACAGATATTGTAGTAGATGATAACTATACCCATAGACACATATAAACACACACACACACAGAGGCATATATACACCGTGTTCTAAATTATTATGCACATTGGATTTAAGTGTCATAAACATTTAATTATTTGTTTTTGCAATTAAACTCATGGATGGTATTGTGTCTTAGGGATCTTTGGATCATTGTAATCAATCTCAGACACCTGTGATAATTAGTTTGCCAGGTATGCCCAATCAAAGGAAAACTACTTAAGAAGGACGTTCCACATTATTAAGCAGGCCACAGGTTTCAAGCAATATGGGAAAGAAAAAGGATCTCTCTGCTGCCGAAAAGCATGAAATAGTGCAATACCTTGGACAAGGTATGAAAACATTGGATATTGCAAGAAAACTTAGGCGTGATCATCGTACTGTGAAAAGATTTGCGGCTGATTCAGAGCACAGACGGGCTTGTTCAGATAAAGGCATAATGAGGAAGGTTTCTGCCAGACAAATTAATAGGATTAGGAGAGCAGCTGCTAAAATGTCATTGCAAAGCAGCAAACATGTATTTGAAGCCACTGGTGCCTCTGGAGTCCCGCGAACCTCAAGGTGTAGGATCCTCCAGAGGTTTGCAAGTGCGCATAAAGCTATTATTCGGCCACACCTAAACAATGCTCACAAGCAGAAACTGTTGCAGTGGGCTCAGAAATACATGAAGACTAATTTTCAAACCGTGTTGTTTACTGATGAGTGCCGTGCAACCCTGGATGGTCCAGATGGATGGAGTAGTGGATGGTTGGTGAATGGCCCCCATGTCCCAACAAGGCTGCGACGTCAGTAAGGAGGTGGCGGAGTCATGTTTTAGGCTGGAATCATGGGGAGAGAGCTGGTAGGCCCCTTTAGGGTCCCTGACGGTGTGAAAATGACCTCTGCAAAGTACGTAGAGTTTATGACTGACCCCTTTCTTCCGTGGTACAAAAAGAAGAACCGTGCCTTCCGTAGCAAAATTATCTTCATGCATGACAATGCACCATCTCATGCTGCAAAGAATACCTTTGTGTCATTGGCTGCTATGGGCATAAAAGGAGAGAAACTCATGGTGTGGCCCCCATGTTCCCCTGACCTCAACCCTTTTGAGAACCTTTGGAGCATCCTGAAGCAAAATATCTAAGAGGGTGGGAGGCAGTTCACATCAAAACAGAAGCTCTGGGAGGCTATTCTGACATTCTGCAAAGATATTCAAGCAGAAACTGTCCAAATACTCACAAATTCAGTGGATGCAAGAATTGTGAAGGTGATATCAAAGAAGGGGTCCTATGTTAACATGTAACTTGGCCTGCTAAGTTGGTTTTTTTTTGATTGAAAGAGCTTTTGATTTCTGTAAATATGACCTCCTGTTGCTGCAAATTCAACAAATTACCATTTTAGTTCTCTTTACAACCTTTAAAATGTTTTGATCTCTGTTGTGCATAATAATTTGAAACAGTGCATTTTGAGTTTTTTACTTCTAAACAAAAATCTGTTATCATTAGGAGATTTGTTAAATAAAGTTTGCATTATACTCCAACAGTTGATGGCTTGAAGATTATACTGACTGTCATTTGCATCGACTACTTAGGAAAATCAGCAAAAAATAACATTTGCATAATAATTTGGAATGCAGTGTATAAGGGCAGCAGAGAATATAAGGGGCAGCGGGGTATATAGGGGTCAGCAGGGTATATAGGGGCAGCAGCGTGTATAAGGGGCAGCAGGGTATATAGGGAAGCAGGGTATATAAAGGGCAGCATGTTATATAAGGGGCAGCAGGATATATAGGGGACAGAAGGGTATATAGGGGCAGCAGGGTATATAGGGGCAACAGGGTATATAGGGGAGCAGGGTATATAGGGGCAGCAGGGTATATAGGAGGAAGCAGGATATATAGGAGGCAACACAGATATCTGCATTTTATCTGTTCTACTTTAATATTGAACACCCACTTTTACAAAGAGAGACAAACACATGCAGAGACATATACACACACACACATGGACACTCACCATATAACCTTGCTGACAGGATCAGAGGTTTCTTGCAGGACGGACTGTGGGCGGAGCTCCCTTGTCTGCTTATTGGCTGTTATTTACTCCGTGTGTGTGCATAGCACAGAGTAGACGCAGCGCCCAGTGGCGGGCTACATGCTGGGAGGGTGCAGCACGGGAGTGGACTCCTGGCTCTTCCTAAAGCTGATCGCTGCTGCAGGTGTCCGACATACAAGGCGCCAATCAGCAGCGGTCAGCTGCTCTGCGGCGCCCCCCCTTCCCTACCACCTAGTTGTGCCCGGGGCACATGCCCCGTCTGCCCCCCCCTAGCTATGCCCCTGTCAGGCTATTAACTGTTTATTATAGTTTAGTGGGTGTTTCGGAGGTGACAGAGTCCTTTAAGCAAGTCCAACATAGCAGCATTGAAGTCAGTAATGGTTCCAGAGAAGTTACAGAGTAAGTCATAGAAATCTCTGACCAGTGGCAAGAAGGTTCAGGCCTATTACTGACAGCTCCTTCGTTCTTGAAATTGATAGTAATTCTAGATTTCGGACCTCCACATATATTAAACTTACTGTATTGTGATGTTTGTAGACCTAGGCACAAGAGAGAAGTGAAGCTCCTGTTGTACAGGTATAATTTTAGTGGAGAAACACATCTGAATGAGATCACCTTGTAGAGGTAGGCAAACTTACACAATTTGATAAAAATAAAAGTGTAGTAAATCTAGCAATAATGCAACATAAAATGATTTAATGTTTACATATTCTTTATCGCATGGAGAGTTCTCGTGTAACATGGTGTGGATTTTGAATGCTAACATTTTTGGGTTAAAACGTTTTCCAAAAACAGCAAATGTGTTAAAATATATTGTAACCAATTTTTAATCTGTATTAATTGTTATAAAATATATAAAATATGTTATTTTTATAATATAAAACAGTGTAATAACCCATATTGTATGCAGTGAATATTTTTCATATAAAAAAAAAAATTGCTAAATATAAGCTATAATGACTATGAGTATTCAGATTAATGTGTGTTGCAGACAGAGTCTTGTTTCATGCTAGAATTGCGTCTTTATTTCCTGACTAGAGTTATTTTGTGCTGGAGTGGGAAAAATAACACAATGAGTCTCTTATGAAATTCTCTACTCTTCCAGCAAATGCGAGAGGGGAAAATCCCAGGCCGGGTCAGCAGTTCAGTCATTAGAGGAGTTGGGGGATGTTATGACCATAAGATATAGATTTCTGATTTCTATCAACACTTTATACTTTATAGTAACCTTAACTTCTCTGTTATTCTGTGGCTTTTTCCTTACACTAATTATCTGAATGTTTATATATTTTTAAGGAAATGAAATGTAGTTTGTGATGAGATGTTTGATATGTTACATGCCCACAATACATGTTTTTATGTGACTGATATATACCCACAGGTGTTTTTTTTCCCCCTGCTTATTTTCTTTCATGTACAGATGTAATAGAGTCTACTTAAAATCAGTCATATAGGGGCTTGACTTTACCAAATGGAAGCTCACTTACTTGAGGGTATATATCATTATATTTGTCATGGTCAGGCCTCGGGACAGGAACATGGACCCACTGTGTCACTATTAGATTTGGCTAGGGATAAACCAGTGCCTGATTAAAGGATTCAATAATGTTTACCTTAAAATGCCCCTCATGGGGGGTATGGACATTGTAAAGGGAATGCCTAGGCAGCCTCCCCAGAGCAGTCTCTAATAGCAACAGCTGATGGCTTGCAGATGGTATTTCCAAAGTAAGGTAACAAAATCTATAAACGTACTATATGCGTATGTGCAGTGACCGGTGTCCCATTACAATATTCTTCTGTTTCTGATTTACATCATAATTTTGTAACCTGTGGTAGTTTTACTCTAAGATGTACATGCTGGTTTAAGTGGTATATACCTACAAAAACACCATGAGACAAAAATATGTTGCACACTTTATTATCATATAAAAATCAGTCACACAATGGAAAGCGCAGCTTTACCGGGCTGAAAGGAATATGATTGTTCAGTTACATAACAAACTAGTACTAGTCATAGATAAAGTGCATAGTGCATACAATAGGCAGAGCCTCCGTCTGGGGGTGGGTTAATCTCAGCAGAGCAGAAGAACAAATGTGCCTAAGGCACACTGAAACCCAATTTCCCAACTACTATCTAATTCATGATATTAAAATATAACTTTTCTAGATCAGACAAATATCTGTCAGTAGGATTTTTATCTAATACCGTATATGTAGATGTGTCGTCCAAAAGTCTACGGACCATGGAAACATAATCTGTTCGGTTCATGATGACAATATTGCCCCCCTTGTCAGATGGTTTGAATATAATTTCCTCATTTTTGCTAAGTTCATCTAATGCCAATTTTTCTAATTTACTAAGATTGCTTCAGAATTTTTGTTTATGCAATTTAAGTTTGCTTAGGTCAGCACTGACCATTTTTACAAATATGTCAATATGTGGATATTGCGAGATGGGTGGCGTTAGTCGTGACTTGGGCCGTAGTGAGGAGAAAGGGCCTGTAGCCATATCGCCCGCCTATTCGTTCTCGTTGGATAGATCTTCTAATGCGCGAAGAGTAGTGAGTTCGGTGTGGCTTAAAGAGGTAGTGTCACCGGACTTGGTCTTAAAGTATTTATGCAAGGCAAGTTTCCTTGCGAAGAGGTTAATGTCTTTTGTCCAGGTGAATTCATCAAAATTAGGGGTAGGGGTGTATGATAGACCTTTACGCAGGAGTGATTTTTGCTGTAAACTCAGCTGAACATGTGACAGGTTGACTATTTGCATTTCATCTAAAGAGCGATTATCGCTATGCATTATTTGGTCTGACTCCACGGTGCATTGTACAGTCCTAAAAAAAGGAATTGCAGAGAAAGTGTTGGTAGGTGCCGAGGCTATGGGACCCGTATTTCCTACAGTCATAATATTTCTCACGGGACCATCTGTGTTTTTCCCCATAAGAAATGGGGTGTTTGGTATCCCAGTTGTAGATATGTGGGGTGCTGAAGAGGTTAATGAGGTAACTGGCACAGAGATAGTAGTACGTTGTCCATTGTGAACTGGCCATGATAATGATAGGAAGCTTCCACCCACCGGCCCTTAAAAAAGGTATCCCAATTGGACAATATCTAAGAGCGAAAAGTAATTGCTCTGAAGAAACCACCTTTCAATCAGAATGTGACACACTATATAAAAAATTCCTCGCACGTGGATATCCAAAGAAGACTCTGCATAGAGCCTATGCCAGAGCCAGAGCAACATCTAGGGACGACTTACTTCATGGTAGAAAGGAAAATGAGAAATCCAATCATGACAACAGTAAACAATCTCCCCTTATTAGGTGCATAGGGAATTTTGATAACTGTTCCCATCAAATTAAAAACATCCTACAAAAACACTGGTCTATTCTACAGACAGACTCTGATTTATGTGACACAATCTCCAGTGTTCCCAACATCAACTATCGGAGAGGTAAGAACCTTCAAGAATATCTCACACACAGTCATTACTCCAGACCATCTACTTTGCGAAGCAGTTGGCTTCCACCTCCAACACATGGATTCTTTCCGTGTGGTAGATGCTCCTTCTGTCCTTTAATGCCAACGACTAAAACCTAAAACCTTCTCCAGTCCAGTTGATGGTAAGAGTTTTACCATCAAACAATTTATCAATTGCCAAAGTAGTGGCATTGTCTATGCTGCACAATGCCCATGTCCTAAATTATACGTGGGCAAGACTGTTCAACAACTCTGTAGAAGGATCTATAAACATATAAGTACGATCAATACTAAAGAAGATATACCTCTTTCTAAACATATCAGATCCTGTCATCAAGGCAACACTAGTGACCTCAAATTTTGGGGCATTACCCAAGTTAAATTGGGTCCAAGAGCCGGCAATCTGGATAAAAACCTGCTGCAGGAAGAAGCCAAGTGGATTCATAGGTTAAAATCCCTAAGCCCAAATGGGCTAAATGAAGGCTTCACCTTCATAGCCTTCCTATAGTTTCACATTTGATATATAATCAGAATTCCCATCTATACTAGATTCGGATATCTATGCCATTCAATTACTATGAGCTTAATTATATCCTTACTATTATAATGACATGATATCTCTATTTCTATATCTATAAACTACTTGTTATCACCAAATATGTCAATTGGGCGTTTGTTTTTCCTCTTTAATTAAAATTAATATATTCTCCATTAAGATCTGTCTTTTGTTCAATTATTCCCCTCTCCAGTGCCAAACAGGCTGCCCAGGTGGAATACTTTGAATTTTATACATCATCCTATAGCAATATTTGTGCACGATTGGAGCATATACGGGGATACTAATAACCCCAAATGTTGTGCCGTCTACTGAAACTGCCGGACTCTGTCGGGATGGCATCTTATCCTGCATCAGGCAATTTTCTTTCCCGCCATCTTTATACATATATACATACAAATATTGCTTACCTGATCCCTAGTAGAACCTTGCCATTGCTGCAATTTCTAAGTGCCTTTCTAAGTGCCCAGACATGCGCACTTGCCTTTGGAACTGTGAAAATCGGCTAAGTCCAGCCGTGGACAAGGTGCGCATGCACATTCAGCGCACTTGGTTTGGCTTCACACATACCCTCCTGATTGGCTAAGCAGTATGCCAATCTTCTTGTACGGAGGCTTCTTTTCAGATAGTGCCCCGACATGCGCACTTGCTATCTAGACTGCAAATAATTGCCTAAGTCTAGCCATGAACCTGCTGCCATGAAACTGGTCCCACATACATTCTCCGGATTGCTTTAGTCATATGCCAATCTCCCCGTACGGAGGCTCGTCTTTCAGACGGAGATCCTATTGGTTCTCACACAGGTGATTCCTGTGTGACACATATCGGAGTCCTTAAAAGAGGAAAATCTAGAACGCGCGCTCACTAGCCCCGTTTTGATCCCCTGAGGACGCTGTGTCTACAGCGAAACATGTCGGGGGGGCTAATTTAAATTTGAAAACAGCCATGTCCTATTAGCATCTACAGCGCGCATACCAGTCACAATTATTGTATCCACGTAGTTTCAGCAGTCTGCAGCTGCTGTTCTAATACAATCAGACTCATCCACTCAATACTCTATCCTGCAACAGTGCAGATAGAGTCCAGATAGCGTGTGCTAACAAACATTGGCTAGAAATTTAAATTTTTTGTGCTTATCGTGTGTTCCTTCATGGGCATCTTAATAGCAAAATAATAAAAGTTATATTTTAATATCATGAATTAGATAGTAGTTGGGAAATTGGGTTTCATTGTGCCTTAGGCACATTTGTTCTTCTGCATATTAACTATATACCTGCCAACTACTAGGGTCTTTTCAGCATTTCTTATATCAGCAGAGCACACTCTTTATACCAAAGTCTTCTAATTAAGAGAAGCCATGTACCACCTCCGATAAACATTTATCGGAGGTGCCCGAACACAAGTGGCATTATTCTGCCCACCCCATCCTTTCCGGTTACTGCATCCTCCAGTGTCTGACGTCTCAAACGTTATAAAGTAATCACGCGGTCACGTGACATTTTTTGGAATATGCCTGGACACCGTTGCATGGATACAGAATCAGAAGGAGGTGGGAACCTTTCAAGGCAAAATTCAATATATGACTTAGTGGCCGCAAATGAGTAAAAAAGCCTGTTGAGGTCACACATGTATAGAGCCATATATACACTACTATATTGGGGACCAGATTAAACTTTTTTACCATTTGTGGGAAAATGTACAAATAAAAAAATATAAATGAAGTATTGTAAATGTCGTCAATAAATAATATATATAAATGTGCAGTACAAAAAATACAAAAAGTATGAATAATAAGTATAATCAATAATTAGCGCATACATAATATATTCCCTGTCTCTTTCCAGTCAGACAATCCCATACTGTACATTAGTGTTTATAATTGGTAAAGAAATTAAAATAGAATATAAATTATTCCCTGTCTGTATCAAGGCATACAGTCACAGAAATAATAATGTAAGTATGTGAAACACTGAAAATGTCTGAAGGGGAGGCTGTAAAGCCTGAGAATGTACTGTAAAAAGTGAAAAGTGTAATAAACACCTAGTGATGGTAAAAACAATCAACAATTAGACTATATTATTGTGTTCAATAGACAAAAAATAAAAATAAAGAATCAAGATGTGTACAAGGTGAAAAAAAAGTGACAATAAAATGGTAAACAAAGAATGTGACGTGTGAAGTAAAGTGAAAGAAAACAAAAATTAATAATTGTATTGTTTTGTAGATAATTCCATCCCACAGTTCATGAAATGTAGCGTCAAGGAATCTGGAACCCAAATATCAAACTCACCAGACATTAACAGACGACATTAAAACATATCATACGACAGAAATAAATAAAACTGTTTTCTTGCTAACTGTATGCATTACTATTTGAACCCAATAAAAATAAATGTTTTTTTTTAAAAAATGTGCAGAGACATACTGAGGATTAATGGTCAGAGAAATGGAGCGAAACTCAGGGTCTCATTGAGACTCATTGGGCGCATTGTTTTTAAGATCCTGGCCCGACGTGGGCCGTGTACACGAACGCCGATTAACGAGACAGCTCGTTGATCAGCGCTCATTTGCTCCTTTCACAAGGAGCTAGTATGGGGACGAGCGCTCGTTTCTCCCATCGCTCATCTCCATACATTTTTATCGTGTCGGCAGCATATCTCCCTGTTTACACAGGGAGATGTGCTGCCGACAATGATAATAGTTTCGACATTTAAAATTATGCAATCAGCCGATGATTGAGCGTTTGCTCGTTCATCTGCTAATCGTTAACCTGTTTACACAATGCACTTATCGGGAACGAGTGTTCTGTGAACACTCGTTTGCCCAATAATTGGCCAGTGTAAAAGGGCCTTTACTCTCCCACTGGGCAAGATGTCTGGTGATGTCTGCTCCATGTGTTCCAACATTGATGCAATCCATACTCCTAACTGTGAGAAATGTTCGGTCACAGTCATGGTGTAATTTAAAGTGACTTGGGATGGGTATGAGGCTCTAAATTGTGATTTCTTTTTTATCTAATATAATATCCCTCACATGTTCACGTACTATTTCTTTAAATTCTCTGGATGTCAGTTCTATGTATATTTTTGGACAAGAAAAGATAGCATAATAAACAGCTGCTTTAGTTGAATAAGTAATATGTTGCTCAATTACATATTTGTTGTTACTAGTGGAATCCCAAAATTCAGTTTCCCATTCAACATTAGGGCATGCATTATTAATTTTGTGCCAAAAACATGTTTTGGGTCCTAGACCAAATTATCTTTTTTTAGATCTTCTCGCTGTTAGATTTGGATATGGGGATAAATGTTTCTCCAAAAATGGGTTTGACAGTAGTATAGGCCAATATTTTCTTATACATTCCCTTATTTCATCCCATCGCGAATGGTAATTGGTTATGAATCTCACCCTATTATCAGACTCCCTCCGGCTGTTCAGATGTAAAAATTGTTGACGTGGCCCTAGCACAGGCTTTTTTCGATGGATCGATGACTATAACCATGTTTTAGAAAACGTTGTTTGTGATCATTAGCTTATGGCTAAAAATGTTTGTCTATAGAGCAAATTTGTTGCATCTTTAAAAACTGTCCAACAGGCATGGCTTGGATTATCTGCAAATGGGGAGAAGAGTTGGCATGGAAGAGTGATTTTACAGAGGTATCCTTAAGAAATACATTGGCCTGTACATAAACCATTACAATCGGTTTTAAAACTACATCCAAGAAATCCACTTCATTTGCATTCTATTTGTATTTAAGATGGATATTGCAGGTGTTTTCATTGAGAGAAGACATATAAAAACTTTTAGTGGTTCATGTGTTCCCTGCCAGATCATAAAGACATCATCAATGTACCATGTCTGTTGACACAGTCCATTGCGGTATCCTGATTTGATAGAAACAGGTCCTTTTCCTGTAGCTCCAGAAACAAATTAGCATATAATGCAGCTCATGCCGCCCCCATTGTTGTGCCCTGAAGCAGCAGGTAGAAGGACCTGTTGAACACAAAAAAAATGTGGGGAAAAATATATTCTAATGGTTGAACAATGGGGGTGCTAACCATAAAAACATGTCACTTATGCTTGAAAAATATGAAGTAGCTTGTCATCTATCAGTATGTCTGATACCAGTGTAAAGGGATCCTCCTTCACATGTTACAAGTATCATATCCTGGTTTAAATGGATTCCATCAACTTTCTACAATAGATCAGCTGTGTCACGAATAGGTGGTAAGCACTCTACAAGTTTCTTTAATTAGGAATAAATGAATCTACAAATGTTTTTTTGTTAGGCTCCCCTGCCCTTAAATAATTGGTCTACCTGGTGGTACGGTTGAATTCTTGTGGACCTTCAGTAACAGGTATAAAAACACTAAACAGGCCATACTTACTCACAAGGACAGGTACACACACCAATTCCCAGCAGGATGCAGTCATACCACAATGCTACATAGAGGGAGATTTTCCAGGTGCAATATACTGATGAACAGACACTCACACGCCTACTATTCATGAGGGGGATGGCTGCTTAGTATTATCATTGCACACAGATATAGCTTCTATAAGTGTGCCAGTCACACGGTTACATGTAGTGCACCATGCTGGCATACAACCTATTAGTTACACCCATACTAATAGATCAGACGGGCTGCCCAGCACACTTTAAGTGTACCACACAAAGTACGGACACACTATTCTCCCCCAGCTTTACAAGAACTGGCAGCATCCTGAAAATATATCTGTGATAAACTATAAATATCCATGATAAACATGAGATATAAGTTGATATTTTGCCCAAAATACGCAAGCTCCCCCGAGGGACAGTGCAAAGAACTTTTTATATTTTTTAAAGTATGGATTCAGCAATCTTATCTGTAGTTAATGCCTAAGGCTTCATTCACATCTGCGCCAGGGTCCTGATCCGTCTGAATTTTCCGTCAGAACGGGACCCTGACTGACACAAACGGAAGGCATAGGTTTCCGTTTCCATCACCATTGGTTCCGCTATTGATTCCGTCACAACAGAGACAAACGGAAACCATTGGCACCTGATTAGTCACCGGAAACGGAAACCTATGGTATGGTTTGTGTCAGTCAGGGCTCCATTCCTACGGAAAGCTCAGACGGAACGGAGCCCTGAAGCAGATGTAAACTAAGCCTTACCTGTAGTTATTGTGTGGTGTTTATCCAAAAGCTCTTCATATGTATATAAGGTTACCGTACCATAGTTTTCACAAAAACATCATCACATTCCTCTTCATGAAACCAATGAAAGTGTGGGGCACAAAGGGGCACTATTACTATGTAGGGCACTAAGGTGGCACTTTTACAGTGTGGGATAGTGTCTATTTGCCACTACTATTTTTGAGGGCATTATTTGTGTGGCACTATTTTTGCATTACTAAAACACGTAAAGGCGGTAGTAGGATAGGTGGTTTCTGTACAGGGTGAGGATGTTATAAAACATTTATAGATGCAGAAACGAGTCATGGTTGGGAGAAGTCATCATGGTGGTCTGGATCAGATGGAGAGAAAAGGTAAAGTAAATGAGTCCAATTAGAAAAGATGTCACCTGTGAATTACTAGATTTATTGTACCATATTCATTGTACTGTATTCACAGCATAATTATACCCTGCAGAGCACCAGTGTACAACTGGTATGTAACCAATATATGGACACTGTATGGTGATATTATCGGTCATATTGGTCTTTGTGGTATAAACAGTATATGTGTTCATGGTGTGGAGGTATTATTTGGTCCTTGTACAGTAGTATTATTTAGTAAGTGCATGACTTTAATTGAGAGGTAAATTATAATATTCCGCACAAAAGTGTTCATGACGGGGCCAATTATTTTGGGCCAGGGCTGATGCATTTTATTTTTACTTTTTGAGATACAGCTACTCTGTAATCTGTATACAGAGCAGCTGTATCGTGCGCTAACACCTGAATCCGTCAGGTCTGTGGAACTGACGGGTTCAGTGAAAGCGGGTTCTGCGTGCCTCTGACACGCAGGATCCAGCTGTAATCGATCAGATCTAAGTTATGAACTTAGATGTGATCGATAACAGGTGGATCTGACGTTTACAGGATTTAGCGTAAGATACAGCTGCTCTGTATACAAAATGCAGAGTAGCTGTATCCGAAAAAGTAAAAAGAATTTATAATAAAAACTAATTATGAAGTTGCACAAAACACATTGATTGACCTTTTCATTAAAAAAATAAAATAAAAATCAAAGATTTACATAGCCTTTAAGTTTGGGTTAGATTTAAAGGGGTTTTCCGGAAGTAAAAAATTACATTCATTTAAATTAAACAATGAAAAATATATAACTTTACAATGTACTTACGTTTCATCAGATGGCTGTAGCGTCGTATATCCTCTTCTGTCACCGCCCCCTTAGTAATGCAAAATCTGCACTTCCTGTGCAGACCCGTCCATTTGGTCTGCTACCTTACTTCCGGTTTCCGGCTTTCACACTGTACGGTTACGTCACAAATGACGTAACCGTACCACGTGCTTCTTTATCTGATTAGAGCATGCGTGGTTAACACACTCCACCGCGCATGCTCTGTGAAATTTTGTGTCTGCGTCTTCAGCGGCCGTGTATATTACACTGCGCATGCGCAAGGTTGAAGTCGGTGTGTAGCGTTAGTGTCCTAGTGACGTGTAATAAATATTTATTCATCCTCAGTGAGGTCAGTATAAAGTTTTAGGATCAGATTTTAGGTCTTCATTTATATTACATGTGTAACCCCTTATCAATTAGCGACGGCATATGAAGTTGCGGGAATAACGTCCGTTTCGGCCGTCTTCCCGACAGATGCAGGAGCTGTGACAGCTGCTGTCTCGTACAGCAGCTGTCGCAGCTCCTACAGCGGGGACCGATCGCTGTGTCCCCGCTGTTTAACCCCTTAAAAGCCGCGTTCAATAGAGATCGCGGCTTTTTAGGGGTTAAGTTACCATCGCCGGCCTGCTACACGATAGCGGCCGGCGATGGTTACTATGGCAACAGGACACCAAACAATGGCGTCCGGCTATGCCATCGACGGAAGCCTAGTGGGTCCTGACAAAGTCAGGACCCACTATGCTTGCTGTCAGTGAGTAGCTGACAGTTCTAATACACTGCACTACGCATGTAGTGCAGTGTATTAGAATAGCGATCAGGGCTTCCTGCCCTCAAGTCCCCTAGTGGGACAAAGTAATAAAGTAAAAAAAAGATGTGTAGAAATAAGAAAATAAAAGTTTTAAAAGTGAAAAAATCCCCTTTTTTTCCCCTTATCAGTCCTTTATTATTAATAAAAATATATAAATAAATAAACTATACATAATTGGTATCGCCGCGTCTGTAACGGCCTGAACTACAAAATTATTTAGTTATTTATCCCGCGCGGTGAACGCCGTAAAAGAAAATAATAATAAACCGTACCAGAATCACAATTGTTTGGTCACTTCACCTCCCAAAAAATTTATTAAAAATAGATCAAAAAGTCGCATGTACCTAAAAATGGTAATGATTGAAACTACAGTTCGTTACGCAAAAAATAAGTCCTCGCACGGCTTTATTGATGGAAAAATAATAAAGTTCTTGCTCTTAGAATAAGGTAACACAAAAAGTAAATTATTTTTTACAAAACGTATTTTATTGTGCAAACGCCATAAGACATAAAAGAACTATAAACATCTGGTGTCACCGTAAGGCCGGGTTTACACGAGCGTGTGCGTTTCACGCAAGCAAAAAATGCGACGTTTTGCGTGCGCAAAAGGCACTTAACAGCTCCGTGTGTCAGCCCTTTATGATGCGCGGCTGCGTGGTTTTCGCGCAGCCGCCATCATTATGACACTCCGTTTGGATGTTTGTAAACAGAAAAGCACGTGGTGCTTTTCTGTTTTGATTCATCTTTTACAGTGCTGTTGCGCGAATCACGCTTGTCCCACGGAATTGCTTCCGTGCGACATGCGTGGTTTTCACACACCCATTGACTTCAATGGGTGCGTGATGTGCGAACAGCGCACAAATATAGGACGTCGTGCGTTTCACGCAGCGGACATACGCTGCGTGAAAATCACGCACCTGTCTGCACGGCCCCATAGACTAACATAGGTCCCTGCGACGCGCGTTGCACGGACGTATAACTCGTGTAAATGAGCCCTAATTGTATCGCCCCATAGAATAAAGTGAATATGTAATTTATAGTGCACGGTGAACGCTGTAACAAAAATAGAATAAAATAACAATAGTAGAATTGCTGTTTTTTAGTCACCACGCCACTTAAAAATAGAATAAAAACAGATCAAAAAGCCGCATGCACCCCATGAACACTACAATGAATTCCTCAAGGGGTCTAGTTTCCAAAATGGGGTCACCTTTTGGGGGTTTCCACTGTTTTGGTACCACAAGACCTCTTCAGTGATTTCAGCTTGTGCTATCAGTAATAGAATGAGAGCACCAAAATAAAGACTGAGATTGCAGAAGTTAGTAGAGCTGGGTGTAGTAGGCGGAGCAAGTGCACTGCTGCATGCACAGTGCATGCTGGGACGACTAGAGCAGTGCATGCAGGGAGGAGAAAGGAGAAACACAGGAAGAGAAGAGGAATGAACTTACTGAGCAAAACAAACCTCTCAAGGTAAACAATAGGGAGTAGTGTTACTAAAACCATTTATTATCAAGAAAAAGCTAGTCAGAGTGCACTAATATATTAATAGAGGAACGTTGCATTGATTTGAAAAAAAAAAAAAGGATTGGAAAACCCCTTTAATTTCGTCTGAATAAATTAGTCGCAAATCGAAAATGCCATGATTGCCCCGAAAACTCGTGTCTGACTCTCTGATGTGTTCTCTGATGTGTTCTAGGACTGTATCCAAGTTAAATACAACCCCTTGCAAAAATTTGTCAGTTTGGCACCATCCTTGTGCTGTAAAGTGCTATGGGTAGGTAATTAAGAATATAATTGTGATATTTTTTATGTGATATAGGAGTTGTGTGCTTATTGCAGGAGTGGCACTTGAGCCATATGGTAAAACCCCATTTTCATTACTTAATAGTGTTGGTTCCTCACTTTTTTATATATCTACTACCCGTTCAATGTACATTGCTAAGTGTTTCTTGATGTTGGTTTAACTATTGTAACACTATTTAGCCAACTTGATAATGCCATTTTTGCTTATTCCTTTGCTTATTATATGCACTATGGGTTTGTTATGTAACTGATAAATCTCATGCCTTTGACCCCGGTGATGGCGCCCTTTCCATTGTGTGACTCATTTTTTATCTGTTTTGTATGTAGTTAAAAATAAAATCTGCAAAATATATTTTTTCTATTATTGCCATTTTTTGTGTCATGGTATTTTTGTAGGTATATAGGTTAGTGAACTACACCATTGGATTATTATTTGTATGTTGGCATACATTGGATGCTGTTATGGATGTTATATACAACTGCATACATGATATATATGCCTTCTGCTATACAAATTTTCTACAAGTACATAACTTTACTAATAAAGGTTTCTTCTTTTTGTTCACAGATGATCAAATCTGAAAAAATTCTCATTCCTATTCATTCTCTAAGGTCAAATTTTACTTTTTAGCTCCAGATCTAAAGCAAACTGGAGCCCTAGTCTTACAAACTATTAAAATTACAAAGTTCACATGACGTTTTTGCCCTAATTTTAGCGTATACATCGGGAAAGCTCCTGACGTTCATGCTAAACGTGTATATAGGGCTCCAAAAGCCCGACCAAGACCAGCTGTGTATCTTTTAGGCTGGGTTCACACGAGCACATTAACGTCCGTAATGGACGGACGTATTCCGGCCAGAAGTCCCGGACCGAACTCAGTGCAGGGAGCCGGGCTCCTAACATCATAGTTATGTACGATGCTAGGAGTCCCTGCCTCTCCGTGGAACTACTGTCCCGTACTAAAAACATGATTACAGTACGGGACAGTTGTCCTGCAGAGAGGCCGGGACTCCTAGTGTCGTACATAACTATGATGCTAGGAGCCCGGCTCCCTGCACCGAGTTCGGTCCAGGACTTCCGGCCGAAATACGTCCGTCCATTACGGACGTTAATGTGCTCGTGTGAACGCAGCCTAAGGCCTCTGTCAGGCTGGTATTTGTCAGTATACTTTTTTTTTGAAGGATGGAATAGCGTAGTAGACTATGCTTATTATTCGCGAGGGATCCCCCAAAAAAACATATACTATGCGGTATATGCTTTTTTTTTTAGCATGGGAGGCTATGGGTGACATGTGCCACTGTATGGTATACGGTACAGGCATTTGTTAAAAGTGTATGTCATGGGCTTTGTAATAGCCTTTCATAATGTAAATGTTAAACGGATGCCATTATAGTCTATGGGGACAGATGCCACTGTTGGCATCCATCACAGCCTAGATTTAACGTATACGTCAGGAGCTTTTTCCCGCCCTATAGGTAAAACGTAGGCAAAAATGTAATGTGAACTTAATCGGCAAAATAAATCTGTCCGCTGTTTCATTTACTTCTTATAATTATAGCTGCCATCAGGACAATCTGCTCGGCAGTGGATTTCATAATTTACTGTAGATACTCATAGTTTGATAAACCCTTAACACATTGCCAGTAAAACATTGTTACACCAGTTCCAGTGTGTATGAAATTCAAATACAAATGTCCTTCACATAATTAAACATTTGCTAAAATCTGGGTAAAAACTGGCAAGATACAAATTATATGTCTCTTGACTTCATATTATAATCCTATGATCCACTGTTTTCTATCTTGACTCTCCACCTCCTTCATAGTGGCCAAATATGATAAGTTATTTGACAACTACAAAGTTAAGTTTAGCTTCTGCTTCCGATATTGCCCTACATTCGCCAAGTCTTAAGCATAGCTAAAGCCGATATCTTGTTCAGACAACCGATTTACATATGCCCTATTGGGGCTTTTGACAACATAGAGAGGGGTCCCTGACTCAGGACCTCTCTTTATAAGCCAAAGCCACCATCCATTACATGATTGGATATTGCTTTGAATGGCCATGCAATACTGTATTTCCCCTGTAGCGGTCACTATGTATGGCCAGGTGAACTTTGTAGAGAACTTAAAAGTTAATGAGCTTTGAACTGTGTGGCTTCTATGTAGACAATTTGTATTTATGAAGTATCTTCAGTGATATCATAAGCTACACATGTCCATGCAGACAATGGTAATACTCATCTTTATGACAGCAAACACACGTGTGAATGATGTTATGTAGACATCAAGTTTTACAGTCATATTGGTGTTTTCATTGCAGTCTGTGCCCCATTTGGCTTACAATAGGTCCTGAAAATCTTTTGGTTTACTATGGTAACATAGAGGATTATAAGCTGACTATGTCATTTGCTCAGGATTTTATCATAAACTACAATGTTCTGATTTGACTAAATTGAGGAGACAATTTATATAAAACAGCCTCTTTTCAAATCTTGAAAAAGTCTTCTTAATTCATTATCTAGAAGTTAAATCAGAATGTTTAACTATATTCAATTTGGTAAATTCTATGAAAATCAATGTTTTATTCTACTTTTAAATACCAGTCAAAAGGCAAACTGGAAACTCAGTCATAATGCCCCTTTAGTGACACCCATACAGTTTAATAATAATATTTAATAATATAAACCCTTCAAGGACACAGTATTTTGTCCTCTAATTGTGCCCACACAGTATTATGCCCCCTAAGTGCCACACACAGTATATTGCCCCCTGTAGTACCCCTACACAGTATAATGTCCGCTTAGAGGCCCCCACACAGTATAATGCCCCCCTCCTCTGGCTGTCACACACAGCCCCCCTTGTAGATCGTGCCCCCCAGTAGATTGTGCCATACAGCCTTCGTGTAGACAGTGCCGTACATCCCCCACCTCCCCCTTGTAGACAGTGCCATACATCCCCCCACCTCCCTCTTATAGACAATGCCCCCAATCAAAAAAATTTTACTCACCTAGGACCCGTTCCCATGACGAACTGAGCTACTCCACGACGGGATCCTTGCATAGGCTGGCGTGATCCTGTAGCCTAGTACAGAGTTTCCCAACCTTTTTGGACTTGAGGCACCACTGGAAAAATAAAATGTCCTCAGGGCACGACTACCAAAAATTGTTTCGAGAAAGACAGAAAACGGCCAAAAACAAGCACTACACTCGTAGGGTATGTTCACACAGCATTTTTTGTAAGGCAAAAAAAATCTGCCTCAAAATTCCTTCAGTAATTTTGAAACAGATTTTAAATTGACAGCGTTGTTTGACCTGTTTTTTTTGCGTTTTTTTTAAGCCGTTGAAGCTAATGCAAAAGATGCAGGCAAAAAAGCTCCAAACGAGAGCCGCAGGTTTTTTCTGCCTGCTATTAATTTTAATTGGAGCTCAGAGGTGGAAACCACTTGAAGACTATCAGTCCCCCCACTCACAGTAAAATAACCATCAGCCTGCCACTCAGATTCCCCCTGTAGATAGTGCCGCACAGCCCCCTTGTATGTAGTGTCGCACAGCCCCCTTTAGATAGTGCCACTCAGCCCCTTGTAGGTAGTGCCACACAGCTCCCTTGCAGGTAGTGCCACACAGCTCCCTTGCAGGTAGTGCCACACAGCCCCCTTGCAGGTAGTGCCACACAGCCCCCTTGTAGGTAGTGCCACACAGCCCCCTTGTAGGTAGTGCCACACAGCCCTCTTGTAGCTAGTGCCACTAGCCCCCTTGTAGAAAACACTGAGAACAAAGGAGTCATAAACTATTGGGATAAAGTTTGCCAGTGGCATAGAAAAATAAACTTTATTAGGACAATACAAATTACATATAATTTCAAATTTAGATCCAAGACCTGTACACCTCCCAAGTGGCATGAAAGAACATAGAGGAACCACTTCTTATAAATGCAGCTACTGGAAGAAAAGGGTCTTTCTAACAAATAATAACATATCAGCTAAGGCTAAGGCAGAAATTAACAATAGAGGCAAATAACAATAGAGGCAAAAAAACAGAATATGTAGTTTAGGTAAATTGCATCATATATACAGCCAGACTCATAGTAACATTCTAGGTAAATAATTGTAAGCTGGACTATAGTGGTGACCAAAAGAGTACTTCCATACGCCCACATAGAGCAAGACGAGTCTTCCCAGCAGGTATAGCCACAAGAGAAAAAGGCAACTAAAAGATATAGGGCACAGCATAAACCGTTACTAACCCATATAGTTCCTGTAGTTCAGTGACTTCCCGAGTACGGAGAGACCCCGACGCGCGTTTCGCGTGGATGGCTTTTTCAAGGTAGTGCCTTGTAGGTAGTGCCACACAGCCCTCTTGTAGCTAGTGCCACACAGCCCCTTGTAGGTAATGCCACACAGCTCCCTTGTAGGTAGTGCCACACAGTCCCCTTGTAGGTAGTGCCACAGAGCCCCCTTGTAGGTAGTGCCACACAGCCCCTTGTAGGTGGTGCCACACAGCTCCTTGTAGGTGGTGCCACAAAGCCCCCTTGTAGGTATTTCCACAAAGTCCCCTTGTAGGTAGTGCCACACCACACAGTACACTATAGGTAGTGCCACTCCACACAGCCCCCTTGTAGGTAGTGCCACACAGCCCCCTGGTGGGTAGTGCCACACAGACCCTTGTAGGTAGTGCCACACAGCCCTCTTGTAGGTAGTGCCACACAGCCCCTGTCCCGAGGAGGGTGTGGACACACTGGGCCATACCGCGTAGCGGCATGGCAGCTGGAGAAACAGGTATGCTACAGAGTCTATAGTCCAGAAAGGGTACCTGAGGCAATGTAGACAGTAGCAAGGCAGGCTCGGCTGGGACCAGGCAGAGGGTAGACGTCAGGCGTGGAGTAGTAGAACAGGCGTGGAGATGCAGCAAACACATCCACAGCTCAGCACTGCAGTAGACCAGGATGGTACTGGATAGCACGGTGTAAAGGATCTGGCAGACACAACTTCTGTGTCGACGCCCGTGGTTAATCAGTCTGCACCTGCTCCTAGGTCTGATAGAGTGACTCGATCTGCTACCACTCAGGCTAGTAGGCTCAGGAGTGGGAGAACCTATCACAACCTGGCCAGATGGTTCTAGCTCCCGCCCTCGGCCTATTTATACCTTCATTTCCTGCTTGTCTTTGCCTGTGATTCTTTCCTGTTTCCTGGCTCTGCTGCTCCTGCTATTATTATTGACCTTGCTTCATTTTGACCCTGACTTTACTGACTACGCTCCTGCTCTGCGTTTGGTACCTCGTACACTCCTGGTTTGACTCGGCTCGTTCACTACTCCTGTTGCTCACGATATTGCCATGGGCAACTGCCCCATTTCCCTTAGCTTCTGTGTACTCTTGTCTGTTGTACACATATTGAGCGTAGGGACCGTCGCCCAGTTGTACGCCGTCGCCTAGGACGGGCCGTGCAAGTAGGCAGGGACTGAGTGGCGGGTAGATTAGGGCTCACCTGTCTGTCTCCCTACCCCATCATTACATAATCACAGGCCAAGACAAGCAGGAAATTAAGGTATAAATAGGCCGAGGGCCGGAGCTAGAACCGTCTGGCCAGGTTGTGATAGGTTCTCCCACTCCTGAGCCTACCAGCCTGAGTGGTAGCAGATCGAGTCACTCTATCAGACCTAGGAGCAGGTGCAGACTGATTAACCACGGGCGTCGACACAGAAGTTGTGTCTGGCAGATCCTTTACACACGGGTAACAGGATAGAGGTACGGGGAACACTGGGAAGCTGGAAGACACTTAGGAGACCATTTGCAAGACAGACTTTGGGAAACAACAACAACAACAACGCTCAGGCAAGGATAAGAAGGGCGGAGACCTTCTTATAGTCCTGGAATTCATGAGTTGATGATGATGATGATTTTCATGTGCGTGCGCTGGCCCTTTAAGAGCGGGCACGAGCGCACGCGTGCACCCTCCGGGAGACAGGCCCGAAACACGGAAGTGAGTGCTGGCGCCTCACAGGGGAGCGAAGCAGCACAGCAGCAGGACGTCCATGGCCGCAGTCGTCGAGGGGTAAGTTAGAACGACAGACCGCGGGCATAGACGTTACAGCCCCCTTGTAGGTAATGTCACACATCCCACTTGTAGGTAGTGCTACACAGCCCCCTTGTAGATAGCACCAACCCCTTCCAGTAGATAGCGCCACTGTAGCTCCCTGTAGGAGAGGAATCCCCCTGTGGCCGGGGATTCCGCTCATAGAGCGCTCCGCTTGATGTCTCTGTCCATACATGAACAGTGACGTCAGGGGCAACTCCTGAAGTGAAATCCCCATCCACAGCGTTACTGATGCTGTGACTGGGGATTCCACTCCAGGAGAAGCCCCTGTCGTCTGTGTCGATTTATGGACAGAGACGTCACTGGCTTCTCCTGGAGTGGAATCCCCAGTCACAGCGCCGGGGATTCCACTCCAGGAGAAGCCCCAGACATCTCTGTCCATTTATGGACAGAGACATCAAGCGGAGCGCTAGCAGTAGCTGTAGCAGCCACGGGCGCCCTGATGCCTGGTGTCGCCACTAGTATCCACTATGGCGGCTACAGCGGTAGCGACGCCACTGAGTGAAGAAGCGCCCGGGCGGAAATCGGCTGCTGAGTCGCCGGGCCCGGGGGCTTCTAAAACCAGCAGGTGAAGGGAGCCAGCGCAGCACCCACCTTCCACCTGCTGGAGTGATGCGCCCTGTGCAATGGCACAGGTCACACAGCCCTAAGGCCGGCCCTGTACACAGTATATTTACACAGCGGTACCATATCAGCAGGCAAAGAAATGTCAAGTCAATCCGGGTCGTACACAGTAGCAATAAGGCAGAATGCAAAGAGGGGTAAATGGGAATACTCACAAGCACAGAGCAAAGGAAGAAAAGTAATAACTGGCAAGGGACACAGAGGCAGGAGGGTTTACATAGAAACAATATAATTGATTGATTTAGAGACTAGAAGAGACTGAGTAGAAACAGCTCCCAGACTTCACCCTCACCTACCTTTCTGTCTAGCTTCAAAAGCAGAAAACGTGACATAGGTTTGTCGAATGCGTGACGTAGGTTCGTTCTCCTGAACATTACCTGCCTGACTGCATTGTGCCAACAGTAATGTTTGGTGCAGGAGGGAATAATGCTATGGGGTTATTTTTCAGGGATTGGCCTAGGCCCCTTAGTTCCAGTAAAGGGAAATCTCAATGCTTCAGTATACCAAGGCATTTTGGACAATTGTAGCTTCCAATTTTGTGGGAACAGTTTGGGGAAGGCCCTTTTCTGTTTCAGCATGACTGTGCCCCAATATACAAGGTCCATAAAGACATGGTTGGGTGAGTTTGGTGTGCAAGAACAACTGCCCTGCACAGAGTCCTGACCTTAACATAGAACATGGGGAGAGAACCTCCAGCTCACCTGACACACTCCAGTGTGTCGTAGTTGGCGCCCGGATCCTCGTGTCGGCACACGGATAACAACAAGAAGAAGGAAGGGAGGTAGGATCCAGCGCTGAGTAGCTTTAAAATGGAAGATTTTCCAAGTTTAATTAGTTGGATTAAAAGAAGAAAGTCCAGTAGTATTGGTCCTGGGTGTGTATGAAGTGGAGGGGTAGTTTCCTCTGGGCCTACGTGTTTCGGACGACTGCCGCGTCCTTAAACTTGGCTGTGGTAGATTTCAAACAAGCGCGCCACCAGATTTATACTTCCTTGGTAGAACAGCTGATTCTTGGTGCTGATTGCGTGTCATGTCATGACTACTCCTTGGAACGCAAGCACCGGAAGTAAGTGTCAGGTAACCGTGACTCCGTGATGTTTGATTTCTTTATTTCGTTTTTTATTTTTTATATATATGTTAAGCAGGATTATTTCGACATATTATTTTTGTGTTTCATTGATAAACTTATATATGATGTGAAGATCATATCAAAATTGCTTATTTATAAGCTTATTGTTTTTATTGCGTTTCAGGGCTCGTCTTGGAACATGAAGCAGGAGACAGTAGTCAGGCCGGCCGCATCTTTGAATCGATCCTGCTAGAACGAAAAAATGAAAAATTAAACTATGGCGCCTTCCGCTGCTGGTAAGTACTTGTGTCAAAACCCAGTTTTGATATTATATCCATGTTGATAATGAGATGTTGCATATTGGCGTTAGTTTAGAGGGAAAAAAATCAAAGGAATTATTACGTATTACCATTAATTTTAAAAAGGAAAATCTATTGAGTTGTACTACTATTGGTAGAAATAGTTAGTCCTAGATATTACTTTAGTCCTTCTGACTTTTTTGGTTAATTGTGTACAGCTGTTGTACCATATGTCATATATTATTTTAAATTGTTAATTCATTTGCTATGATTTTTATGACATATATGGTAATCAGGACGTATGGGCAAGGCGCTTGTGGTATTTGCGAGGATAAATTGTAGGAAAGTGTGGAATGGACCGCAACTTTGGCTAGTGAGGTTAGGAAAAGTACTTGTATTAAAACCAAACCAAACAAAAACAAGCAAGGGCTGTGTGATGTGAGGGTTACTATGTACAATGCAATTAACAAATATTATGCATGTACATATTAGGAATGTTGTAACATATAACGAGGTTATGTGTATACCTTGGGGGTATACCTTGAGGAAACTTAACACATGGTATCTTGATATGTGCTATGCAATGTTAAAACTGTGTATTATGTTGGAGTGCTATTGGTTTAGTTGTTATTGTTTTTTAATTTTTTAATTATTATATTTGTGAATTAATAGAGGTACATTAGTTCTTTCTTTAAATTCAGACCTTCTGGATATCTTGTATTTAGTCTGTAAATCCAATAGGCTTCTCTTAGATGCGTTTTGTGTTTGATGTCGCCACCTCGTTTGGATGGGTGGATCTTTTCAATGGCATAGCAACGAAAGGTTTAGGCAAGTTTAAGGACGCGGCAGTCGTCCGAAACGCGTAGGCCCAGAGGATACTACCCCTCCACTTCATACACACCCAGGACCAATACTACTGGACTTTCTTCTTTTAATCCAACTAATTAAACTTGGAAAATCTTCCATTTTAAAGCTACTCAGCGCTGGATCCTACCTCCCTTCCTTCTTCTTGTTGTTATCCGTGTGCCGACACGAGGATCCGGGCGCCAACTACGACACACTGGAGTGTGTCAGGTGAGCTGGAGGTTCTCTCCCCATGTTCTATTTTTTGCAAAATTTCGGCAAAGTGTTTTCCTCACGAGCTCCCAATGTGAAATTGCACTATAAATAATACCAGTGAGTCCTACCACACAGTTAACCTTGCATGACTATTTATACCTAAATGTGTGTATTAAGTGAAGCTATACCGGACTATTTGAAAAAACGGACCACAACCAATTAAGAAACGATATTCTTGGATATACTACATTTATTAATCAAAAACAAGTTGGCTTCATCTATACCATAATTGATTTTAACGCAATTCACCCTGCACTTTTACCTTGAGGAATTACTTACAACATCAAACTATTTCAAAGTGAGAACATGACACAAGATACTCAGTATACTCGCATTGAACTAGCTGAGAAAGTATTTGGACATCATGATAACCTCACAGAAAATAACGAGGATATGGAGGAATTATTCCACATGCTAGAAAAACACTTAGCCCAACAAGCTAAAATTTGGTGGGACCTGACCACCTTAAAAAACTATATTGCAAAAAATATGATCCCCAGGGGCTTACGGCTCAGAAAGACACCTAGCTTCATATATACAGATGAGTTCCAAAACAAATGGAACCAGATCCTTTCAACATGCTCTATCAGCCTGATGAAATTAATAACCGAACAAGAAGAAGAAAAACTAAAAGAACTAGATACTCAAATATCAAATACAAAGAAATCACTGGAAACATTTGCTAACTCACCTACATATGCTCTCCTCCACACCCGGACGTCAGTAGCCATCGATAAGCTCGACCATGCTATTGCAGAAATAAAAAAAAGCAAATTTCAACGGGACACAAAAGACTACACCTGTAATGAAGTATATAATTGGAGTCAAAAAACAAGAAATTACATCAGACCGAGACCTATTCTCAAAAAAAGAAATCAATCGTATAGACAATATAGAGATCTCCCAAATAGAGTCAGCTTCAGCTCGACCGAACCAGACTCTGCTGACGGTATATCAGAAGATGACAATAACATAACTTGTCCCCGTTCTAACCAGAGATCACAAAACACACCATACCTTTCAAAAAACGGGGAAGGAGGGGTGGTAGGAAACACAAGCCGTACAAACCAAGAACAATATCGCCGCCTCCGCCCAAGAAAATACCAACAATACCGATAACCAACGTTACCAATTTATCCTCCACCTCTTTAACTCCAGATCAAAATGAAGTACTAACACTAGGTCTCAATTTCGCCCACAAAAAAAACTTCAACTTTTTTAATACTATATTAGATATCAATAAATTCATTCGTAATTTAACTGTCAAAAAACATTTTCTTCAAAGCGAAACAAGTCATGACGATACTCCAACAGAGACACCATCTACAATCATGCCAATGGAAGAGACAAGATCTAAAATAACGTCAGTATCTACATCAGCAGAATTTACATTTGAAGAACTGTCAACTATGGTATGCCTAGACCATCTACGAAGTGAAACTCCCAACCAAACAGTCACGACAGCTCACAAATTCACAACATCAAATCCGAAATTTTATCCCACCAGTGCACGCACGGATTCAATGGATCGTTTTCAAACTGTCATAGAAAAAGAACTGCACAATCTTGCTGACAGCCTCAAAAACCAACGCCCTAAAACGAATATGTCAAACAAACTTAACCAAGCAGTAAAATCATTGCATGACCATAAAGATTTAACCATTAAAATGTCAGACAAAGGTGGTAACGTCACGGTGATGAATAAGAAAGATTACGAACAATCAATCATCAACATGTTATCCGACGAAACCACCTATAAAAATCTGGATAGAAATCCAGTTGATATGATTAAACGTCAGATGAAGAAATTATTGGACGACGGGCAACAAGGAGGCTTCATTACCCAGAAACAAAAAGAGTTCATCTACATTGAACATCCTATTACCCCAATAATTCATGCGCTTCCAAAAACTCACAAACAAACAGTGCCTCCACCAATGAGACCAATTGTCTCTGGTATCGGATCAATCCTTGAAAGGCTGTCAGAATGGCTGGATATACTATTACAGCCTCTAGCACAAAAAACACCTGGCTTTTTAAAAGACACCAAACATGTTCTTAATCTAATGCACAATAAATGCTGGGAAAAGAATTTCACTTGGCTCACATGTGATGTTGTATCATTATATACATCAATCCCACATGAAATAGCCTATACTGCTCTTGAATACCATCTGTCAAAACATAGTACTTACGAAAAAAAAATTCAATCGTTTATTCTAGAAGTACTCATGTTTCTATTAACCAATAATTATTTCCAATTTGATACCAAATATTATTTACAACTCAAAGGCGTATCAATGGGAGCCAAATTTTCCCCATCAGTAGCCAACTTGGTAATGTCATGGTGGGAACAATTCCATATTTTTTCTTCCGACAATATATACAGTAACTGCATAGAATGGTATGGAAGATATATTGATGACATTTTGATTATATGGAAAGGGAATATTGACATCATCCCCAATTTCGTGGAAGCTCTAAATGACAACGAGTGCAACCTCAAATTCACTTATCACCATGATACCTCACATATCATATTTCTAGATTTAGAATTAAAAGGCAATAAAGGTCAAGTTATATCCACCAAAACCCATCGAAAACCAACAGCTTCAAACAACATACTTCATGCGAAAAGTGACCATACAAAACATACCATCAAAGCCATACCTCTGGGAGAAATGCATCGTGCAAAAAGAAACTGTACCTCCCAGAACCAATTTGAGATAGAACAAAAACAAATAAGTATGAGACTTCAAGAAAGAGGCTACCCAAAATGGTCACTAAGCAGAGCCTGCAATATCATGACCAAGAAACCCAGAAACCAACTTCTCGGTCACCACAAAATCACTGATGATAAAAAACAAGATCTACAACCGGTTGTCAATCAGCCCACACTGATTTTGCAACAAAGCAACCAATTCACAAAAATCAAAAATATAGTCAATAACTACCTACCTATTCTCATGGAAGATGACACCATGTGGACAATCCTGTCTGGAGGTTGTAGAATAGTGGCCAAAAAAGCCCCGTCCTTGGGCAACACTCTATCTCCATCCTTGTTTACATCTAACGAAAATACAACAACATGGTTAGAAACCAAAGGCTTCTATAGATGTGGCCACCATCCGTGCAAAGTCTGTTCTCACGCATATCCAACAAAAAAATTCAGTAATTCTACACAAACAGAGATTTTCAACATCCAAAATTATATTAATTGTAACTCTACTTCAGTTATCTACCTAATTGAGTGTACAGAATGTCACTTAAAATATGTAGGCTGCACAAATCGGAAATTCAAGATAAGAATCTTAGAACACCTCAGCTACATAAGGAATCCGAACATTCTCAATATATCCAATGCATCTAAACATTTTATTTCTCACCACAATAGAAATACCAAAACATTTCGTTGCTATGCCATTGAAAAGATCCACCCATCCAAACGAGGTGGCGACATCAAACACAAAACGTATCTAAGAGAAGCCTATTGGATTTACAGACTAAATACAAGATATCCAGAAGGTCTGAATTTAAAGAAAGAACTAATGTACCTCTATTAATTCACAAATATAATAATTAAAAAATTAAAAAACAATAACAACTAAACCAATAGCACTCCAACATAATACACAGTTTTAACATTGCATAGCAGATATCAAGATACCATGTGTTAAGTTTCCTCAAGGTATACCCCCAAGGTATACACATAACCTCGTTATATGTTACAACATTCCTAATATGTACATGCATAATATTTGTTAATTGCATTGTACATAGTAACCCTCACATCACACAGCCCTTGCTTGTTTTTGTTTGGTTTGGTTTTAATACAAGTACTTTTCCTAACCTCACTAGCCAAAGTTGCGGTCCATTCCACACTTTCCTACAATTTATCCTCGCAAATACCACAAGCGCCTTGCCCATACGTCCTGATTACCATATATGTCATAAAAATCATAGCAAATGAATTAACAATTTAAAATAATATATGACATATGGTACAACAGCTGTACACAATTAACCAAAAAAGTCAGAAGGACTAAAGTAATATCTAGGACTAACTATTTCTACCAATAGTAGTAGTACAACTCAATAGATTTTCCTTTTTAAAATTAATGGTAATACGTAATAATTCCTTTGATTTTTTTCCCTCTAAACTAACGCCAATATGCAACATCTCATTATCAACATGGATATAATATCAAAACTGGGTTTTGACACAAGTACTTACCAGCAGCGGAAGGCGCCATAGTTTCATTTTTCATTTTTTCGTTCTAGCAGGATCGATGCAAAGATGCGGCCGGCCTGACTACTGTCTCCCGCTTCATGTTCCAAGACGAGCCCTGAAACGCAATAAAAACAATAAGCTTATAAATAAGCAATTTTGATATGATCTTCACATCATATATAAGTTTATCAATGAAACACAAAAATAATATGTCGAAATAATCCTGCTTAACATATATATAAAAAATAAAAAACGAAATAAAGAAATCAAACATCACGGAGTCACGGTTACCTGACACTTACTTCCGGTGCTTGCGTTCCAAGGAGTAGTCATGACATGACACGCAATCAGCACCAAGAATCAGCTGTTCTACCAAGGAAGTATAAATCTGGTGGCGCGCTTGTTTGAAATCTACCACAGCCAAGTTTAAGGACGCGGCAGTCGTCCGAAACGCGTAGGCCCAGAGGAAACTACCCCTCCACTTCATACACACCCAGGACCAATACTACTGGACTTTCTTCTTTTAATCCAACTAATTAAACTTGGAAAATCTTCCATTTTAAAGCTACTCAGCGCTGGATCCTACCTCCCTTCCTTCTTCTTCCTGACCTTAACCTTAAGGCTGGGTTCACACAAGCATGTTACGTCCGTAATGGACGGAACGTATTTCGGCCGCAAGTCCCGGACCGAACACACTGCAGGGAGCCGGGCTCCTAGCATCATAGTTATGTACGATGCTAGGAGTCCCTGCCTCGCTGCAGGACCACTGTCCTGTACTGTAATCATGTTTTCAGTACGGGACAGTAGTTCCACGGAGAGGCAGGGAATCTTAGCGTCGTACATAACTATGATGCTAGGAGCCTGGCTCCCTGCAGTGTGTTCGGTCCGGGACTTGCGGCCGAAATACGTTCCGTCCATTACGGACGTAATATGCTCGTGTGAACCCAGCCTTAGGATGAACTAGAACGGAGATTACAAACCAGGCCTTCTCCTCCAACATCAGTGTATGACCTAACAGATGCTCTTCTAGATGAATGGGCAAAACATCCCACAGACACATTACAAAATCTTGTAGAAAGCCTTCCCAGAAACGTTGAACATTCAACGTTTAAACCGTTAAAACTAAGGCTAAAATGCTGCAAAGAGGGGACCAGCTTCATATTTAGAATTGGATGTTATAAAAACTGTAGTTGTATGGTGTAGGTGTCCTAATGCTTTTATCCATATAGTGTAATATAAATATGTAATGCAAATTTTCACTTTTTTTTACCAGATAGATTTTTCTTCATACCCGAACTGACAAAGGAGAAGTGAAAAGGTTCACTTAGAACACAGCACAGAAAAAATTGAAAGGCATTAAATTATAATGAGAGATAATTCCTTCTGCCCAGTCATCTAATTATTTGAGATACACAAGCCTTGTCTTCGTTCACCCAGCGAATATAATTATTGCATTAAGTATTTCAATTCGGTTTGTTTTGGCTAAGAACAATCATTTAAATGCCTAATGCAATAAAGAATTAGCATTTTTAGCCTGCAAAACTAAGACATCAGCATGATATAATTGCCATTATAATGATCTATAATATAACACAATTCATGATAGTTACACAAACAGAACTTAAACATGTATGCAATTCTGCAACGAGAAGAACAAAAGTTTTATAAAGGATGTCTGATCTTGTTGAATGTCAGGCCTCTGTTTACATATACTCAGTGCCAAATTCTTATATAAAGATTTTGGCTACGGTTGATTTATTTATAGGAAAGAAATGGCTCATGATTATTAATGGACACTTAGGGTACGTCCACACAGAGTATTTTGCAGGCTGCAAAATCTGCCTCAAAATTCCTTCAGGAATTTTGAGGCAGATTTTGACCTGCCTGCACTTTCTTTGCCGCAGTTTGTGAAGCATTTTTTTGCAGCGTATTTAGTTTTTTTTTTTTTTCCTGTGAGCGTTTTATTCCACTGCATTTTTGGGCGCGGTTTCTGATGTGGTTTCCACGTAAAAACCAGCGCCAAAAAAACTCTGTGTGAACTAGCCTTTACACCGTTTTATCTTCTAGGTGGGGATTGAGGTCTGGGTTTCTTTCCAACTTCTTTTAAAAAATAAATAAATCCCAATTCATTTGGTAGGGTAAATTATCACTCTAGTTTTACAAAACTCTGACATGTCATAATGATTGCTGCATTAAAAGGGTACAACTGTTGATTGACGTCACATGGCTAATTCTTGGAGAAGCGAGGATTGCAGTATTAATGTTCTATCTACAAAGGCGATCATAGACGAAGGGGGAAATCCCTTTGCTAAGCGCTTCTGCCCTTTCATTCCAGCAATTGGTAGAGGCATTGGCTTCCAGACTCCCACGTCAAAGCTAAGGAAATATCAGAAGTTTTGTCAACCAATAATTGTATGCTGTAAAAGCACCGAATATCTAAAAAGTGGGAAAGTGCAACAAAAAAAAAACATACGAAAGGGAAGTGGTAATTTGAAGTCAAGGTGACATCCTTCGCCATAACTACTGATAAAATGACAGTAGCAGCTTTTTGCCATTATCGCAATTTTCACAGAATTATAATGTAAGGGCTGAATAAATATTATGAATAGTAACTGGAGGGTCACTAACATCCTCATTGGAGCACTGTCTTTTACAGCTGCTCTGTATAGAGAGAATAGAACAGCTGTATCTCCAAAAGTAAAACTAATTTTTAAAAAAGACTAATAACAAAGGTAGATTAAACACACTGACTAATCTATTTATAAAAAAAAAATTACCTCAAAAGGTGTCCATAGCCTTTAAGTACAACTGGTATCCCTGGATAGGATGGTAAAAGGGTTAAAGGAAGTGGTCCACGACAGGAAAATGCACTAACATTGTAATTTGATTTACTCTTAATAGGCCTAAAATTATTTATATGGGTCAGAGCGTTGTTTTTATTATACAGAAATTCAAATCCTCAGCTTTCCTCCACACAGTCATAGAGCCAGATGATTAAATTCTGGCTACCTGCAGCCACCACTAGGGGCAGTACACTTCATAGGAATTTATATAGCTCACATTGACATCTATAATAAATACAGATGCAGTAAGCTCCCCCTAGTGGCTGATGATACTAGGAAACCCCTCCCAAAGTGCCCCCTACAGAGGGTGCTCGCATTGATTTTCCAGGTCCTACACTTCCATATAGGAACAGCACAGAAGCAGGGAAAGGTAAGTATTAATAGGGGGCACTGTGGCTGGTGGCATTAATAGGAGGTACTGTGGCTGGTAGCAATAATGGACCGACATAAGTTTCTTTGCCTGATGAAGAGATCGGTCCGATCTCGTAACGTGTAGAATTCTTATCCATTAAACATATATCTTATTTAAACTTCTTGCCTTGGATTGAATCCTTCAATTCCACAACATTTGGACAGCGCTGGAGAGTTTTATCCTCCTTTTTTTCTCCATTTATCTCGATCTACTGAGGGAGCCCTGACAGCCCCTGCACGGATTTACCAGCTGCAGTCCTTTGAGACCATACGGGCACTTCTGGGTGTTGTGCTCCTAGCACAACACCACAAGGTAAACACAACCGCTTACCCCGACACTTTGTCACTTTAAACAAGAGATAATGCACGATGTGCGCCGGTTGTTTTTTGTTATTTTTCTCATTGTCTATAGATACAGTACTGATCAGTCACAGGGAGAATAAACATATACATTTAGTGACCCACAGGTGACATCTTCTGAGATTCTTTTTCTCTTTTCTTCTCTTTCTGGTCCAGACTTCTATGGTGACTTCTCCCAACCACGGCCCATTTCTGCAGACTTTTCCACTCAGATATCTTCGGCTCCTCACATTTCCAAAATTTCCGTACCTATAAACAAAGATAAAATTTAAATGGTGCCATACTCTATGTCCCTGAATATAATAGTATCAAACACTGCACCCCTGAATACAATAGTAGTATACACTGTGCCCTGAATATAATGGCAACATACTCTGTCCCCATGAATAAAATTGTGTGAAACACTGAAATGTAAAACACAACACACTCACACTGCCCCCTGTAGATAGCTCCCCCTGTAGTTAGCTCCACTCACAGAGCCCCCTGTAGATAACTCACATCAAAGCCCCCTGTAGATAGTGCCAGTCGCAGTGCCCTCTGTAGATTGCATCAGTCATAATACCCGCTGTAGATAGCACCACTCAGAGCCCCCTGTAGATAGTGCCAGTCACGATGCCCCCTGTAGATAGCGCCAATTTAGAGCCCCCTATAGATAGCGCCAGTCACAATGCACCGAGTAGATAGCGCCCCTCAGAGTCTCCTGCATATAGCGCCCTGTGTAGCCAGTGCTGCCCACTGAAAAAGAAACAAAAAACATTACATTCTCAACTGTCCCCATTCCCGCGCCGTTCTCAAGCGACGCAAAACTGGTCAGCAGTGTTTCCGATAAGGTGCACGGCGTGTGTGTGTGTGTGTGTGTGTGTGTGTGTGTGTGTCTCTGTCTCTGCATGTGTTTATGTCTTTGTAAAAGTGTGTTCAATATTAAAGTATAACAGATAAAATGAAGATATCTGTGCTGCCCCCTATATACCCTGCTGCCCCCTATATATCCTGCTGCCCCCTATATATCCTGCTGCCCCTATATACTCCACTGCCCCTATATATACACTGCTGCACCTATATATCCTGCTGACCCTTATATACCCTGCTGACCTTATATAATCTGCTGCGCCTTATATACCCTGCTGCCCCTTATATACCTTGCTGCCCTTATATACTCTGCTGCCCCTTATATACCCTGCTGACCCCTATATACCCTGCTTACCCCTATATACCCTGCTGACCCTTATTTACTCTGCTGCCCTTATACATATGCCTCTGTGTGTGTGTGTGTTTATATGTGTCTGTGGGTATAGTTATCATCTACGACATCTGTAATCAGAGAGTTATCACTGTTATCTGTGGTGTTACATAGGACTGCAGGTAACACTACTACATGATCTGTCTTCAAAGTTATCACTGTGTGTTATCTGTGCTGTTACATAGGACTGCAGGTAACATCTACTATATTATCTGTACTCAGGGAGTTATCACTGTGTTATCTGTGGTGTTACATAGGACTGAAGGTAACATCTACTATATTATCTGTACTCAGGGAGTTATCACTGTGTTTTCTGTGGTGTTACATAAGACTGCAGAGAACATCTATATTATCTGTACTCAATGAGCTATCACTGTGTTATCTGTGGTGTTACATGAGACTGCAGGTAACGATACTACGTTATCTGTTCTCAGAGAGTTATCACTGTGTTATCTGTGGTGTTACATAGAACTGCAGGTAACGTCTACTACATTATCTGTACTCCGTTATTACTGTGTTATCTGTGGTGTTACATAGGACTGCAGGTAACATCTACTACATTATCTGTACTGGGTATATATGGGTCTGTTTGTGAATGTGCCTTTTATGTATTTGTATACGTTCCTGTCTGTGTATTTATCTGCCTGTGTGTGTGTGTGTGTGTGTGTGTGTGTGTGTGTGTCTGTACGTCTATATATTTACCTGAATGTGTGTATGTATATTTGCCTATATGTCTAAATATCTGTCTTTATGTATGTACAGTGTATATGTTCCAGTATGTACGTGTCTATACATGTGGTTAATTTTTGTTTTCTGTAGGGGGCGGTAATAGAGTCCCACACAGGGGCGCCATCCAACCTAAGGCTGGCCCTGGCTGCAGGTCACGTTAGACCTGCAGCCTATAAGGCGCTAGAAGTCATGCAGACCGGGGTGATGACGTCACATCATCATGCAGGTCTGCGCATGCATCCCGCCGGAGAGGCAGTGTAGCGCTCCGTCTGTCCCTGGAATGGGGCAAGGTAAGTACAATCTTCTTTTTTTTAAGGAACTTTGTGTCAGTATATACAGGAGGGGGGGGCTGTGTAGTGCTATATACAAAGGGAGGAGTGGGGCTGTGTAGCGCTATGTACAGGGGGGCTGTGTAGCGCTATATACAAGGGAGGAGGGGGCTGCGTAGTGCTATATACAAGGGGAGAGGGAGGCTGTGTAGCACTATATACCGGGGGGCTGTGTGGCACTATCTACATGTGTCTTTGTGGCACTATCTACAGGGGGGTCTGTGTGGCACTATCTACACGGGGGTCTGTGTGGCATTATCTACATGGGGGTCTGTGTGGCACTATCTACAGGGGGATCTGTGTGGTAGTATCTACAGGGGGGTCTGCGTGTGGCGCCATCTGCAGGGGGCTGCGTGTTATGCTATCTACAGGGGTGTGACGCTATCTACAGGGGGATGTGTGTGTGTCACTATCTCCCGGGGGGCGAAGCTGTCTACATGGTGGTGAAGCTGTCTACAGGGGGATGTGTGTGGCACTATCTACAGGGGCTGTGTGGCGCTCTCTACAGGGGGTCTGTGGCGCTATCTACATGGTGTGGGTGGGTGTCGCTATCTACAGGCAGTCTGTGTGGCTCTATATATAGGGACAGTGGTGTAATGAGGGATTCTTTTGTTGATGTCTATAATTGATGTTTATTACAGTCTATTTTACTGCTGGACTTGTAATATTATAGTATTTAAAAAAGTAATTTAAAACTAATTTGAAATAAGTTTCCTTATTCTCTTATATAGTCGCTATATTAGCGTTTACTGGGGGTATTACTTTTGGTCATCAGATCGCCCCCCATTGATGGAGAATTGCCCTGCTCCCTAGCTGCCCCGCTCAGGAGCTGCCAAGACTTAGAGCGAACATTGCTGGTCAGAGACCAGGCGTCATCCAATGTAGCGGCGCAGTCGGCGTGATGACGTCATCGCGCCCACTGCATCATTGCTAAAGCTCCAAATGGCAGGCCAATGAACTGATAGTTCCCTGTCTTCGCAGCGTTAGAGTAATATAGAGGCGTAGCTAGGCTCTCCTGCACCCGGGGCAAAGATTCAGATTGGCGCCCCCCCCCAACTTATTTTCCGACATCTCCTTCCCCCTCGCCATGTTTTCTTTCCCTACCAATCAATGAGATGTAATTTTTTCTCACAATTTTTTTAATGTAACTCGAGTATAAAAGCATTTCTACATTTTACAAGCGATGTAGTTCTATAATGTAATTAACATAAAAATAAATTAAAAGAAAATAAATTAAAGAGGCCACACACAGCCCCCTGTAGATAGCGCCACACAGCCCCTCTCTTGTAGATAGTGCCACACACAGCCCCCTGTAGATAGTGCCACACACAGCCCCCCTTGTAGATAGTGCCACACACAGCCTGCCTCCCCCCTAGTAGATAGCGGCACACTCCCCCCCTTGTAGATAGTGCCACACACAGCCCACTGCCCCTCTGTAAATAGCGCCACACTCCCCCCCCCTTGTAAATAGTGCCACATTCCCCCCTTTTAAATAGCACCACACTCCCACCCCTTGTACTTAGCGCCACACTGTGAACAGACTGGTGAGCGGTATCCTACCGCTACCACTATCCGCTCTGCCTGGTGTGACTTACCGGAGGAGCCGAGGAGGTCATGCGGCGCAGGCAGCGGCAGAGTTTCTTCTGACTAGGGTCGGTGACAGCCAGGGCCGGCCTTAGGTTGGATGGCGCCCTGTGTGGGACTCTCTATTGCCGCCCCCTACACAAACCATATATGGACACGCTGGAACATATACTGCACATACATAAAGACAGATTATTTAGACATACAGGCAAATATACATACACACATTCTGGAATATATACATACAGGTAAATATATAGACATACAGACACATTATATTTATATATATATATATATATATATACACATACATATACACATACACACACACACACCGGCTGATAAATACACAGACAGGGACATATACAAATACATAAAAGGCACATATATAGAAGCACAAAGACACATTCACAAACAGACCCATATATACGCACACAGGCACATATGTACACAGCACAGATAATGTAGTAGATGTTACCTGCAGTCCTATGTAACACCACAGATAACACAGTGATAACTCTCTGAGTATAGATAATGTAGTAGCTATTGCCTGCAGTACTATGTAACACCACAGATAACACATTGTAGCAGAGCTGAGATTGTAATTTAGCACAATGTGTTATCTGTGGTGTTACATAGGACTGCAGGTAACATCTACTACATTATCTGTACTGTGTAGCAGAGCTGAGATTGTAATTTAGCACACAGTACAGATAATGTAGTAGATGTTACCTGCAGTCCTATGTAACACCACAGATAACACAGAGATAACTCTCTGAGTACAGATAATGTAGTAGATGTAAGAGACAAACACATGCAGAGACACACACACACACACACACACACAGAGACACACATTACACACTACACACACACTCACCATGTCTCCTTGCTGACAGCATCACAGGTCAGGACGGGCTGTGTGTGGGCGGAGCTTCCTCTCTGCTTCTCGGCATGTGTGTAGAGCACAGAGTAGAGGCAGATGCTGGAAGGCTGCAGCACGGGAGTGGACCTGTCGCCTGACCTGAGTCATCTGACCTCATGTCACTGACGTGAGATCAGGTGACTGGACTGGTCCACTCCCTGGCCGTCACAGACCCCAGTCAGAACGCCGTAATGTCCTGGCTCTTCCTAAGCTGCTGCAGGTGTCCGACATACGGGGCGCCTGTCAGCAGCGATCAGCTGCTCTTCGGCGTCCCCCCCTTCCCTACCACCGGGTTGCGCCCGGGGCACATGCCCCGCCTGCCCCCTAGCTACGCCCCTGGAGTAATAAATTGTATTCGCATCCTAAGGACGCGGATAAAATTGGGTGCAAAGTCCCGCTTCACCCCGGTTCTCCGAACTGGCTGTAATTTTAACAACCGGTTCAAGAGAATCAAGATGAACTGGGCCCCCTTTCAGCCTCCGGCCCTGGGCTCTTGCTCAGATTGCCCCTTTTATAATCCGGCCCTGCATGGTGGTGGTTGCACTATAAGGAAGTGTTAGTTAGGCAACAGTATAGAAGCGTTATTTGGCTAACATATGGTACTCATAATTAGGTACTTATTTGGTATGGTTATTTGAACAGTGTATGACAAAACAGCTTAAGGGGAAGGGGGCACCAGCAGAAGATACCACACAGGGCAACATCAACGTAAGGTCAGCCCTGCATTGGTGTACCTGTTCAAAATATCACACAACAAATTGACTTTTTATAGGATTTTCAGTGTTGTTCTAGTAGATCCAAAGCTTCAAATGGTCTTTGAACCTTTGTTTGCATTTCTCTTGCTTGCAGAGAAATTGGTCCAGATATGTCAACTGGACATGTGTATGCAGGTGTTACAGAAAGAAGCCATTGACCCTGCTTCAAACTGACCTTTGCTTTGACAAACCTTTCAATCATTTTTTTTATTTTTTTATTAGTACTCTCGCAAAAGTGACTCCTATTCACTAATACTGTTTACAAGTTAGTGTCACGTAGGAACAGTGTCATCACAAATATTTTTTTTATATGTTAAAGATGTTAGTGCCTTCATATAAACGTTTATTTTCATTTGTGTGTTTGTGTTTTACTGTTTCTTATTTTCACACTTTTTCTTCCCTATGGGGGCTGCCATTTTTTGTTCCATTTCTGTGTGTGTCGATTAACGACACACACAGACATGGAATACGGCAGCCACAGTCCCATAGGGACTGCGAACGGCTCCCGTCCCATTGACTGCCGTGTACGGCGTCTGTGTGGGAACTGCGCATGCGCCGCTCCCACACAGTCCTATTCGAAATTGGCGCCGTCCGGCGCCATTTTCCCGTGGACCGGAAGTCGCGGCTGGACAGTAATATTACTACTTCCGGTCGCGGCTTCCGGACAAGTGCACATGGAACAGCGGCAGCAAAGGGAGCGGACGGGCCGCGGCGGCAGGAGCAGGTAAGCGATTTCAATGTATGTTAGTGTTTGTGTGTGTTTACTACTGCATGTAAACCTACTACACTGTGGGTTACCTCAAAAAATGGCGACACACAGTGTAGGAGGTTAAACCTTTCAAACCCCTCGTTTATCCCGGCACTAGCCAGGATAAAGGAGGGGGGATTGCTGAGAGCTCACTAGAGCGATAGCTTTTAACCCAATGTTGCAATGCTGCAATTTTGGGAACTAGCTCCAAACAGCTCCATCTAGTGACCAAAAATGGGTAGTATTATAAATTTGAAAAAATTTATAATATTTCCTGACTCGCGAAAAAAATAAAAAAAATTTGAACAATGTTTAATCACCCACACACTAAATGTTTAAATTTAAAAAAAAAAACATGTTTTTGGGGCGACACCATGCCTTTAAAATGTTTTCACGTAACTAAGGAATTAACACAAGGGCTGTGGTCAAATTAATCTAGAACATTTTGCAAAGTCATGATCATAGATTTATAGTAGAAAAAGCTACATCACAAAATACTGCCACCTCCTGTTAAAAAAAAAATATCTATCTATCTATCTATCTATCTATCTATCTATCTATCTATCTATCTATCTATCTATCTATCTATCTATCTATCTATCTATCTATCTATCTATCTCATATCTATCTATCTATCTATCTATCTATCTATCTATCTATCTATCTATCTATCTATCTATCTATCTATCTATCTATCTATCTATCTATCTATCTATCTATCTATCTAAAAACAAGAAAATGTTAGCCGCACAGTCGGTAGATCATAGAGATGAGGGTGCAAGCCCGCCAGGGACACAGCCAACGTCACCCAAAATATATATTCCAAAAATCAGGCAGCCCTCCAGAGATATAGCAAAAGTAGAAAATGTTCTTTATTCCATCCGTCAAAAATTGCAACTTTTCAGCTCTTCAATAGAACCCTTTTCAGGCTTGAAAAAGGCTCTATTGAAGAACTGAAACATTGCAATTTTTGACGGATGGAATCAGGGGCGTAACTAGGAAAGACTGGGCCCCATAGCAAACTTTTGACTGGGGCCCCCCCTCCCCTGGGTGTCACACAACCCCCCCCCCCATGTAGATAGTGCCTTTTTTACAGCCCCCCCCCCTGTAGATATCTACAAAGGGGGCTGTATGGCGTTCTCTACAGGGGGGGGCTGTATGGCGTTCTCTACAGGGGGGGGCTGTATGGCGTTCTCTACAGGGGGGGGTATGGCGTTCTCTACAGGGGGCTGTATGGCGTTCTCTACAGGGGGGGCTGTAGGGTGTTCTCTACAGGGGGGGCTGTATGGCGTTCTCTACAGGGGGGGCTGTATGGCGTTCTCTACAGGGGGGGCTGTATGGCGTTCTCTACAGGGGGGGCTGTATGGCGTTCTCTACAGGGGGGGCTGTATGGCGTTCTCTACAGGGGGGGCTGTATGGCGTTATCTACAGGGGGGGCTGTATGGCGTTCTCTACAGAGGGGGCTGTATGGCGTTCTCTACAGAGGGGGCTGTATGGCGTTATCTACAGGGGGCTGTATGGCGTTCTCTAACAGAGGGGGCTGTATGGCGTTATCTACAGAGGGGGCTGTATGGCGTTATCTACAGGGGGCTGTATGGCGTTCTCTACAGGGGGCTGTATGGCGTTCTCTACAGGGGGGCTGTGTGGCGTTATCTACAGGGGGGCTGTGTGGCGTTATCTACAGAGGGGGCTGTATGGCGTTCTCTACAGAGGGGGCTGTATGGCGTTCTCTACAGGGGGGCTGTATGGCGCTATCTACAGAGGGGGCTGTATGGCGCTATCTACAGAGGGGGCTGTATGGCGCTATCTACAGAGGGGGCTGTATGGCGCTATCTACAGAGGGGGCTGTATGGCGTTATCTACAGGGGGGCTGTCTGGCGTTATCTACAGAGGGGGCTGTATGGCGTTATCTACAGAGGGGGCTGTATGGCGTTATCTACAGAGGGGGCTGTATGGCGTTATCTACAGAGGGGGCTGTATGGCGTTCTCTACAGGGGGGCTGTATGGCGTTAACGCCATACAGCCCCCCCTGTAGGGAACGCCATATAGCCCCCCCTGTAGAGAACACCATACTGTTCACCCTGTAGGGAACGCCATACAGCCCTCCTGTAGGGAACGCCATACAGCCCCCCTGTAGGGAACGCCATACAGCCCCCCATAGGGAACGCCATACAGCCCCCCCTGTAGAGAACGCCATACAGCCCCCCCCTGTAGGGAACGCCATACAGCCCCCCCTGTAGAGAACGCAATACAGCCCCCTGTAGGGAACGCCATACAGCCCCCCCCTGTAGTGAACGCCATACAGGCCCCCCCTGTAGGGAACGCCATACAGCCCCCCCCCGTAGGTAACACTATGCAGCCCCCCTGTAGGGAACGCCATACAGCATCCCCCCTCCCAAAAAAGTCTGACCTACAGTGTGTCCTACTAAAATACATGTATCCCCTATCCACAGAATAGGGGATACATGTGTGATCGCTGGCAGCGATAGGGAGAACGAGTTCTCCATGACTAACCTCTGACTTCCGGCGTCTGCGCAGCTCAATAAAAATGAAAGGAGCGCTGGTCACGCATGCGCACAAGTGCGACCGGCGCTCCATTCATTTCTACGGAGCTGCCGACACAGACCCCGGAAGTCCGAGGTTTGTGATGGAGAACTTCAGGGGACTTTCAGTCCCCTGTTCTCCCTATCGCTGCCAGCGATCACACATGTATCCCCTATCCTGTAGATAGGGGATACATGTCTTTTGTTTAATGGCAGAGCGGGGAGATACCTCCCTGCTCTGCCGTAGTGTTCAGTGACGTCCCGCTGTAGCAGCCATAGCGGCTGCTAGCGGAGCCTCCGGCCATGGTGGGGGCCCGTGCCGGCGGGAGACATGGGCCCCCTCATACCGCGGGCCCCGTAGCAGCTGCTACGGCTGCTATAGTGGTAGTTATGCCACTGGATGGAATAAAGCAAATTTTCTACTTTTGCTATATCTCTGGAGTGCTGCCTGATTTTTGGAATATCTATCTATCTATCTATCTATCTATCTATCTATCTATCTATCTATCTATCTATCTATCTATCTATCTATCTATCTATCTATCTATCTATCTATCCATCCATTGTTTGTCTATATTACAGTACCACAGGATCCATTTTTTAATGCAGTGAATAATGTAACACATTTATGTAAAATGCTGAAAATATCCACCAAGTGGCCTTTTTTTAATGTTATCAATTCTAAAATCATACAAGCAAAATGGAACTTGGAGTATGTTGACATGCACAACTAAAAATCAAAAAACGTCATCAAAAGATCACGTCTCTTTAAGGCCTCATGCACACGACCATCATTTTTATCCGCAATTACAGATCCGTAATTGCGGATAAAAATACTAATCCATTGATTTAGATGGGCCACGGACACCTTCCCGTATATTTACGGGTAAGTGTCCGGGCTGTAGAAATTACCCGCGAAAAATAGGATATGTCCTATTTTTTGCGTTTACAGACGTTCTCCTATACTTTTTAATGTAAGCACAATCCGCAAATGCAGGTGACAGTCCGCGGCCTGTCCGTGCCATAATCAAGAAACGTACACACGTGCAGGGGGCCTAAGGAAGCAGTTTTCTATTTTTCCACATTGACATCAAAAGGAATAAACATGGTAATTCTACACCAAAACAACCACCAACAGATTGTACAAAGGTTTATAAAAAAAATGCTGCATGCCATGAAAACTGATGTGGTATTCAGTCGCATTGTGTAAACTAAATAGTTTTTTTAATCCTATTCACTACAATATAACATCTGGTGAGGATAGCAGTTTAGACGTCAAAACACAAAATGGTACATGTGAACACAATCTTAAATATTGGAACTCTACATGCCCCTGAAAGGTCACTTACCTGAATATAGGCAACCTGGAGATCCTCTAGTGTCCTCTACTAGGCAACAGCTGAAGCCTGTACTGTGCTCTTTAAGGCTGGGTTCACACTACCTATTTTCAGACGTCTGAAAATAGGGCTACAATACGTCGGCAAACATCTGCCCATTCATTTGAATGGATTTGCCGACGTACTGTGCAGACAACCTGTCATTTACGCGTCGTCGTTTGACAGCTGTCAAACGACGACGCGTAAAAATACAGCCTCGTCAAAACAAGTGCAGGACACTTCTTTCAGACGTAATTTGAGCCGTACTTCATTGAACTCAATGAAGCACAGCTCAAAATTTACGGCTGTCAGAGAAGCCTCGCAAAATGCGAGGAGGAGGAATTACGGCTGAAACGAGGCAGCTGTTTTCTCCTGAAAACAGTTTGTAATTTCAGCCGTAACAGCCTCTCATCGTGTGCACATACCCTAAATTATAAAGAATAGCAGCTCAAATCTGTCTCTCTTTCGTCCTGAAAGCTGCTGCTACAATGTATCAGTCGACTGCGCTATTGGTTCCGTCAAGAACAACGGAACCCTGTCACAACAGTGATATCAATGGTGAGGGAAACGGTAGCTTAGGATTCCGTTTGCTTTTCTGTTGAGGGGTTAACCCGACGGAAACGTCCGACAGAACCCCTCAATGGAAGGGCAACGGTGATGTGAACAGGCCCTAAGCTGTGAGAAGTATTAGCTTTGTAGGGGTTTTGAGCCTTTGGGTGTAAACAAGAATTTTCAGATTTGTTGACAGCGGGGATGTAGCCAGGGAAGGGAGGGGGGAAATAGGGCATTTTTCCGGTGCAGAAAGCAGCATGGGCCCCCTCCATATTTAAAGAAAAAAAACAAACAGTTGTTAATTAACCTCTTAACGCCGAAGGACGGATATATCCGTCCTCAGCAGCTGCTAGTTCGCGCAGGAGGACGGATATATCCGTCCTGTGATCGCGCGGGTACTGCCAGTGTACCCACGCGATCAGCGGCAGGAGCACGGCTGTTCTACACAGCCTGGCTCCTGCTGCAACTGCCGGAATCGAAGCGCGGAGGGGAGCTCCCTCTGTCTCCCGATCGGCGCCCCCGCAAACAAATCGCGGGTCGCCGTCGGGTTTCCATGACAGCCGGGGGTCTAACAAAGACCCCCAGGTCTGTCTTCAGCATCTGCCTGTTAGGCGATGCCAGAGGCATGACCTAACAGGTTGCCTGTCAGTTTTACACTGACAGGCAATAATGCTTTGGTATACGAAGTATACCAAAGCATTATATATGCGATCGGCACATCGCATAGTGAAGTCCCCTGGTGGGACTAAAAAAAAAAAAATGTAAAACAGTTAAATAAAGTTTGTGAAAAAAATAAATAAAAATTACAGTCAAAGTCAAATAAAACTACTTTTTTGCCCCAAAAAGTGGTTTTATTTAATAAAACGGTCAAAACAAACCACACATACACATATATGGTATCCACCGCGATCGTAACAACTTGACCAATAAAATGAACACATTAATTAAACCGCCGGATGAACGGCGTCCAAAGAAAACGCAAAAAACAACGGCAAAATTCTCTCTTTTCTCCCATTCCCCCCATAAAAAATAAAATAAAAGTTAATCTATAAGTCCTATGTACCCCAAAATAGTACTAATGAAAACTACACATTGTCCCGCAAAAATCAAGCCTATGTACGGCCACATCGACGGAAAAATAAAAGAATGACGGCTCTTGGAACGCGGCGATGCAAAAACAAGTAATTTTTTTCTAAAAGGGTTTTTATTGTGCAAACGTAGAAAAAACATATAAAACCTTTACATATTTGGTATCCCCGTAATCGTGCCGACCCATAGAATAAAGTGAACATGTTATTTACGCTGCATAGTAAACGGCGTAAATTTATAACGTGAAAATTAATGCTGGAATAGCTGCTTATTTTCAATTCTCTCCTAAAATAAAGTTAATAAAAGTTAATCAATATATTGTAAGCATCTAAAAATGGTGACATTACAAAATACAACTCGTCCCGGAAAAAACAAGCCCTTATACGGCTATGTCGACGGAATAAAAAAAGAGTTACGACTCTTGGAATGCGACCGTGAAAAAACAAGAAATAATCCTTGGTCATTAACGTGCAAAATGGCCCGGTCATTAAGGGGTTAATCCAATCGATAACCACATGTATACTTACACTCCTCACTATTTTTGTCTGATCAGGGGTCTAAATTAAGTCTGTGGTCTGAAATTAATCTAGAGGCTTAAATATATTTAGGGGGTTTGGGGTCTGATTTTAACATCGAGATCTGGTGTGGAGTCTGATATTAATATAGGGGAATGGTCTGGGGGTCTGAACATATTAATATAGGGGCTCTGACCATATTTAGGGGGTCTTGTCTGAAGTCTGAAATTTTACTGCAATATACTGTGCTGTATAATTTAGGAAGTGAAGAAAGTAAAATCTATACTGAGTAGGAATTGGAATGTTACCCTCATTTAAGCAAAATGTTACCATCTAACCCAGGTGTCAACTTCAAGTATATTATATTTATTAACCTGAATATCCCTGCATTTTGCAGTAATGTATGTGGGAAATAATCCTCAGACCCTGAGATGTCGCACAAATAAGCATAGGTCGGGCGTGGTTTGAAGGTTGATGGTGGTGGATGCATATTAGTGGAGCTCTGCTTAGGCGCTAGGACACAGTGACTAAAAAGCATTATTTTCCACTCACTTCTGCAGAGTAAACATGGGGAGAATGACTAAAGGGAAGGAACCAAAGAAGCAGACTGAGTTCTTCCAACCTTCGGAGAGCTCGTGCAGTCAGCAAAGCCCCCGACCTACCTCTCACATGACGGTCTCTTTACTGACAGGCAGTGAGTGCAGCGAGGAATCCTTAAGAGTGCAGCAACCCAATCCTGCTCAGACTTCGATGACGGAGGAATCTCTGTCTCTCATGTTATTCTCACTTATCAGGTCCTTACAAGAGTAATATCAACAGACGCTGCCCATGATACTAGCGGACATCCAGAGTATCGGCGACCACACTAATTATCGTGAAATAAAGATGGCCAAACTCACTAGCTCACATAGTGATCTGATAGATAAGATTAGCATTGCTGGAGGGCTGGTTATGCGTGTGGTGATGTCCATGGGTTCCAGACTTCAGGCAGTCATTGCCTACGAAGAATTCTCTATAAAGTATTTAAAAAGAACACATTTTATTTCTGGTAATGTTAACTTGTCCAATTACTTTTGCGCTCCTGAAATGAGGAGGCTGTGTAGAAAAATGTTTGCAATTCCTAAACGTTTCACAGGATATTTTTGTTCAACCCACTGAATTAAACCTGAAAGTCTACACTTCAATTGTATCTCAGTTGTTTCATTTCAAATCTAATGTGGTGGCAGCAGAGCCCAAATCATGAAGATTGTGTCACTGTCCAAATAATTCTGGACCTAACTGTATATGCTTATGTGGCAGACATAGTTACTGCCATTTTGCCTGACCTGTCTTATATGGAAAATATATTAGACTGCATACATAGGCTGCCGAAGACCAAAACCAAAGATGTGATAACGCGCTTTGACTTTCATGTAAAAGATGCATTCCTCGAGTGTTTTAAACAGTTTCATCTCCTTCCAGGGGAATATAAAGGACATTATTGTCTACGCTGACCTATCAGCAGCAATTTTAGCTAAACAAATGGAGTTCTCTACAACAACCAAAGTCCTCAGAAAACACCATATCCCCTATCATTGGGATTTCCTAATTTAGCTATTAGTTTCCAAAGGTGGACTTCATCATTTTTTCATCTCCAATTCCATGACTTCACAAACCATCAAATACTAGAATCTTCTGCCTACTCCACGAGGAGTTGACCGAGGAGTGACATACGATTTCCAAGGACTAATTGTCGTTTGGACTCTTTTCTGACCATTGATTTGCATTGCTGGATGTACAGTATGTCCTTGTGATGATAACTAGTACCCTATGGGCATCGACTGGCATTATTGCTTACTTATTTTTGTAACTGATTGGAACAATTGCATACACTTATAATAAATGGTTGACTTTGCATAGTTGATAACACTAATATAATAATCTCCATACAAATTGCCGTGAGCTTAATCGGATATAACTGCAGTCATTTGCACTATATTCTGCTAAATTGGCTATAGCATAGTGTGACCAGTTTATTTTTCCTATGGAAAACACTCATATATGCACCGTTTTTTCATGATTATATATAGTAATGCTATGCCAGCCTTTAATCACTTCTCGCTTTTCTCGGAAGAGATTAAATAAGTTTTATTTTGTCCCTTGCCTACAGAGCTACAATAGATTTGACATTGGCTCCTCAAATCTCTACGCCTCCTTTTATGCCATTGTCACACAAGGTTTATCAATTATTGAGCTGTATTACTCTGATTCCTGTTGTGCTTGCTACTTTGTTCCACATTTCCAGGAAATAGTAGCGTTTTGTTCTTTTTTATATATTACGTTTAACATTATAGTGGTGAGGATATGTCATTCTCAGGTAAGCACAGGTCTGAACGGATTTAGCCATATAAGATATATTTCTACTGGTTTTACTAAGAACACAAGATGGTATTTAAAATTTTATTATTAAACTTTAACGGGCTGAACAGCCCCTTTTAAACGTTCTAGCTTATAGGTAGAAACTTTACAATCTCGGAGTGATATCATTTGCATTTAAGAAACCCATTTAGAAAAAAATAAGGTCCCTACATTTTAAAAAAGTTCTCCGATATATTTATGGCTTGCGGAAATCATAAGAAAGAAGGGGTTATGATCGTTTTAAGGGATACGCTGGCCTTTCATGTAATTCAAAAGTGGGCCGATTCCATAGGCAGAATAATAATAATAATATCCCAGTCTTTGCTGACTTTGATTTCTCCAAACGACCACAAGGACCACAACTAGCACAAATTTTAAAGGAAGAACATTTACATAACATCTGGGGATAACTCCATCCCGGTGAAAAGGACTTCACCTATTTCTCCCATACCCATACCTCATATACAAGAATTGATTAATTTCTAGGGATTTAATACAGGCAATGGAGTTGGCCTCAATAACAATGACTATTTTGGAACAGTACAATGTCAAAAACACAAGAAATTGGTGAGGATCACCTATTACACAAATTGATGTCGTGTTAAGGAGACCACATTGGTGTACACCACCAAGCTAAACTGAATTGGATCAGGGAATGGAAAAGGGAAAAGCATGTGATCTATGAGAAAATTAGTATATAACTTTTATTGTATTTACATTAAAAGAAAATGTGATTAAAAGGTCCAATGGTGCACTATGGTATGTGTGAGTGACCCCTCAATTCACATACCCTTGGCCATGAGCTATACAATAAGGTGGTGTATATTATAACTGTCAAAATTGCTCCGTTGACAGTACTTAGTAGGTAGACTGTCAAGATGCCACAAATTGCATTGCAAATATTTAGAGCTAATGGGCTGTAGGCTACACCGATCACTTGGTCTGTTGGTAATTGCTGTATAACTAAGGTTGGGGTTAAATCTTGTTACACTATGTAACACACAGCGCAGCTGAGCCAGTAGAGGTATGCCTTGCTGCGTGTTAAGATTAATGTGTTGTTGTAAGAAGCAAGGTGAAGCCCCGCAAGACTCACTCCCCTGCATTATTATTGATAGTATTGCAATGTGAACAGTCAGTTAACCGTGCCCTCACGCTGGTGTCCCTGCAGATCAGAGCAGCAGCGTGGGGAACGGCCGTGATTGAAAAGTGAAACCACTCTCAGCTGTCAGCCAGGAGACGGTGTGAAGGAATCATCCACAGGAGTGACTCTGCTGTCAAAGCAATCGTAAACAGTAGTGACCGTACTCAGCTGTCAGCCGAGAGAAGGTATAATGATGACTGCCTGCAGATTGCCTATGTTATACAGCAGAGTAAACCCAGTGTGTACACTGGGTAAAGGCGGAGCGGTGAGGGCTCAAATTGAAACCCAACGTCACCCCGAGAATGACTTATCATGTGCGGCGGGGCTGCTGTCAAAACCCGTAGGTGAATGTAAGTCACCAGCGGGAGCGGGGCACAATGGCCAGATTGAAATTAGACACCCAGCTGATTGGAAGTTGCAGCAGGGCGCACTGCGGCCACAAGTGGAGGCAACAAGCAGACAGCTAGCAGCCGTAAGCGCACATGAAGAGATCGTAGAAATAGTGGATGAATAGTACTGAAGTCATGACAGCTAGGGCCAGGTAGTACACCAGAGGATTGTTTAAAATTTTTGCTAAGCACCCGACGCGCGTTTCGCCAGAATTCTGGCTTCTTCTAGGGGTGAAAAGCCGCCATTAATCCACCCTATAAATAGGGTTCTTGGTTGATTGACAGCCCCATTAGCCAATCAGAGACCTTGGTCTCGATTGGTATGGAAATACAAGCATTAATCATCAGAGTTTATAGGAGAACATATGGCAGTGGCTATAGTACACCAAAAATATATGTCTGAGTTCAAATTAAATTGCTAACATGTCATGAGCCTTGCAAATATGCAGATGTCCATGAACACTAGAAAATGGGAGAGAAATTGGGGGGATTTACATCCTTAGTCCCCAATGTGTTATAAGGAGCAGCATTTTTGGAAGATTTTATGGGAAGATTTTTATATATATTTTTATTTATATTTTCCCATTATATTTTGATTATTGTTTATACTCTATCTACTTATTCTTATATTAATAAGAAGTAGCCAAAACCAAGGTTTTAATTTATTATAAGAAACAGGCAAAACCAAAATTTTCATTTAGTCCCGTGGGACTCACTGTCTTCATGTGGAAGATCCATTCGCTCTCCTTTTTAAGGAGTGCCTGATCTAGATTGCCCCTTCTGATGCCCAGATGTATTTGGCACAGGGCCCAACCCTTCAAGGAGGTCCAGTCAGAATTGTGTACGTCCCCAAAGTGTCTGGCTATTGGGGTTGGGTTAAATGGCTTGTTTTTGGTCTTACAATCCTTCATATTTTTTTCAAAATTGATTATTGAATTGATATGCTCGCGGATCCGTATGCGCAGTTCTCTTTTGGTTTTCCCAATATATTTGAGGCCACACGGGCATTCGAGACAATAAATCACAACAGGAGTGGAACATCTTATGTGATCTGTAATCCGATGGAGGTTACCTAGGGCATCTACAAATTCTTTTTTATCCACTAGTACCCGACAAGCTCTGCACATTCTACACGGATAGAAACCAGGACTGAGTACCTTATTACCTCTGTTTTTTCTTGAAAAGTGACTTTGTACCAAAATATTTGAAATGGTTTTACATTTTCTGTATCCCAAGGAAACTTTATTGCCAAGAAGATTTTTAAGTACTGGGTCACTAAGTAAGATGTTCCAATGACGGTTCAGGATGTGCGTCATTTCATCCCAGTTTTCATTGTAATCTGTAATAAATCGTGGTTGGGGTTGTGCCGTGTTAACCCTAATTTTTGGGGTCAACAAGCTGTCACGATCGGTCCTCAGCGCCCAGTTATAGGCTTTCTTGATATTCCTGTTGCTGTAATTCCTGCTTGACAGCCTATTTTTTAATTCTGTTGCCCGCGTTTTGAAGAGCTGGAAGGTAGAGCAATTCCGTCTAAGGCGCAAGAACTCACCCTTTGGTATGCCTCTAATGGTGTTAACAGAGTGTGCACTTGTTGCATCCAAAAGGCTATTTGTAGCTGTTTGCTTGCGGTAGAGGTCTGTCTCAATTGTACCTTGCTCATTGGTGAATAGCCTCACATCCAGGAAGGGGATTGATTGCTGGTCATATGTAAGAGTTAGTCTAAGATTGAAATTGTTGGTATTTAAAACTCTTATAAACTCTTCAAGTTCTATAGAGGGACCATTCCAGATGAGTAATATGTCATCTATGAATCTTCGCCAGATGTTAATCCTAGATGTGAATTTGTCCATTTCTGGACAGAAAACATGACATTCTTCCCACCAGCCTAGATATAAATTGGCAAAGGTGGGTGCCACTGCAGCTCCCATGGCTGTTCCACGTAGCTGCAGGTAGAACCTGCCATCAAAAAGGAAATAGTTATGTTTCAGGATAAACATAAGTGCACGTAGGACGAAGTCTCTCCGAGATGAGTTGTAACCTTCCCTTCTCTGAAGGAAGAATTCCACCGCTGTACAGCCTACCTTGTGGTCTATGCTCGTATAGAGAGACTCCACATCACATGTGGTGAGCCATTCGTTCTCCTCCAGGGAGCTACCATTGAGGTCTTTAAGGACCTGCATGGTATCTCTGGTGTGGGAGGGCAACTGGTATACCAATTCGCGTAGTTCTTCATCTAACCAGTGATTACATTTCTCAGTCAGATTCCCCACACCAGAGACAATGGGCCTCCCTGGAGGGTTGGTGGAGTTTTTATGCACTTTAGGAAGGAGATAGAACGTGGCAATTCTAGGGTATTGAACCCTCATATAATCTCTCTCTTTGGCGGTTATAGCCCCTCCTTCAAAACCATCCTGGATCATGTTATTATATTCCATGAGGAATTGTTCTGTTGGGTCTCCCCATAGTGGCCGATAACAAACTTTGTCCAATAATTGCTTTTTTGCTTCCTGTACGTATTTTTCCTTGGACCAGATGACAACATTACCCCCCTTATCAGAATTTTTAAAAACAACATCATCCCATTTACGCATTTCATAAAGTGCCCGTTCTTCATCTGGGCTAAGATTGTGAGATAGCCATTGGCCAGAGAGTGACAATAGGTCCTGTGACACTAGGTCAATGAAGACTTTGATTGCAGGGCAACCGTCCAAGGATGGCATGATTGAGGTCTTAGATTTAACTTTAGATTTTTTGTGAGAAGTTGTAATAAGGGGGCCGGGACCAGGCTCAAAGGGCTGTGTAGAATTTTCAAGCAGAAGTACCTCCAGGTCTTCCAGTGTATTGAATTCTATTTCTGAGAGGCACTCTACACCGACAGTATTGGACTGTTTGCTGCTTGTATTTTTAATTTGTCTATTATACATTTTCTGATAGAACAGTTTGCGTCCAAAGAGGTGAAGGTCTTTAATGACTGTGAATTTGTTTAATTTAGTTGTTAGGCAGAAGTTGAAATCTTTTCTGAGGACTGAAGTTTGAAACTCCGTGAGGACATGCCTAGAGAGATTGATGACCCTCAGGCATTCCTCACTAGGATTTACATTACTGAGATTCATTTTTTGTAGGGTCTCTGAGATTCTTTCCTCCACTGTTGGGAGCCCCTGAAACCCCACCGCCCTCTGTCCAGTAAAAAAGGGACTTCGGTGGTGGTGTTATTGATTATCCTATTGGGATTCCTATTTTTACTCGGTTGTCTACCCTGAGTTGGCTGTGGGTCCATATCTGAGTCTGAGGCATCTGTCCCATCTGTCCCTGTATCGGAAAATTCATGTGGGTCCGTTGACTCTGGGTAAGTTCTTATATTGGTTGGTCTGCCACTTGGGAACCTCTGGGACCTCTTCTTACCCCAATCGTAGATTTCTCCTCTGGAGAAGTCTGCCTTGTCTCGTGCATATTTTTTCCTTTTCCGATTTTTGATTTTGACTTCAACTAAATCTACATGATCTAATGTTTTCTTGAAAACCTCTGCAAATTGTATTGAACCCTCATACTTCTCCAAGTTGGGTGTGAGTACTTCAAGATCCTTTTCAACTATGTTCAAAATGTGGGTTTCGTCTTCAATTAATATGCCCATAAGTGTGTTGGAACACGTTGTCAAGGCTGATTCCCATTTCTCCTTTAGTCCAGGTTTGGACAGTTCGTATGAGGGAAAAAGTGGAATCCGCAGACCTCTAGAAATGAGGCCCTGTTCCAAATATTGTTCTAGTGTTATTTTAGTCCAGGTGGACTGTACTTGTCTTATTTGCAGGTTTTTAAACCTCTTAATAAGGTCATCCATATGCAATTCTGTTGCTTGGGTCTCATGGGTGTTAACTCGAGTGTCTGAGAAGACACTACCGAACTCTTCTTTTTGGCGTACTTGTCTCTGTTTGAGTTGATCTAAGATGCTAGTCTGGGCCATGGTGTTCTGTAAAATTAAGTAGTGAACAAGGCGATCAGAGAGTGTCCAAGCAGGACACAGTAGTATATAGAAATTGGTGAGGATCACCTATTACACAAATTGATGTCGTGTTAAGGAGACCACATTGGTGTACACCACCAAGCTAAACTGAATTGGATCAGGGAATGGAAAAGGGAAAAGCATGTGATCTATGAGAAAATTAATATATAACTTTTATTGTATTTACATTAAAAGAAAATGTGATTAAAAGGTCCATTGGTGCACTATGGTATGTGTGAGTGACCCCTCAATTCACATACCCTTGGCCATGAGCTATACAATAAGGTGGTGTATATTATAACTGTCAAAATTGCTCCGTTGACAGTACTTAGTAGGTAGACTGTCAAGATGCCACAAATTGCATTGCAAATATTTAGAGCTAATGGGCTGTAGGCTACACCGATCACTTGGTCTGTTGGTAATTGCTGTATAACTAAGGTTGGGGTTAAATCTTGTTACACTATGTAACACACAGCGCAGCTGAGCCAGTAGAGGTATGCCTTGCTGCGTGTTAAGATTAATGTGTTGTTGTAAGAAGCGAGGTGAAGCCCCGCAAGACTCACTCCCCTGCGTTATTATTGATAGTATTGCAATGTGAACAGTCAGTTAACCGTGCCCTCACGCTGGTGTCCCTGCAGATCAGAGCAGCAGCGTGGGGAACGGCCGTGATCGAAAAGTGAAACCACTCTCAGCTGTCAGCCAGGAGACGGTGTGAAGGAATCATCCACAGGAGTGACTCTGCTGTCAAAGCAATCGTAAACAGTAGTGACCGTACTCAGCTGTCAGCCGAGAGACGGTATAATGATGACTGCCTGCAGATTGCCTATGTTATACAGCAGAGTAAACCCAGTGTGTACACTGGGTAAAGGCGGAGCGGTGAGGGCTCAAATTGAAACCCAACGTCACCCCGAGAATGACTTATCATGTGCGGCGGGGCTGCTGTCAAAACCCGTAGGTGAATGTAAGTCACCAGCGGGAGCGGGGCACAATGGCCAGATTGAAATTAGACACCCAGCTGATTGGAAGTTGCAGCAGGGCGCACTGCGGCCACAAGTGGAGGCAACAAGCAGACAGCTAGCAGCCGTAAGCGCACATGAAGAGATCGTAGAAATAGTGGATGAATAGTACTGAAGTCATTAACACTAGAACAATATTTGGAACAGGGCCTCATTTCTAGAGGTCTGCGGATTCCACTTTTTCCCTCATACGAACTGTCCAAACCTGGACTAAAGGAGAAATGGGAATCAGCCTTGACAACGTGTTCCAACACACTTATGGGCATATTAATTGAAGACGAAACCCACATTTTGAACATAGTTGAAAAGGATCTTGAAGTACTCACACCCAACTTGGAGAAGTATGAGGGTTCAATACAATTTGCAGACGTTTTCAAGAAAACATTAGATCATGTAGATTTAGTTGAAGTCAAAATCAAAAATCGGAAAAGGAAAAAATATGCACGAGACAAGGCAGACTTCTCCAGAGGAGAAATCTACGATTGGGGTAAGAAGAGGTCCCAGAGGTTCCCAAGTGGCAGACCAACCAATATAAGAACTTACCCAGAGTCAACGGACCCACATGAATTTTCCGATACAGGGACAGATGGGACAGATGCCTCAGACTCAGATATGGACCCACAGCCAACTCAGGGTAGACAACCGAGTAAAAATAGGAATCCCAATAGGATAATCAATAACACCACCACCGAAGTCCCTTTTTTACTGGACAGAGGGCGGTGGGGTTTCAGGGGCTCCCAACAGTGGAGGAAAGAATCTCAGAGACCCTACAAAAAATGAATCTCAGTAATGTAAATCCTAGTGAGGAATGCCTGAGGGTCATCAATCTCTCTAGGCATGTCCTCACGGAGTTTCAAACTTCAGTCCTCAGAAAAGGTTTCAACTTCTGCCTAACAACTAAATTAAACAAATTCACAGTCATTAAAGACCTTCACCTCTTTGGACGCAAACTGTTCTATCAGAAAATGTATAATAGACAAATTAAAAATACAAGCAGCAAACAGTCCAATACTGTCGGTGCAGAGTGCCTCTCAGAAATAGAATTCAATACACTGGAAGACCTGGAGGAACTTCTGCTTGAAAATTCTACACAGCCCTTTGAGCCTGGTCCCGGCCCCCTTATTACAACTTCTCACAAAAAATCTAAAGTTAAATCTAAGACCTCAATCATGCCATCCTTGGACGGTTGCCCTGCAATCAAAGTCTTCATTGACCTAGTGTCACAGGACCTATTGTCACTCTCTGGCCAATGGCTATCTCACAATCTTAGCCCAGATGAAGAATGGGCACTTTATGAAATGCGTAAATGGGATGATGTTGTTTTTAAAAATTCTGATAAGGGGGGTAATGTTGTCATCTGGTCCAAGGAAAAATACGTACAGGAAGCAAAAAAGCAATTATTGGACAAAGTTTGTTATCGGCCACTATGGGGAGACCCAACAGAACAATTCCTCACGGAATATAATAACATGATCCAGGATGGTTTTGAAGGAGGGGCTATAACCGCCAAAGAGAGAGATTATATGAGGGTTCAATACCCTAGAATTGCCACGTTCTATCTCCTTCCTAAAGTGCATAAAAACTCCACCAACCCTCCAGGGAGGCCCATTGTCTCTGGTGTGGGGAATCTGACTGAGAAATGTAATCACTGGTTAGATGAAGAACTACGCGAATTGGTATACCAGTTGCCCTCCCACACCAGAGATACCATGCAGGTCCTTAAAGACCTCAATGGTAGCTCCCTGGAGGAGAACGAATGGCTCACCACATGTGATGTGGAGTCTCTATACGAGCATAGACCACAAGGTAGGCTGTACAGCGGTGGAATTCTTCCTGCAGAGAAGGGAAGGTTACAACTCATCTCGGAGAGACTTCGTCCTACGTGCACTTATGTTTATCCTGAAACATAACTATTTCCTTTTTGATGGCAGGTTCTACCTGCAGCTACGTGGAACAGCCATGGGAGCTGCAGTGGCACCCACCTTTGCCAATTTATATCTAGGCTGGTGGGAAGAATGTCATGTTTTCTGTCCCGAAATGGACAAATTCACATCTAGGATTAACATCTGGCGAAGATTCATAGATGACATATTACTCATCTGGAATGGTCCCTCTATAGAACTTGAAGAGTTTATAAGAGTTTTAAATACCAACAATTTCAATCTTAGACTAACTCTTACATATGACCAGCAATCAATCCCCTTCCTGGATGTGAGGCTATTCACCAATGAGCAAGGTACAATTGAGACAGACCTCTACCGCAAGCAAACAGCTACAAATAGCCTTTTGGATGCAACAAGTGCACACTCTGTTAACACCATTAGAGGCATACCAAAGGGTGAGTTCTTGCGCCTTAGACGGAATTGCTCTACCTTCCAGCTCTTCAAAACGCGGGCAACAGAATTAAAAAATAGGCTGTCAAGCAGGAATTACAGCAACAGGAATATCAAGAAAGCCTATAACTGGGCGCTGAGGACCGATCGTGACAGCTTGTTGACCCCAAAAATTAGGGTTAACACGGCACAACCCCAACCACGATTTATTACAGATTACAATGAAAACTGGGATGAAATGACGCACATCCTGAACCGTCATTGGAACATCTTACTTAGTGACCCAGTACTTAAAAATCTTCTTGGCAATAAAGTTTCCTTGGGATACAGAAAATGTAAAACCATTTCAAATATTTTGGTACAAAGTCACTTTTCAAGAAAAAACAGAGGTAATAAGGTACTCAGTCCTGGTTTCTATCCGTGTAGAATGTGCAGAGCTTGTCGGGTACTAGTGGATAAAAAAGAATTTGTAGATGCCCTAGGTAACCTCCATCGGATTACAGATCACATAAGATGTTCCACTCCTGGTGTGATTTATTGTCTCGAATGCCCGTGTGGCCTCAAATATATTGGGAAAACCAAAAGAGAACTGCGCATACGGATCCGCGAGCATATCAATTCAATAATCAATTTTGAAAAAAATATGAAGGATTGTAAGACCAAAAACAAGCCATTTAACCCAACCCCAATAGCCAGACACTTTGGGGACGTACACAATTCTGACTGGACCTCCTTGAAGGGTTGGGCCCTGTGCCAAATACATCTGGGCATCAGAAGGGGCAATCTAGATCAGGCACTCCTTAAAAAGGAGAGCGAATGGATCTTCCACATGAAGACAGTGAGTCCCACGGGACTAAATGAAAATTTTGGTTTTGCCTGTTTCTTATAATAAATTAAAACCTTGGTTTTGGCTACTTCTTATTAATATAAGAATAAGTAGATAGAGTATAAACAATAATCAAAATATAATGGGAAAATATAAATAAAAATATATATAAAAATCTTCCCATAAAATCTTCCAAAAATGCTGCTCCTTATAACACATTGGGGACTAAGGATGTAAATCCCCCCAATTTCTCTCCCATTTTCTAGTGTTCATGGACATCTGCATATTTGCAAGGCTCATGACATGTTAGCAATTTAATTTGAACTCAGACATATATTTTTGGTGTACTATAGCCACTGCCATATGTTCTCCTATAAACTCTGATGATTAATGCTTGTATTTCCATACCAATCGAGACCAAGGTCTCTGATTGGCTAATGGGGCTGTCAATCAACCAAGAACCCTATTTATAGGGTGGTTTAATGGCGGCTTTTCACCCCTAGAAGAAGCCAGAATTCTGGCGAAACGCGCGTCGGGTGCTTAGCAAAAATTTTAAACAATCCTCTGGTGTACTACCTGGCCCTAGCTGTCATGACTTCAGTACTATTCATCCACTATTTCTACGATCTCTTCATGTGCGCTTACGGCTGCTAGCTGTCTGCTTGTTGCCTCCACTTGTGGCCGCAGTGCGCCCTGCTGCAACTTCCAATCAGCTGGGTGTCTAATTTCAATCTGGCCATTGTGCCCCGCTCCCGCTGGTGACTTACATTCACCTACGGGTTTTGACAGCAGCCCCGCCGCACATGATAAGTCATTCTCGGGGTGACGTTGGGTTTCAATTTGAGCCCTCACCGCTCCGCCTTTACCCAGTGTACACACTGGGTTTACTCTGCTGTATAACATAGGCAATCTGCAGGCAGTCATCATTATACCGTCTCTCGGCTGACAGCTGAGTACGGTCACTACTGTTTACGATTGCTTTGACAGCAGAGTCACTCCTGTGGATGATTCCTTCACACCGTCTCCTGGCTGACAGCTGAGAGTGGTTTCACTTTTCAATCACGGCCGTTCCCCACGCTGCTGCTCTGATCTGCAGGGACACCAGCGTGAGGGCACGGTTAACTGACTGTTCACATTGCAATACTATCAATAATAACGCAGGGGAGTGAGTCTTGCGGGGCTTCATCTCGCTTCTTACAACAACACATTAATCTTAACACGCAGCAAGGCATACCTCTACTGGCTCAGCTGCTCTGTGTGTTACATAGTGTAACAAGATTTAACCCCAACCTTAGTTATACAGCAATTACCAACAGACCAAGTGATCGGTGTAGCCTACAGCCCATTAGCTCTAAATATTTGCAATGCAATTTGTGGCATCTTGACAGTCTACCTACTAAGTACTGTCAACGGAGCAATTTTGACAGTTATAATATACACCACCTTATTGTATAGCTCATGGCCAAGGGTATGTGAATTGAGGGGTCACTCACACATACCATAGTGCACCATTGGACCTTTTAATCACATTTTCTTTTAATGTAAATACAATAAAAGTTATATATTAATTTTCTCATAGATCACATGCTTTTCCCTTTTCCATTCCCTGATCCAATTCAAAAACACAAGAACCCTGGCATATAATTACATACCTAAACAACACAGTCGCAGCCATCAAATAATATTTTGAAACCCGCTGTACACCAGATATTTCTGAATCTACACTTTTGTGCTGATATAAGGCGGTACTTAGAGGGAAAATTGACAGCTTATGAAAAACAACAAAGTGAATCCCAAAAACATATATTTCTCACCAAATTGCACCATTTAGAACAAATAAGTAAGTTAACCAGTTCAGGACCGGGCTATTTTGCGCCTTCAGGACCAGACACCGTTTAGCCATTTTTAGCACGTGTTAGTTAAATGGCTATAATTTTTTTATTTGTTGGGCTAACGACATGTTTTTTGCGACGTTTTTTCCGTAGACAATGCAGGTTTAATTTTTTATCGTTTTTATACACACCTTTTTTGCTATTTTAGAATTTTTATTCATAAAGTTTGAAAATAATAGTAAAAAAATAAGCTTTTTTACGTTTCAGCTATTTTTTTGGGGTAATAACATAGTTTTACCCTAAAATAGACCTTTTATTTGTGATCGTCATTGTCTACCGTAAATTTGAATATATTACATGTCTATATTAGGGTAATTGGGTCAGTGCTAGCGTTACAACAATTATTGGCGGGGTGGAACGTTTTTTTTTGGGGTGGGTATTTTATGTGTATTTATTATTTACATTTTTTTTGCACTTTACTTTATCACTTTTTTATTACTATGGTCTGTCCCCCAAAGGTCAAAAAAGACCTTTGGGGAACTTTATATATTTTTTTTCTTTCTTTTACACCATGTTTTTCCACTGTAACTGGAGCTGCACAGCAGCCCCAGTTACAGGGGAAATCAGCCCTCTCATAGTGACGATTGTCACTAATAGGGCTGTGCTGGGTCTAGTAAGACCCAGCAGCAGTCTGTCAGTAACGGCACCCGGTGATCATGTGACCAGTCACATGATCACCGGGAGGAATAGAGACAGCGCCGCTGCTGCTGTCTCTATTCATATACCGTGTTTCCCCGAAAGTAAGACAGTGTCTTACTTTCTTTTTATCCCCAAAAGCCCCACTATGTCTTACTTTCGGGGTATGTCTTATATTGGAAAAAAATTGTCGAATTATTATTTTTTTTTTTTTCACAAACTTTATTTAACTGTTTTACATTTTTTTTTTTAGTCCCACCAGGGGACTTCACTATGCGATGTGCCGATCGCATATATAATGCTTTGGTATACTTAGTATACCGAAGCATTATTGCCTGTCAGTGTAAAACTGACAGGCAACCTATTAGGTCATGCCTCCGGCATCGCCTAACAGGCAGATGCTGAAGGCAGACCTGGGGGTCTTTGTTAGACCCCCGGCTGTCATGGAAACCCGACGGCGACCCGCGATTTGTTTGCGGGGGCGCCGATCGGGTGACAGAGGGAGCTCCCCCCTCTGTCAAACACATTAAATGCCGCTGTCACTATTGACAGCGGCATTTAATGGGTTAAACTGCCGGAATCGGCGCGCGCTTCGATTCCGGCAGTTGCAGCAGGAGCCAGGCTGTGTATAACAGCCGTGCTCCTGCCGCTGATGGAGACGTATGGAGAGGGGGCGGCGCGGAAGTGGGCAGGAGGCGGCAATACCCCCGTGTTTCCCCGAAAGTAAGACATATGTCTTACTTTCGGGGTACGGCTTATATTAGCCGACCCCCCTGAAACCCCCGATACGTCTTACAATCGGGGGTGTCTTACTATCGGGGAAACACGGTACACAGCGTTCATTGAACGCTGTGTAAAAAGACATCGGAGAAGACAGAAGCAGCTAAAGCTGCTTCTATCTTCTCCTCAGGGTCCCCGGCAGTCACTGACAGCCGGAGACCCGACATTCAGCTGCCCGATCGCGTGGGCATCAAGTTAAAACCCGAGCCATAAAAAGTCTATGGCTCGGGTTTTAAGGACCCTGACCGCTGGCCGTAAAAATACAGCCAGCGGTCGGGAACCAGTTAAGTCCCACTCAACAAATTTCTGTTTAGATTGTTAATCTCCACAAAAATAACAACCTTTTAATATGTATAAATATCAGATGGTTCTTCAAAAGCACAATTTCTCTGTCGCTGGGAATAGGGCTGGAGCTACTCTTATTAGAAAGGTTAAAAAACAACAGGCCAAAAGCGTGATAGCTTTTATTGAGAAAGAAAGGGTATATAACCCTTCAAAAATTTCAGACACATTTGTTAAATCTTAAAACCTGAACTCGGATTTCCTTACACCTCATCCTACTGAGAACTTGATTAATGATTTTTTTACATACAGTTCATCTTCCTCAACTATATGACCTAGATTGGTAACAAATAAATACTCCTATTCTAGAATTTAAAGTGGTGAAATCAATTCATTCAATCAGACCCTCTAAAGGTCCGAATGATATGCTGAATAGGAACTATAAGTCATTTTGAGATCTAGCATCACCAATTAGCTTAACGGTGTGGTCTGTCAAGGTTTATTCCTCTAGGAAATGGCCGCTTCTATTGTAACATTACCCAAACCGTGTAAGCCACCCACATCCCCAGGCAATTTTAGATTTGCCTACTGTGATAGCATCAGACCAGGTTGGGTTTGTAAAAAACAGGTAGGCCCCAGATGGAACCAGAAGGCTAAAAATGTTGCTTCATGTAGCCCCCTGATCTTATACTCCTACAATATTTTTATCTCTTGGCGCAGAATTCGGTTTTATTGTTTGGATACACAAGGCAGGGGCGTAGCTAGGGGGGGGGGGCAGGCGGGGCACGTGCCGCGGGCGCAGCTCAGAGGGGGGCGCCAGCGCCACCTCCTCCTGCACTATAATTGTACCTGTGTCGCAAGGACACAGGTACAATTAGAAGCAATGAATGACCGGGCACTTTCCGTGCCCGGCCATTCAGCGCCTCTCCACGAATGAAGCGACTGGTACCTTTTGTACCAGTGACGCTTCCGTCGATGAAAGGCGCTGACTGACTGGCAGGGAAAGTCATCCTGCCCAGCCAATCAGCGCCTTTCATAGACGCTGTGTTCAACCCCCTGGAGACCTGCGCAGAAGAGAGCAGGTCTCCATGGCTGCCGGACAGCGTGGGAGCGGGAATAAGGTGAGTTTGAATATTTTTTTTATTTTATTGTAATAGAAGTGTGTGTCTGTATCTGCGGGGGGACGGACTATATCTACAGGGGGGGCTATATCTACAGGGGGGGCTATATCTACAGGGGGACTATATCTACAGGGGGTGGGCTATATACAAGGGGACTATATCTACAGGGGGTGGGCTATATACAGGTGGACTATATCTACAGGGGGTGGGCTATATACAAGGGGACTATATCTACAGGGGGGCTATATCTACAGGGGGTGGGCTATATACAGGTGGACTATATCTACAGGGGGGCTATATCTACAGGGGGTGGGCTATATACAGGGGGACAATATCTACAGGGGGTGGGCTATATACAGGTGGACTATATCTACAGGGGGTGGGCTATATACAGGGGGACTATATCTACAGGGGGCTATATACTGGGGTGGGCTATCTACAGGGGGACCATATCTACAGGCGGCATCTCCCAGCATATCCTTACCATTGTTCGGGCCATGCTGGGAGCTGTAGTTTTACGCCGTACACACCTATACGGCAGGGGTTGCACTAAATTGAGCTGTATTTGTGCTGGTGTAGTATATATGTAGTGAGCTTGCTTCTGGGGCTGTATATATGTACTGAGCTTGGTTCTGGTGTTGTGTATAGAACCATATTGCTTGTAAAATGTACAAATGTTTTTATGCTCGCGTTACATAAAAATAAATGACACTTCGATTGGTAGAGAAAACAAACACGGCGAGGGGGAAGGAGATGTCGGGAAAGAGGTTGGGGGGGGGGGGGGCGCCAAACTGAATCTTTGCCCCGGGTGCTGGAGAACCTAGCTACACCTCTGCACAAGGCCATTATGTCTATGTATACACTTTCATCAGCACAGGTGTTTATTTCTAGTGTCATGTCTCAGTCTGTTAATCTTACTACTAGTACAAGGCAATTCTACCTGAATGAACCATGTCTACTATAAACTACTGCCTCCTTCCCCATACCTTCATAGATTTCTAAGCCCTCGCAGGTCCTCTTTCCTTCTGTACCAGTCTGTCATTAATTAATCTCATGTTTATGGTACTATTTTTTATTGTCTCATGTCATGTACTTAAAGGGGTTTTCCCATGAGGGACATTTATGACATATATATGTCATAAATGTCAGATAGATGCAAAATCCAATACAAAAAGCTAGAATGGGGATTAGGGGGCCCCGTTCTAGAGATAGATGCAAGTCCCAGAGGTGGGAGGCGCATCTATCTGACATTTATGACATATCCTGTGGATATCCAAAGAAGTAGTAGGACAACAGCACACGTCTTCAAATCATCAAAGTGGTTTTATTGTCAAGACATCCACAAACGACAAGCAACGTTTCGACCCATAGTGAGTGAAGGGTCTTTGTCAAGCCTAACATTATGTCTAAAAACATCGTTATAAATGGGTGAATACAAATGATCACATGGCCCATTCCAACCAGTGAACATCGTGAATCTGGTCTCCCAGGTGAAGCATACATTAGTCTTAATGACATACATCAAATAGTTATATAATCTTCAAAAACGTGCAAAACTACAATGTGTAATACATCTTTAATACATCATCATCAATAATATAACAATCATTGTTATTACAATAGAAAAGTGAAGGAGGAAAGTTCACCACACTCCAGGTTCCAGCTACGATCACAGAGCTCTACTGTGCATGCTCAGCAATCAATCATCTCTGCTGTGCAAAAATAAAGACCAGCGTTCGATCAAAAATGGTAATCAAAGTATGTATAAATGTAAGACATCCTCAGTCATAACAGGAATCCATCATACTGCAGCTCCATATCTGTATATTTTGAGGCAAAATTAATTCAATAATTAAAAACGTCTTCACTCTGTATAAGTCACATGTGAACAGGGCAGACGGAGGGAGAAGGGATCAGGTTCATATTACTTCATGATATCAATCACTAGAAGTTAAATATAAGACATCCTCAGTCATAACAAGAATCCATCATACTGCAGCTCCAAATCTGTATATTTTTGAGGCAAAATTAATTCGATAATTAAAAACGCCTTCACTCTGTTTAAGTCACATGTGAACAGGGCAGACGGAGGGAGAAGGGATCAGGTTCATATTGCTACATGATATCAATCCCTAGGAGTTAATGTCATCAAATACTGTTTAGTGTTAAACCGCCTACATAAATCGGATCACCGAAGTGATTCAAAAACTTTCTAGGGAATGCTTGTAACTTCTGTCCAACAAATCATGTTGGACAATTATACCGCACAAAACACGAGATTTATGTAATGATGATAAAAAACCTTCATTCCGTGATGTTAAGTCACATGTGAACAGGGCAGACGGAAGGAGAAGGGATCAGGTTCATATTACTACATGATATCAATCACTAAAAGTTAGTGTCATCAAATACTCTTTAGTGTTAATTAGCCTACATAAATCGAATCACTCAAAGTGATTAAAAGACTTTCTAGGGAATGCTCGTAATATCTGTCCAACAAATCATGTCGGACACCTATACCGCACAGAACACGAGATTTATATAATGATGATAGAGCATCAACCATAGCCCACCCAATCAAAAAACCACTATACTCAAAAACATTGCATAAAAAATACAGATGGATGCCAACATGAAAGGAACCGCTATAATCTTCGTTCTGATCATAAATCCGCTGGCGTGTGGTGAATAAACCTCCATCACGAACATGCTCAAATCTGTAAGAAATATTCCAAAAATATCAAGATCCTCAGGAATACAAGACGATGCAAAAAATAGATGCTAAACAATGTGTCAGAAATCACCCATCAAGTGTACAATATTAAAATTAAAAAAATGTTAAAAACAGCAATGGGATTTCAGAGTCCAGGAATTATCTTGTATTCTAGATTCAAACCTTTGGGGTATAGGGAATCTAACTCAAAGATCCAACGTAATTCTTTCTTTTTCAATAGCTTCTGTCTATCCCCTCCCCTCCTGAGTATCGGGACACAATCTATTACCCTAAATCTCAATTGATTTAACTGATGGTTCTTTTCAATAAAATGCCTTGGTAATGGAAGTTCCATCATTTTCTTTCTGATTGTACTTTTATGCTTATTAATTCTCAATTTAATAGGCATAGTTGTCTCTCCTATGTAAATCAATGAGCAAGGACATGTAATCATATATACAACGAAATCTGAATTGCACGTAAATCTGTGTCTGATATTAAAGATCCTCCCCGTATGTGGATGCTGAAAACTATTCCCTTTCACAATATTATTGCAATTGCAGCAATTCAGACAGGGAAAATTACCATTTTTGGGGGGGCAAAGTAGTAATTGTGTATTTTTCTTTCTACTACCCACGTCTGACTTAACCAGAGTGTCTCTGATATTCTTAGTCCTCCGATATGACATAATGGGTGGTATTCTCAACGTGTCAATCTCATTATGTCCCTTGGACACTATAGGCCAATTCTTTCGCAGAATATTACCTATGCGACCACTCAAATTGCCAAAAGTTGATATAAATGGTATACGTTCAACTTGTACACCCTTAATATTGGATTCCAAACTATTGTCTAATCTATCCTTATGTTTCTGTACAAGTTTCCTAGGATAACCTCTCTTCTTAAATTTATTACACATCTGAGTCAACCTAATTTGTTTCTGTGTAGTATCTGACACAATCCTATCTACCCTCAATAATTGACTCCATGGTAACGACTCAATCATGTGTCTAGGATGGTTACTACTATATAAAAGGAGATTATTTCTGTCTGTGGGTTTCACAAATAAATCTGTGGAAAATACTCCGTCTTTCCATTGTACCAAAGTGTCCAAAAATTGTAATTCTCGATCAGAACAAACCATGGTAAATTGAAGAGCTGGAATATGAGTGTTAAGTTCTAACAAAAACTGATCA